>NW_004567116.1:9471000-9473208 GCF_000260355.1 Condylura cristata | reverse complement strand
GGGGGGGGGGGGGGGGGGGGGGGGGCTGCTGGGAGGCAGCTTCCGAAGTAGGGGGCCAGCCCTGCCAGATGTCAAGACCACCTGCTGGGACAGAGGCTGGGGCCAGGTGAATACACCAGGAGCTCTTTCCACCCCCGAGTTCATTAATATCGAGGACGACACCACTGAGCACAAACTATGGCTCCGTTCTGAATGTGTTCCTCATACCAACGCACTTGACCTTGACAGCAACCCCATGAGGTGGGCACTCTCATTTCCCCCATTTCACAGGGAAGGAAATTGAGGCATGGAAAGTCTTGGCACCTAGCCGGGAGGCCACAGGCGAAGCAGCCGTCTGCCAAGAGCCACAGGGGCAGCTGAGCGAGTCGGAACGGGGGACCCCAGTGGGTCCCACAGGGCTGGTAGAACCTCACCCAGCCTCTCCCTGCCCCCTCCCGAGGACTTGGCCCAACTCCTGCCACACTTGTGGAGCCTGATTTTACTATATGTTTCTCTTCTCCCCCACCACCGCCTCGCTACGCCGAGTCCTCCGAACAAGTCTGTTGCCATGGAAACCATACAGTGACTCAGGGCTTCGGGACCTTCTCTGAACCAGATTATGAATATCCAATGCTCCCTCCCCACACCGATGCAGAGTGAGTTGGAAAAGTAAAAAGAGATCCACAGTGCATAAGGGAGGGAGACCGAGGTGCCGGCCAGGGAAGCCCCCCTCGCCCCCCACCGTGACGGCCTGGCACCTGGGCCCCTGCAGACTCAGTAGCACACAGGTGTACCCTGCTCTGGGTGTGTGTCCACCCACATGCGCGGGGAAGGCCAGCACAGACCAGCCCTGCTGGTCATGACCTGCGGGACTGACCTATGGACACCCTTCCTCTGTAATGGGGGTCCTGTGGTTGGGGAGCAGGGAGGTAAGGGGATAGGCACCCCTCCTCCTAGGGGGGTAACTGAGAAGGCAGGGAGACACGAAGCTTCAGGGAAGCTGGATGTCAGATACGCAGCAAAAAGCACTGCAATATCATCAGCAAAGAGGGCCACTGAGATGTTGGGGAGCGGGGGGAGTTCCGCTTTGAGACGAGGAGGCTGGGGTTAAGTGTGTGTATGCGGGGTAAGAGGACGATACCAAAGCCCGCTCTGGTTGGAACTACCTCTCACCTGCCCAGACCTGGACTAGACGCCTGGAAAGGCCTTTGCAGGGCCACGCACCTGCCAGGATGGCGAAGCCACAGAACGTGAAAGTTGGCAGCATCTGCTCCTGGCTTCTGGCTGGGCTCTAAGGCCCAAGGGTGAATCCGCCCCCTCCCTTCTCCAGCAACTCCCTGAGACCCAGGAGGAAGAAGAAGAGAACAGGCTGGGGGCCAGATACCTCCCTGGTGAATGCGATGTGTGAGTCATGACGGTGGGTGAGAGCACTCTGAAAAAGAAGCAGGTCATGCTGATGGCCGAGTGTCCCCAACTGCTGAGGACAGAAGCCGGGGAGCTGCCTGCCCAAGTAAGGTCTCTGCCTGAGACAGCTGGCCCCACTGTCAGGGCTTCAGGAACCCCTCAAGGGAATATCTGATACCTGGACCCCCACCTGCTGGCCTCTTACACCTGCCTGTACCTTTAGCTTGCCAAAGCTGTCATCTCCCCATCCAGAGTGCCGGCTTCCTTCTCCCAGCCCTAGAGTCCCTCTGTCCCTGCTCCTGCCAGCCTACCAGAAGATATGGGGTGAATGTCTGCCCTTGACTGCTGCCCACCAACCTACCTCGGGCCTCCACCGTTTTCTGTCGCTGGCCTAAGCCCATTTGCGTCCCTAGGACACTTCCGCGGGCTTGCTAGGGGTCTTCTGTTTATGAGCAGTGTTCAAGACTAGCGGAAGGGGGCCTGAGCCCAGGTGAGGGGCTTAATCCTGGAGAAGGGCAGGACTCCCTGGGGGGGAATCTGGCTCCTTGGGACATCAGAAATCAGGCCACAGTGCCCCCCTCCCTAGGAGGACCTCAGGTCTTACCCTTTCAACCCCTAGACTGATTCCTAGCCAGGACCACTCTGAGCTGTGACTGTGAAAACAAGCACCAGGCTCCCGGACCCGGAGAGGAGCAGCTCCAGACCCAGACGTCCAGTGAAGGGCGGGAAGGTGCTTCTGGCTTCCCCTGGGGGGGCTCTGCACCAACTCTGGCCCCGGTGCCCACGGGCCTAGGTCATCGTAGAGTGGATGGGATGGGATGGGTG
>NW_004567116.1:9402275-9469895 GCF_000260355.1 Condylura cristata | reverse complement strand
GGCACCTCCGCACCTCGCACCAAGCCCCTCCCGGCCCCGGGGCCGCCACACCCACACCCCCGCTTGGCAGGCCAGGGAGCATTCTGCCCACTGGCACCTCTTTGCATACCCTCTTCTCTTCCCCCCCCCATCCCCCATCCGAGGGCACTCACTGCTCAGGGCACCGCCAGCCTTGCACCGGAGACCCCACACCCGCACAACAGACGTAGGGCCTAGCTGTCCTCTGCCAGAAAGGGAACCAACTGCCCTTGGTACCCACACCCCGCATGCACCCCGAGCCCAGTCGCCCCCTTTCCCAGGTGTGGAAACTTGTCACATGCCCCAGCTCCCGCTGTCCCTCTTGGGCAGGTTGAGGGGTGGTGGTAAGGGTGGACCCTTCGCCTGCCCACCTCCTTCCTACCAGGCTGCCCCTGGGTGAGGGTGAGTGGGCAGGCTGAACACCGTGGTCCTTCATTCTCTGCACAAATATTGACTGAGCATCTCTCACAGGTCAGGCCCTCGTGGGCACCCGAGACTGGTCGGGGACAAGACAGATGGACCCCTGGCCAGTCAGCATGGAGTAGAGGGGAAGCAGGGTAAACGGAAAAGGCCATGTTGTCAGGGCCCCTGGGCTGGAGAGGAGGGCAGAGAAGCAGACGTGAGGGGTCTGTTTCCTCACCTGAAGATTGGGCAGGCTGACCCCCTGTTACGCTGACAGCTCATCCCCACAGATGACCTTCTCAGGTAGGGGAAGACCGTCGCCCTCCATCGCTACCCATCTCTGAACCTCTGATTTTGTGACAGTCTCTCCATCACCGCTGGACAGGGGGTGGGAGGTGAAGAGTCCTCCACCCTGGGGAGCCCACCCCCTACCCTCCCCCAACACACACACACACACACACACACACACACACACCACGGTCTGGAAAGTGTGGCTGGCTGTGGTAGAGTGCTGGGTGCAGGTACTCCCCGGCCAGTGACAGTCACGACTTGCTCAGTTCCCTCAGCCAGGATTTGGGGGTGCCAGTCCTAACCTTGTGGGGCTGCTGTAAACCCCCAGCTGGTAAAGCACTTATAAATCGCTCCGACAGAACCTGGCACACCATAATAGCGCTGTGTAGTTAGGAAGCGCTTGCTGTTACCGGCTGCTTGGTGTTCCGGGTAGCCAGGAGTGAACACGCGTTTGCTCACCCAGAGAAGAACATGCCCCCCCGCGAGGACTCCGCTCAGCAAGACAGAGCCGGATCACCAAGGGCCCTGCCCCAAGGGGCCCTCCAGACCAAAGGGTCATTCATCATGGTCAAAACTGTAAACTCATGATTATAAACTCCCTCCTCACACCCCGGCTCCCACGCCCGGCAATGGAGGCCCACCAAGCCGTAGTGAGCGGAGATCACTCTCCAAGGCTGGCAGCCTGGCCTCAACTCTGCAGACCACAGCCGTCCATCCTGACTGAAAGGTGACCAGATTTGTTGCCTCCCAAGGAGTGGCAGTGTTCTGGGATGCCCAGCAAGAATGCTGACCTTCCAGCCGCAAGGACTTCATGTTTCAAAATCCCGTTTGTCCCTCCATAGAAAGCCAGAGTCTCACAGCCATCGGAACTTCCCTTTCCCCAAGCGCTAGTCCCTCCCGAGGTTCCAGTTGACAAGTATCGTCAGGGTCTCCCGAGCGAGCGTCTTCTCTGTCTCTTGCACGCTCAGATCCAGCACCTCATTTTTCAAATTCTGTTGTATTCGGGTGCAGAGGAGGGAAATGTGCATCTGGCTGACAGGAAAAGATTGGTGCAGCTGTAACGTAAAGATGGAGTGGAATTTGGGATTTAAAAAAAAACAACAACAACATTCAAACTCTAAAAATAGACAAAAGACCTGGAAACTGAACGCCAGGATTCCTTTTCCAGTTTCCTGGAATCTCCCAGTTGAGGAGGAGCACGGGTGATTCTGGAATGTGGGTCCCACACACAGCAAAGCAATGAGGAGCAACCGCCACCAATGCCATCAAGCAGGAAGTGTATAGCCTTGGCTGTCAGAGGAAAATGGAGTCTAGGAGGGACGGTCCGGAGGGCTTCCTGGAGGAGGAGGCGGTTCAACTGAAGCTTGAGGATGGATAGGACGCAACAAGGCAAAAGAGCAGAAAAGGTGGTGAAAAGCAGAAGTCGTCAGATGGGGTTTCTGTGTGGGATAACAGGAAGATCAATGCTAATAGCTAATGTTTAAGAGCTTCCCATGGGCCAGGCACTGTGCTTTTTGCTTCTTGTGGATTGTTTCACTTCAGCCTCAAAACTGCCTTGTGAAGGAAGTATTATCACTCCCATTTTATAGATAAGGAAACTGAGGGTCAAGGAGTCTCGGCAGTTAGTCCAGGCTTGCAGAGGTGGTGAGTAATGGAGGATCTGAGTGCGCAGTCCAGCTGTAAGTTACCCACAAAGCTGCGCCTCATCCTGACCCCAATGGGGTTGCCTGCGGGAAGTGACCTGAAAGTCAAGTGGACTACTGAGGACAGTGGCAGGGGTTAGGATCTTCAGAAGCCCCCAGACAGAGAGCTTTCCTGAATTAGGTCCTCCTGCAGAACTCTAAAATAACATATCCCCACTTCCCTCCGCGTACACATCCCTAGGGTTTCTGGAAATTTGTTAAGGGATTTGGGAGCTCAAGATTTCAGCTTTTTAATATCGCTTGCGTGTCCGTGTGGTGCCCAGGTTTCTGCCACCCACCGTGTTATTTCAGTCTCTTCCAAGAGATTGATGGCCCAGGCTTTGATTTAAGATCCGACGCTGCGACCCTCCATTTCCCCTGTCCTCACGGGGGATGCTGACAGGCGACAGGTGCAGAGGACGGCTACTCCCAGGTTTCAGGCCTGAGAGCCTGATGCGCCTGCAGAGAAAGTTCCAACCAGAAGAGTCTGAGCAAAGGCTGCCAGGCCTAGCAGAACCTTTCTCTGGAGCCTCCGTTTCCCCACGGATGATGTGAAAGGCGTGCCAGCGCAGAAACCCATCCGTGAAAAGCATTCAAGGAGACTTGGAGTGAGCAAACTGTGGCCGGAGCGGGTTAAGTGGCTAACCCAAGGTCACACAGGAAGTGAGTTGAGCCTTCAGCTGGGTCTCCAGGTTTCTAAGGACAAGGTCTCGTCTGTACCTCTTTTCTCCCAATTCTGAATTCTTGTTTGTGGTGACACGCCTTCGGGATGAATTGTGGAACCTGACCCTTTTTTTTTGTGGATTGGGAAGGAAAAAAAAAATCAGATATTTGGGGGGCCTCAGTTTAGCCAGACTCTGGAATGACCCCATTTCTTCCTCATGAGATCTGCTGGGTCACTGAGCTTCAGGCTGCCGTGTCTTGCCAGCTTCTGGATTTAGGAGACCAGGATCCCTGGGGCCAAACCCCCCAAGTTCCTGTCCTTGTCCTTTCCTGTCAGGTCCTCCACTTCAGCCCCTTGCAAGGTATCAGTGTACCCCTCAAAAAGACATTGCATTGCTCCCAGACCAGCTCCACTGCCCACTGTCGTGTCTCTGCTTCTGCTCTAGAGTTTGCCAAAGACCAGGAAGGTACCTGAAGGAGAGACCCAAGTCCTGCCCACCATGCTTCTCTGATTCAGGCCCATTTGAGAAAGCTCAGGGAGCCACACCTTGGGCTGCCAGGGGCTGGAAGAGGGGGCCCTATGCCCCCTCCATTTCTCCCCCACTCCACACACACATACCTCACAGTAGAGCTGCTTAGGCCAGGCTCCCAGTCTTTGTCCTGCTGCTGGTGCCAGCCTCCAAACTCTGGCCTCCAGCACAGGCCCAGGGCCAGGGAGGAGAATGCTGTTCCCTCCTTGGTCCTTGTCTTCTCCCAAGACAGTCTGCAGTTATAAAACCAAGTGCCCCTAGTAGCTTAGAGGATGGAAGATAACAAGAGACTGGATGATTTAGTATGTCAGGGAGCCCCTGACACCACCCCCGCTGCCCCAGGCCTCCTGGCCCGGCTGGCAGGTGCAAGGCAGGGGTGGTCAGTGCTGGCCTCCGCAGATGGAAGCTGGCCCCACCCCACCCTCCAGCCTCCATCTTCCTTCCTCTGGCCTCACGTGGTCCAGCCACAGTAAGTCTCCTCCGAGTCCCACAAAGTCTCTCTCTAGGAGGAAGGCAAGGTCAGGGAAGGCCAATGTCCACTTCCTTCTGAGGAAGGAGCCTGCTCCTGCCGCCCTCAGAGGAAGAGGGCCAGCACAGAAGCTGAGCTCCTGGGGCCAGCGCTCCCGCCCACCGCAGCCCTCACCAGAGGCGCCCAGGCTGAGGCTCAGCAGCAAGTGCCCCCGAGACCCGGCTCTTCCTGGATGCCACCCAAAGCCTGCCTGTGGTGGGAGCAGAGATATGGCCACCGGGCCCGTGTTCATCTGGAGAGGCCACCCCCGCTGACTCCCCATCTAGGCCTGATCCAGAAACAGCCAGCCACAGAGACAGACAGACCGACTGACCAAAGGCCAGTGACGCCTAACACTGCCACAGGCACTGTGTCTCATCTCAAAGTGGGGCACAGTGAGTATTTCATAGGCCCCCGGGTCTAGGGAGCCGGTGGGAGTTGGGGGTGGACAGCAGAACAAGGTAGTGGGCTGCAATTGAGACACCCATCCTGCTAACTCCTAGGCCTCTGTCGGCTTGTTTCCACGGCAAGGGAGGCTGACTAGGGACCACGCTCCTGGCAGAGCCATGCTCCCAAGAAGCCTCAGCCCCTGGGCCGGCCAACCGCTCAGAGCACCGGCCAGCTCTCACCTGGAAGGTGCAGGTTGAGGCCCCCACGCTCCAAAGTGGCAGGGGACAGGGAAAGAGGAAAGTGTCGGGGCCCAAGAACCATGGGAAGGCCCAGGGCCCTGGCTCAGACTGGAGGGACACAGGCTGCCTCAAGGCCCTGGCACCTCCTCTGTCTTCCCAGGCAGGAAGAAACCAAGAAGCCCGGGACCTTGTCTGGGGACCCTGGCCCCCCACCACCCAGCTCCCCCAGCCGCCTCTACTGCCTTCCTCCCTCACCCCCCTCCCCCCCCCTTTCATGAACACCCCTCCTCTCTTACTCAAGGGGGGGGGGCTCAGCCCATACTTGCCCCAAGGCAGCCCCTTCCCCGCCCTTCTGGCTCATTCCCTGGGAAGCTGCTGCTGGTGGGCGCTGGCGCTGGAGGGTGAGGTCAGGCCATAGGAGCCAGGGCTGCCCCAGGCCGGAGCTCGGAGGCGTCCATAGCCGTCCTCCTTCCGTGCCAAATAAAAATGGAATGGTACCCAGCCACAGTGAGGGGCAGCAAGCTCTGTCTGCTCAGAGGTCACCGGCAGGGGTGCAAACCGTTTTCTGGACAGCAGGCAAGAAGGCTGTTAAGTCCCGCCCAAGCCCACTTGCCTGCCTGTGTGGAAATGTCTCTCTCCGGACGCACACAGTAGAGGCCACGCTGCCGGGGACCCACTGGAAGTTGCCTTCCATGAGGTTCTTGTCTTGGCCCCCGGGAGTGTGTTACTTATTCAAAAAGTGATAGTAAAGCACACAATAGAAAAGTGCCCGCATTGTTTATTTTCAAGCCGTTATGCCCACTGCCTCCACGCACTTAATTCCAAAGGCTGACTGCCCTCCCCGCTATTCCCACGGCTCCAGCCTGTCTCCCCCCCTCAAGCCCAGCACGGGGCTGTGGCTGCCCGTCCGGCTGGACGGTACAGAGCCCGCTGCAGCCCGAGGGGCTGGTGGCTGGGCAGGAGCCTCAGGGGAAAGGCAGCGGCCAGCTGAGGGCGGCTCTCCAGGGCCCCAGCCGGCCCAGGGCCCCCCCCCTCCCCGTCACGTCACGGTGCCTCCATGCAGACCCAGGCCGGCAGGGCCCAGAAAGCCACTGGCGGGCCTGGGGCCCAGAGACAGCCCTCCCGGGCGGGGTGCAAGACTTCGGCAAACAGCAGGTGCACACGTGCTTCTCGGAGAGCGCCAGCCGGCTTGCGCGCGCGCTTCATATCCCAGCTCTGCCATCTCCTGGCCACGGGACCTCGGGCAAGTAACTTCATCTCTTTGTGCCTCAGTTTCCTCATCTGTGGAATGGAAATGACACCTCCCTGTGAGAACCGTCCCAAGGGGAGACGGGCTGGGCGGCCTAGAGCAGGCAGCTGCCACAGAGCCGCTCCCCACGTGCAGCAGCATGGAGCTGGGTGTGCAGGCGCCCCGCAGAGGGGCTCCCCAGGAAGGGGGGTGGGGCAGAGGCAGCGCCTGTCCATTCCCCCCCCCCCAGGCCGCTTTGGGCTCAGCGCTCCCCACAGGAGGGCTGTCTGGAAAATGGAGAGTGTTGGCAAGAAAGGGGGTGTCTCCAGGTGTCCCAGAGCCACGAGGCAGCAAAACAAGATGGCGGAGGCTGGGCGCTCCCGTGGGGCTGTGCCCGCTCCGTGTCCCCTTCCTCGCTTCCGGTCACTGAGCAAACTCCCTCAGCTTCGCAAGGCCCGCACGCCCCCCGCAGGGTTTCAGACCCCTGGGCCGCGGGGACCTGGGCCCAGCCAGCCTGGAAGTCATGGAACTTTGGACAAGTGCCGCTACCGCGGGGGGGGGGGGGGGGGGGGGCCTTGTCCTCTCTGGAAGGATCACAGGATACCCGAGCCTGGGGTGTTCGCAGCCTGCTGCATCCTGATGGTGGGGTGGGGGGGTGCAGACCCCAGCACCTGCCTCCCAGGACCAAATCCATAGGGGAGGCAGAGCCTGCTGCTCTCACTGGGTGACATTAAGGGTCACCTCCATGTCCAGGCCTTCTGCCAGGGTAGGAGACATAAGGAAACTCACATTCCAGTGTGTTTTGGGGGGGACAGAGAGAAGCCGGAAGGTAAGGGTCAGGCCCCCCAGTGTAAGTGCTGTAGGAGTAGGGGGTCAAATGCCCTAGAATATAAAGGATGGAGTTCATTTTGCCAGGAAAGGGGGTCTCCTGTGCGCCCAAGTGCCCTGATGCCGCCCTGCCCAGAGGGTCACTTCGAGCATCTAAGCCCGAGGAACCTTTTGCTGGACCTAGGCACCTCCCTCTCCAACCCCAGAGCTGAAGGGGATAACGAGGACTCTCACAGAGGAGGAGGGCGGTGGGTACCCAGAGTCACTGCAGCCACCCCTCAGGTTTCCTGGGCATTCCAGAGGAACCTCCCTGGAGCTGAGTTATCTCTACCCCTCTCCAAAGTGGTTCAGCCACTATTGCTCAACTGTTTTCCAGGCAGGCCCAGAATCCATCTGTCCTAGAAGGGTCTCTTCACATTAATGATTAGCTCTTCACCCTCTAAAAGAAAGACATCTTTCTAAAGGGCAAACCTGCCAACTGCAGCCGCAGGGGCCCCGGCCAGACTATGGAAACAGAACACACCACCAGGGTCCCCAGGGCCCTGGCCTGCCCACCTCCCTCCCAAGGCAGAGCAATCAGCAATCAGGCCTGTCAGAGGGGACCATGGGGGGGGCAGTCAAGGGGAGGGATGAGGAAGAACCAGAGAGCCCCAAGCCTGGCGTCCAGTTCCAGGGACAGAGGGGGAACATCAGGGCCCTTGGACCCAAAGGAGGAACGTTGAAATCGGGTCCCTAGGAAGGGTAGTTCTAGAACATAGGTGCCTGCTTTGGGAGCCTCAGTCAACCACTGGTAAGAGAATGTGCTGTGCCCTACCCCATCCCCGCTCCCAATGCCCAGCCCCAGGCCCGAAGCCTCGCTGGCGGTCCCATAAGAGGGCTGTGCTGGGGCAGGAAGAACAGAGCCTCAAAAGCCTGCTAAAGAAGCCTCGTTTATGCAAGAGCCGAGCCTGGTCTGGAGTCCTCCTCGCTGGGCTGATCCTCCCCCTCCATCCTGGGAGGCAGCGGGGCTGTCCTTGGCCTTGAGTCGAGGCCTTTGGGGAGGCCTCCCAACAAGGAAGCACAAACTAGAGGGTTCTTGGCATTTAATGGTATGTCCCTCACTGGGTTGTGGAGAGGAGGAAGCTAAAGAAATGTAGAAAGTAAAACTCTTAACAGAGTAACGAGCACATAGTAAGTAGACCCTCGCTAAATACCAACTGTTTCATATTATGGCTCTGAGACTTAGAGAAGGGTCCGGCTGTCACCTGACCACCCTCTCCCCAATTATGGCTTCCTCTGCCAGTGACATATCTGCTTGACCTTTAAAAAAAAATGACAAAACAATCTGGGCTTCAGGTATGGGGCCCCCCAGCCCCCACACACACCCACCCACCCCTGGAGATGTACAAAGACTTTGGAGACAGGGAGATAGGGGTGCAAGAAAAGGGAAGAGAGGACCTGGACACCACGGAGAGCTGCAGGCAGCAGATCGGGGCCCGAATCAGATAGGTGTGTGCACTCACGAGCGAGGAAACCACGGGAAAAAGTGGGGAGACCATTCAAAGCAGAGGGCTCCTGGGGAGAAGGCAATGACAGAGAGCGCAACGTTGAGGGAGAAGACACGCAAAGCAGCCAACAGCACCCCTGGAGGCCTGGTTTCTGGGCAGGGGGAGAAAAAGAGCCCCTAGGTGGTAGGTGGGGGAAATGTTAGAGGGGTGCAGCCTGTTTCAGACCCTCCCCAGGGCCTCCCAGGCACTCCCAGCTCTCCCCACACCCTCAGCCAGCTTCGGCCCTCCGTGGCAAGCCCCTTTCCTGCGCAGTGCGTTGGGGGGGGGGGACCTGACAGGCGCAACCTCTGACCCCCCCACTCTGGAACACACCTCGACCTCAGGGGCTGTCGGTGGGCAGACCGCCCCCCAGAAAGCCAAGCCAGACAAAGTCCCCTTTGACATGCCAAGAGCCCAGGGGTCAGAATGACCCTAGGCCCGCTTTACCTTCTTACCTGTTTTCCACCCCTGGCTGGCAGGGGAGATCCTGGCCGGCTCTGGCCGCGCTGATCCCGCTAAGCCCCGACAGCTGCCCCTTGGCCGGTGCTGCACACGTGGCCCTCCGCTCTCTCCCGCAGCCTCTGGACCCGGCACCTCCCTCTCGCCCTCACCCCAGACACCAGGCAGTCTCACCCGACAGGTGACAAGAGAGGTGTTTGAGGCCCGCGCTCCCCACCTCCCTACCTTCTGGCTGGAAAGCAGCGACTCACCTTTGGTGCGCACCCCCATCGATCCCCCATCGATCGATCGCATGCCACCGAAGCCTCTTGCTGGGCTCTGTCCCAGGGAAGTGGAATTCTCCGGTGCTTTCCAGACCGCCTCATCACCATATTCTCCCGCTCAGTGCCTGCGGGGCTGCGCTCCCGCCAGCCGGCCAGCTCCGGAGCATCCCGAGCGCGAAGGCCCAGCCGGCTCTTTCACCTCTGTGACCCGCCCAGAGCCTGGCTGGGGCTGGGCTGGTAGCAAGCCACCGAGCAGACGCAACTGAACTGCAGAGGTCACTTCAGGATGTGCTGGGGCCGGTGAGCGAGCGAGCGCTGAGCGCTCCGCTCCCGACCGTCCCCATCAGCAGAACACTGGGTGCACACGCTCTGGCCGGGACCCACAGGCTCCCCCTGTACCCATCGCTGCACAGAGAACCCCAGACAGAGACCCTGGTAGGGAGAGACACCCCCCTTCCTAGGGGACTACAGGACTACAAACCAGCACCCACGTTCCTCTCCCAGCCCCAGGCTCCAGCTGGACCCACACGAGCCACGGATTTCCAGATAGCCCTGCACTGCCGCCCCGGGGCGGGGTGCGCTCTGGCTCTGGCCTGGCCGCAGGGTGGGGGGGCAAGATGGGTTCTGCTGACCAGAGACCACACCCTGCACCCCAAACCAGAATCCAGCTAGAAGAGGCAGGGGGCGGGGCCAGACCCCGGTACGCAAGTTCCCCAAGAACAAGCCATGGGGATGAGGCTGGAGTGAAAATCTAGGAGGAAACCCCACTGCACCCCACCGTGCCCCACAGGGCCACGGACGACTCCCCTGCATGAGCCGCAGCTGTGCCTCCGGGAGGTGGGGGCTGGGGGCACAGCAGGAGGCACATCCAGGCTCGGGCTTCTCCAGGTGGGCGTTCACGCACTCCATAGTGACAGCGCACCCAGCTCGGGCTCCATCGCCCCGTGCTTCAGCGGGGCGGGAGCTGGGCGTGACTCTGGCTCTGCTTTTAGGCCAAGAGCTCATGGAAACCCACCACAGATTCAGGCCGTGGCGGATGTGGCTGAAACCAGGGCTTCCCGGTGGCTGACACCTAGTGGCGGAGCGTTGGCCAGAGCGATGGAAAGAAGTTTGCTTTCACCGCACACCTCTGACAGCTGAGCGCCCCCATTTCATGTGCAGGGCAACACAGTCGCAGTCGCAGTCAGCCGGGGGCTCCCCGAAGGGAAGGGGCTTGGCATGCTGCCTTCGCTTAACGTTTATAGTGTACTTCTGTATCTAACACTGGTTTGCATCCTCAATAATCCCTGTGAGGAAGGCACCGGGCTCCGTGCTTTTCAGGATTAATAAAAAGAGGCTCACGGGGCCAAAAAAAAAAAAAAAAAAAAGTGGCTTCTGCGAAAGAAACCGTCCGGCTTTGCTTCCACGACGCCACTGCCCTTGTACGCTTGGTGCCCAGGGGCCGGGCTGAGGACCTGCAAGCACGACCCGCGCAGAGACCAGGAGCTGGCATGGGAGGTCACGGCCCGCCCTTACACCCCAAAAAGCTGGACCGGTGGACTGGACAGCCATTGCCCTAAAGAAGCCTGGGTACCCGGGTTGACCAAGTGCCGGCGAGCCCACAGGGGAGTGACAGGCGGCTGCTCGGCCTTGCTCTGCCCTGGGAGAAGCGTGTGAAGAAAGATGGGAGCCCCACCCAGCCCGGCCCAGGGTGGCCGCTCGTCCTAGGTCCCAGAGTCGCCGCTGAGGGGCACAGCGCCCCATCAGCCAGTGGGTACCTGGGGGGACCCCCGCTCTGATCTGAACCGCGCCTCAAAGAACAGGACAGGATAGAGGGGCCCCCCGCCTCGCAGGTGAGGGAACAGACTGTAATCAAAAGGCGAGGAGAAGACAGGGAAGCCGGTTGCTCCTAGCCTCTCAGCCCAGGGTCCCGGCTAGAGGCGAAAGGAAGAAATTCAAGCTGTGGGTGAGTCCCAGAGACAAGGAGTGGAGGAGCAGACGTCTCAGAGGCATCAGGGAGGAGACGAGGCTCAGAGGGAAGGGCGGCCTGGCCCACCGAGAAGGCCGGGGGTCTAGCTGAGGCCGTAGAGTCAGGGGCGGGGGTGGAGGGGGGTGGCGCAGCACAGCCTGAGACCAGGGGCAGGGACGCACGCAGAGGGACGAGGGCCATCGGCCGGCCTCCCCTCCACGGCCATACAGGCCCCGCGTCCCGCTGTGAGCTCCGGGGTGGCTGGCTGGGTCGCACCTCTCTCTGCCTCCTGTCCCACTCAGTCTCCTGACCTCTTCCAGGTCACCCTGCCCAGCCCCACCACGAGCCTCCCCCGAGGGCTCGGGGAACTGGGGAAGCCCAAGGGAGAGCGGGACTGACGGAGGGGGAGGCTGGGGACTGACAGCCTGAGAGGCGAAACATCCAGATTAACACAGAAAATAAACCAGACCAATGTTTGCCATCATGCATGCCACAGATCAGGTATTTCCAGAACTAAAGGATTCACAGGCTTGAACAAGTTTCAGAAAGCAGCGGTCACCAGGGTTTACAAAAGCAGGGCTTCCTGGCCCGCCCTTCAGCAAGACTCCAAAAGGGTCATGGGCAAGGCTTCCCAGATTTTGCTGACCAAGGTGCTCCCAGCAGATTTCTCAGGACCAATATTCTATGGCACATGCTTTGGGAAAAAACAGAACTAGACCTAAGCAACCCAGTTTCCAAGTTCAGTATTTCGCCCGACGAGGAATTCCCGGCGAGGCGTCCCACCACAGAGAGACAAGAGACCCGAGTACGCTTTGCCCCCCCCCCCGGGTGCCCTGGGGCTGTTCCGAGGATCAGAGGAAACACAGAAAGCCCCTTTCAACTTGCAAACACAAGGCCAAGTGGGTGGGTGGGGGGCTGGGAGAAGGAGACTCACAATAGGATTCCACGTATAAAGCCCTCTTTACAAGCACCGTTGTCTAAAGCAAGATACACCTACCTAGGCAAGACAGAGGCCGAGCGATGGAGAAAAGCACAAATGACAAAGAGCTGTGTTCAGTGAACAGCGGCGGGGCGGAGACAGGCTTCCCGGAGGAGCGGGGGACCCAGTCTGGAAACAGTCTGCCCCTCACCCAGGGCGTGGCCCCGCCCTGCTCCCCTGTACGGGGAGTGAGGATCTCAGAGACCCTCCCAGCTGACAAGGCGAAAGGAAAGGCCCCGACGTGGCCCTGGGACACCATCTTCCCGGAGGACATGTCCAGGCGGACACGTGTAAGGTCCCGAAGGGGAGGCCACGGAGCAGCACCACAGGGCCAAGCCAGAGAAGCCCAACTTGCCCCAAGTATGAACTTGACCTTGAAACTGGAGGGGAAGCTGCAAATCAGGGACAGGCCAATGCGGGGCGTCAGAGAAGCCCCTCCATCGGCAGCCAGAGCCCCCACCTCGTGTGTTTGCCCCCACGGGGTGGAGATTTGGCCAGGGTGCCGCTCACGCGTCCGCCTGGCTGCGACAGGTCACCTTGCGGAAAACAGCGTACGACGCGCCCTTTGATGGGCGAGGGAGCACCAGAGTCCTCTGGGGGTCTCGGGTAGCGGGGAGTCCGGGCGGGCTCGTGTGGACAAGGGCTCCCTCTGGCCCGGCTTGCGCTGCCTGTCCGACCCTTCACCAGGGGTTCATCCGCAGCCGCCCGGGCGTGAGCCTGGGTGAGGCGCGAGCCTGGGTGAGGCGCGAGCCTGGGTGAGGCGCGAGCATGTGCTCGCTCGTGTTCCCACGGAGCACAGAGACCTCCCCCGCCCGGGTCCCACACGAGGAGAGCGAGCGTGTGACAGTGAGGTCAGGAGCCGGTTTGTGGTCGTTTGTGGCACTTGGTGACTGTGTCGGGGGACAGAAAGGCCCCGACAGTGCCTGTTTACTCTGAAACTGTGCAGACACTGTAGAAACCAGTATGTGGCAGGGTCTCCAGCCACCTGGCGAGTCTCGTTGGAACAGGGGGCTGTGAACGGGAGACCTGTGACCCAGGTGGGGGCGCGGCTTGTTGTCCCCATAGGCCTTTGGGGATCTGAAGGCTGTGAGATCAGGGAGTAACACCCTCCTGCACCCCACCCGGCAAAGGACACGCGCACACGTCCGTGTCCACAGAAACATTTGAGTAATCTGAGATTCTGAGTCCACCTCTACACCAGCCCACAAGATGGCCTTGACCGTATGGCTCCCCTTAAACAGGAGGGGGGCCACATGGCCTGAGCTCTGTAGTCTGAGCCCCTGAAGTGAGCAGGGGGCAGGGGTGCAGCCACACCTTCTCCGGCCCAAGCAGCATCCCCAGGCCGTGGCTGCAGAAGGCAGAGCTCTGTGGGCTAGCACCCCTCCCCGTGACAGCTGAGGACACACATGCCACCCCAGCTTAGCCCTGGCAAGGGGCCGAGTTGGGGCTGGGAGAGCCGGGGAGGGGTGGGAGATGGCAGCATACAGTCCTGGCCGGTCTGGAGTCGCTCCTCCGGCGCCATGTCCAGTTCCCTAGTGTCCAGCTCCCTAGCGGCATCCCGCGGCATCCCTCATCCCTCAGTTGACTGGTTCAGCCTCGGGCTAGTGTCCCGGCCACTGGGCACTGCCTTCAGGCCAGCAGGAAATCTGGCCTGGCTGGGTCTGGTCAATACCTCACACCTCCCTCACGCCAGGACTGCCTGCCTGGGGGGCTGGAGGAAGCTCCAAACTGTGGAAGAAGGAAAGGCTGAAATAAAAGCACCCAGAGCTCCCCTCCAGTCAGCCCCAGCTTTAGGTCAGGCTGAAAGGGAAGGGTCCTCCAATGGACCCCCCGCCCCCCCTCTTCTGCCAAGTTCCCTTCATTTTATTCCATGCGCCCCCCCCCTTTTTTTTTTTGGCAAGAAAGAGTTTAATTGAGTCTCCTTAGGGAGATGCAGTTCCATCTAATTCAGCTCTTAATTAACCCAGCACACCCCAAAGAGGCTGCAGAACTACTCGTAAATTAAATATGAAAAGCATTATTTATCTAGGAACAGCCTTCTAACGGCTCTGACTCTGACGTTTATAGTTACTAATGAAGATGGATTTGGAGAGAGGGAGGTCGGGGGAGGGGAAGAAGATTGCCTGCTGCCTGCCCTGGGATTCGAGGATGAAGCCCTCAGGTCTCAAGAGCTCCCGTCTCGGGCGTGGAGAAGGTTGTGTGCTCAGGAGGAGAGCCCGGAGTGCCCACTTCTCCTGCTCCCAGGGAGGTGAGGGAGGACGGGGCCAGGGTCGGGAACCCCAGAGCCGTCCGACGGGGCCCTCCCACTAACTGCCATCACACTCTCGTGGTCCCCCTGTTCATTCCCAGCCCCCCTTAACTCTCAGCCCCCAATAACCTACTTCACTTCCACCCTGTCCCTCCTCGGAGCTGGGTTAGCAAAGGTTGCTGGCCTGAGGCCTCCCTCCTGCGTGAGCGGGTCGACCCTCTCCTCCCTCAGTGGCCACGGGTAGCCCCCCGGAGACTTGGTTTTCAAGGAGCAAAAAGAGGCCGCTTTCTCTATGGGTTTGCATAGAACCAAAGAAGAAACCAAAAGTCATCTGACGTCCCAGAGGGCCCAGCTGTGGCATGAGGCAACTGTAATTTAACTGGTTTCCATCTCTCTGCTATCAACCCAACCCCATAAATCACTGGAGGGTGAGCCTGGGGGGTCAGGCCTGACTCGTCTTTATAGCCCCAACCCAAGGCCTGGCATTTAAGGGCCACAAGTGTTTCCGGAATTGTAGAAGGTACCAGAACAAACAAACCAGTGAAAAGACCAGGGAGGGCGGAGGAACTGAAACCATGGAACTGAAACCATGATAACAGATGAGAAGTCGTAGCTATACATGAGGGAACCCTCACTTCAATTCTTCAGGAAACGTGGCTCTGTGAGTTCTCCTCCTCCTCAGGGCCTCCCCTTCCCCCTTAAGACACGTCACCCCACAAGTCTCCACAACAGCCCCAGTCCTGTCCAAGAGTAAAAGTTCAATTCTCCACCTCTGGAAAACGTTGGGCGAGAGGGTCCCGGTTTGGGATCTGCTCTCCTGAGCACCGTCTCCGTCTTCTCCACAGCCGAGTCTGTTGCACCTTCCTTTCGGCCTCTTGGCCCCTCTCAAAGAGGGGTCACTGCAACCTCTCGTGCCTTCCTTCAAGGCCTTACCCAGCTGACCACTTCAATGGCGTCTGCGAGTCACCCTCTCTGAACCAGGTGCCGCCCTAGACACGCTGGGGCGCAGCGCCTGGGGTCTGGCCCCCTCGGGGAGGATGCGTGGACAGCACCCCAAGAGCCCCACCTTGTCGCCATGTGTGTGCTCTGAGATGAGCCAGTGGGCCCGGCTCGGTTCACCCGCAAGCACACCGAGCTGAGCGTGTTCCTCGCCGGGCGCCTTTCTTTCTCCATTACGATAAGCCGGTGAGCCAAGTTGGCTCAACTGGAGGTGTTCCAGTGACCTCCAGCTGCAGGGCATTGACACCTCTAGGCAGCCCACCAGGAAGATGGTACTGGGTTGAGACGCAGCTCCACCTCGGGGGTTTGTGGCTACAGGGAGGAACTGTAAAGTCTACAACTGCATTTCTGGGTATGATTGTTCATGTTGGGACAGGAAGGGGAGGTCTGCATTTTTTTTTTTTTTTTGAGACTAGACTGAAATAAATGAGCACCATCCAGACAGCCCAGAAAACATGTCTTGTTCAGCCAGATAATTAGGGACCCAGATATGAGGACGAGGAAGACGAGGCGAGCGCGGAGGGCGGCGGCTGGAAGGACTGTGTGCAGGGGGCAACGTCTGGACCCTTGGAGAAGGGTTTGGGCTGTGCACAGGCATGTGGGGGGCCCAGGGGCTCGGGAGCTCAGGCCTGGCAAGGCTGCCTTGTCTTCATCTCCAGACTGCCCCGTGCCCAGTGGGCACCCGTCGGCTGGCCTGGCCTGGCCAGTGATTCTAATGCCCCCCCTCACCTCAGTTCCTCTCCAGCCCCTGGCTGCTGCTGCCAGATGGGGGACAGCCCCTCCCCTCCCAGGCCACCCCAGCCCTGCACAGGGAGTGCCTAGAGTGAGCCTGCAGGCCTCCCAGAAGAGAAGCTCGCAAAGCAGCCACAAGCTACTACAACCTCCCCCCCCCACACACACCAAAGCAGGGGTGTGGAGGGAAAAGCACATTTTAGAAGAAAAACCAAAACTGTTCAACACACTGTGGGGATTATGCCCCTCACCTTGTCAAGAGAACAAATCCAGACCGACCAGACAGACAGCCCTCCGTTCTGCCTGGAGGCAGCCCTCCCTGGGGGCGCAGCCAGGGGTCCACAGCCCCCCCCACTGGCCGCCCTCATCGTCCCTATCTACCACGACCAGAACAAAGGGCTTTTGCATTCAATTATAAGATGATCTAGAAGCTGGGGGGGGCGTGTGCGGGGAGGGGGGGGAGAGCTTGGATTTTATAAATGAGGAGGCCCGAGGAGGCAGCTGGTGATACACCTGCCTCTCTGGCCCTGTGACCCGACCTCCGGCTACTTTTTCCAACACGGACTTGGCCCAGCAGCACCGCCCACTTCAGGACGCGCTTCCCTTCTCTGTGACAGCCGAGGGCACGGGTGGGTCTAGCTGGCTTTAGAAGCGCCGGTGAAGGCCCACGTAAGCAGTCCCAGGCCCGCGCAAGGTTCCGCTGCGAAGAGGCGTGCGGAGGCTGCACACAGCTGCCAGGGCCCGAGACTGCTCCAGCCCAGGGCCCCGCGGCCGGCCGCCCCCCCGGACACGCACTATGAAGCGTGATGATGGTGATCGAGGAACTGAACCACCGGGCGGACACAGCCTTCTGCGGGGCTTCTGGGCATTCTAAGCAGTCACGCCTTCCAGGAGCTTGAAATCCCCACCAGCCACGCGCCAGCCTGCTTTTTCCTTCACGCCGCAGCCCTGCCTCGCGGCAGGACCACCTCGCTGTCAGCGCCCCCGTGAGCCCCACCGCTGGGAGGCTGAGGCCACCCTCTCCCAGGTCTGCGCGTGGCCAGACAGCCGTCATGTCTTCTGCCATGACCTTTCAGGAAGCTGCTCACAGACCTTCGTTTGCATTTCTAGAGGCGAGCTTTGAGGACTCAGACTCATTTTTCCTTGTTCTCCCTAGTACTAGACAGAGCTGCGGGGCTACCGGGACTTTCTGTCAAAGTCACCGTTTGCCGCAGCGAGCCGGCCTCACTTCTGGCACTGCAACCGAGCCTGCACCGCCGTGGCGGCAGGGTGAGCACTTCAGCCGCGGGCCGGGCCTGCCCCCCGGGCCCTGCCTGACCTGGGCTCACAGCCTCCTCGTAGGATGGAGCCTCGAGACCGGGGAGGAGAAGCCCCCGCTGCAGAGCGGCCGGGAGGCCACGGGGCCCTCCGGCTCCACCCAGCACTTGACGGCAGGGCGCACGCTTGTCCAGCAGCCGTTCCGCTTCTAGAACTGGGCAGGGCTCAGCCCTGACGGACGCTCCGTTTCCCAGTCTGTGCGAGGGAAGAGGAGCTGCACCATCGGACATTTAGTGTCTCCGCTTTCTGGCCCTACCACTGAGGTTGAGAGACAGGCTGGAAAGCTCAAGAGAGGAAGCAGCTGGAACCCCCTTTTGCCTTCCAGGTCCACCTTCACCCTGACTTTCCTACAGCTGCAGGCAGGAGGACCCCCACTGTGCCTTCTGCCTAGAAGTCTAGGGCCTTAGAACTTCCACCACCCCACCCCCATGCTACCTTCATGCTACTGAGCTCTCCAGAAGGAAGACCACCCCTGTGGGGGCGGGGGGCTCTCCCCATCTATCTGGACTCACGTCTTGCTTTGCTCACCCAGACGCCAGTCTGCAGGGCTTTGCCCCAAGCTCTGATCATTCCATGCAATCTGCGAGAGCGCCTCCCACCCCACCCTCCGTCTGTGCTCCCCTGTTTCCCCCAAGTTCTCTTCAAGATTGACCCTGCTCCAACATTGCTTCCCCTGGCAATCTTCCGTCAGCACCACCCCAGCCCTGCACCATCCCGGCACCCCTTTTCACTACGTATGAGACCTATTCCTGGAGCACAGGGAGGTACCATCCAGGGGGTGTCCATGTTTGTGAAGGTCATGAATGAGAGAACGAACCAACAGGCTCCCCGCTTCATCGGAGCTCTGGAAAGACAGTCGTGGATTACAGAGCAGAAAGTCGCCGCCCCAATGAGCCAGCCAGGAAGCCTCTGGCAAGCAGTCGAAAGTGTCTGGATTGACGCGGGAGAGGTTTATCCTAACGTGTCCCGAGGCTGAGCCGGAAGTGGGGTATGGGCTGCACCAGAAGAGGAGAGTCTAGAAAGCGGCTGGAAGGCCGGTCACTGTCATGGCGCCCCAGACTAGAAGAGGGCGCGCGGCAGACCCTCCACTCCTGAGCCCAGCCCCACCCCACGGCCCCGTCTCCCCATGGGCCCCTCGGCTTGCCTCCCCACCAGAACTCCAAGTGAGGACCTGGGCCGGGCGTGGAGGGCGTGAGAGAGGCTGGAACTTAGGCCGTGGCTCCGCTGGGCGTGTCAGAAATAAAACCTGCAAGTCCTTTCCTTTTTTCCCTTTTCTTTTTCTTCTTTAGGCCTCTGAGCATGAGGTGAGATTCTGGGAAGAAAATTTCACCCCACCTTTCCATCCCCACCCCAGCCAGGAGCTAGAGCCCTGTACAACCAAGCCCCCAAAGCACAGCTCCGAGAGCTCATGTGTGGGACCCATCCTTTGTGGGGAGAAACACAATGAGCCCAAGCACCCCTTGAGAGTCGGCCTCATTTCTTTCTAACGCTTTCAGTTGAAGGAAATAAGCTAAGTGACCTAACTTAGTCACTTCCCAAGTTTGCACGGCCACTGAGCAGTCGAGACCAGACTTTAGTAGACAGAGCTCCTCCTCTGGACTCTTGCCCAGCAGTGGGAGGACAGTGTGTTTCCCTGGTTGCTGTGGGGTCCACCCGGAGATTGACCGACTGAAACTCATCGGAAAGGTGAGCGAGAGGCTGGGGACAGAGGCCGAAACTCCCTTGCACGCGCCCACACATCCACATAGTAGTCGAGGGCTGTGGAGGGAAATGGCCAAAGCCGCCCCGCTGTGCATCAGCGGCTCCCTGGTGCACCACTCTCAGGTTCGGCTTCCCCAAGGGTGGACCATGAGTTTCTAGGGTTCCCAGTGAGCCACTGAGGATGAACCCCGCGGGGCAAGGGGGGCGGGAGGGTGCGAGGGTGGGCATCCAGGCAAAGCTCCAGCTGTGTGTTGGTCATGAGAAGAGTCACCCCAGCCTCACCTGTCCCAGGCCCTTGTCCTCTTCACCACCAATAAACAAGAACACCAAGATCTCTTGGCACAGTCTATCAGGAAAGTCATTCAGCAAAGGCCTGGCCACTCTCATCCCACACCAGGAGATTCAGGGACGTCTACGGGCTCTGGAAGCCCTCCCCCTCTCCACCGCCCTGCCTGCAGGCGTGCCCCAGTGTAAACGTCCCTGGAAACGCAAGGTAGTCATTCCTCTGCTTCCAACACATCCCATCCTCCAGGATAATAAAACACACACACACACACACACACACACACACACTACTCAGTCCATCTTACATGCAAGATGAAGGTGCCCAAAGCACTTTTAACCACGGCACATCCCTACTGAAATTCCTTGAGTGATTGCTCTCAAATAGGTTTGATGTCCGGTCTTGCTGGTAACTAGCTATGTGACCTTGGGCAAGTCATCTGACCTCCAGGGCTTAGTTTGACCTCCCCTAGAAGCAAGCCTGGCACCGCTGTCCCCCAGCCAGGGAACGCCCCTCTGTCCAGCCCATGCCTGCTCCTCTCCGCTCGAAGCCCAAATCCCGTCAGCCCTCGCCTGGCCAGCTCACACAGCCCCTGTCCAGTTCCGAGCCACGTTCAAGTGATTTGCTCCCACCGGCCTGCCTCCCACCTTATCTGCAGACTCCTTGGGGGCAGAACATTTCTGTAGCTCTCCAAGTGCCTGCCCCAGGGTCTGAAACATAGTAAGAGGGTGTCAATGTTAGGTGTCAATAAGACAGTGACTAAGTGTTTGTCTGTCTTTCCTTCTAAGCAGCTGCCTGCAAAGTCACTTTGACTCTACGAATCCCAGATTCAGGCTTCTCACACGTGGGTCATCCGTGGGCCACTGGCAGCAGAAATGCCCAGACAGCTTGTTCAATTCGATGCAGGTTCCAGGCTCCATCTAAAAGCTATGAAAACGGAGCCTCTTGAGAATAGCCCAGGGTGCTCCCCAGTTCACACACCCTGCAGCAGGGTCCTTGTAAAAAGGGTTCTGTAGAGGCTCCTCCCAAGGAGCTGGGGCGGAAATGGAATCAGGGCAGGGGGTTCCGGGAGGCGGCTGCCGCTGTGATTCGGCACCTGCTAACTAACCATCCCTGCAAGTCCCTAACGTTCATCTTCGCCCTCCCCTAACCAAGGCACCATGGAAGATGACTCCCCCACACACACCAGCCCTCACCCCCGGGGGGTCTGCCCTTTCCCCCTTCTCCTTCCATCAGCCCAGCAGCCCTCAATCAAGCTCCCCTCCCCCTCCAAGTCACCTATTTCCTCTCCCACTGCATTTGAACAGCTTCTTCCTCTCCCAGATAGAGGTGACCCTTTGCCCTACCCGGCAGCGTGCCAATGTCTTTTATAAAACCAACCTAAGTTGCCCCATCACAAAGTTACACACTTTGTACCATACCAAATTAAACCACTGTTGGTAACCCGGACCTTCAGCCCAGTACCCCCCACCCCCCAAACTGATGCCACATGTATGGTAAGCCAAGTAACACAAAACCTGATCTAGTACAAGTTCCCCGGCTTGACTGGGCAACTTTTCAGAGCCGTCAGAGCCAGCCCCCTCGTCAGGCTCTGAAGAACAAAGGGTTGGGACCAGCGAGCTCAGGGAACCCTCTGGATCCGAGACTCTGGGGACTACGTGAAGATGTATTTAGTCCAGGACAGGGGATTGTAGGGAGAGAGATCCAAGGGGAGGAGGCCCCCAAAGCCCAGAGAAACCACCCCAGTGGTGGCCACCTGGTCTCGGCCTCGCATTCGAGGGGTTGCTGGCCCGGGCAGCAGCTGAGGGTTGGAACAACTCAAGGGTGTGTGGCATGAAAAGCGAGTCCTGCATCAGAGAGGGGAAATCATAATGAAAGTTCAGGCCCAGGCAAAACCCTCAGCCCTCCCCCGGCACTGACCCATTTCATCGCTGCAACACATCCCGTAGGTAGGCATTATTATTATCCCCATTTTACAGAGGAGGAAACAGGGGCAAGGAGGGGTCACCAGGTGGTGGGTGGCAGCGCCCGGACTTGAACCTAAGCCGGTCCGCAAACCCACAGTCTCCACCGCCACGGTTTGATCCCGTCACCCCTCAGAAAGCTCAAGCTCTCTTGGCGGGGGTCACCTCCCCGCAGAGTGGGGCCACCACGGCGCTCCCCGGGGGCATCTTCGAGGGCTTCGCGCCTCAGGGGTCGAGTCAAATGGCCTTCACTGGCATGGGCGAGATGCCCCCTACCCCGAGCGCAGTCCACGCATACGCTCTTGCGGGCGTAGTCCCGCCTCCTTCCCGCCTCACCCGGCCCCCTCCACCTGTGCCGGCCTGAAGAGCTCAGGACTCCAGAGGCGAAAGCCCTCCCACTCGGAGCCAGGAGGCGCCTCTGTGGCCCGCAGGGCCCCTCCAGGCTCCAGCGGCAACGCAAACTGCTGAGGCGAGGGCCTGAGCTCACCTGTCGGTCTGCATCTTCCGGTGCCCACTGACATGGGCAGTGGGCTTTGTGGGGGCGACGCCCTGACAGGTGCAGTATTTGGGGACGTGGCCGTTGGCAAAGCACGCTCCAAATCATGACCGCATGTCACACCACCACCCCAGGTGGGACTCGGGGCTCAGCCTGAGCCCCCACTCAAGCCCTTGAACTCTGAGTGAACTCCTTGAACTTCTAGTGAATTCCTCGGACTCGTGGTGGACTGAATTCCTCGTGAAGTCCACATGTCCTTCCTTCTGTCATGTCCCCTCACCCTTGGATGGCAACTCACCGACAAGGCTTCTCTTAGGGACAAGTGCACCCTCAGAGCGCCCCAAGGGACCAGCCGGGTCCCCCGCCTCCCCTCCCCCAGCACCCGCAGGCCTTCCGGGGCCAGCCGGGGCTCCCGCCCAGGCTGCCCATTCTCCTATCTCTCCGCCTCAAGCCCTGCTCCTCATTCGAGGCCCTGCTAGAACCACACTGCTTCTCATGTAAAGAACCCACCCTCCAGGCTGGGGAGATCCACCTTTCACTCCCCATGAGACCCTGTGGCCCAGGAATCTGTCTGCTCACCAGCCCTTACATCGTATCATCTGCTTCCTAAGGAGAAACCATGCCATATTTTCTTTCTAAACCTTCTCCCAGCATCACCCAGGACCTGCACACCCAGCACCCCTTGGGGTATGCTCGGCAGGCAGGCGAGCAGCAGCCCTGTGCGCATGCGCACACTCGCGGACACGCCCTGGTTCAGACAGACAGACACAGTGAGCAGCGAAGACTTATTTCCTTGGTGAACCTGGACCCCCGGCCCTATTCACAGCCACCAAAGAGCCCGTGTCCGGTACCTCTGCACCCCAAGATTTTTGCTAAGAATGTGCATCTCTCCCCAAATGGGCCTGCCTGTTGACTCATGGCCGGGTCTGTTGGGGCTTAGCTCAGCTGACAGCTGCTCCTGGGAGCCCAGAGAGTGCCCCCACAGCAAGGGTGGGGTGAAGAGTGTGCCCTGGAAGTCGCTGCGGCCCCTCGGTCCCCTAGACGTGAGAGCTTTGTGCCTGGCCCCGGGCCCGGGGCGGGTGAGTAATGAAGCCAATATGTCACAGCGTAGAGGAGAAGCCACATCACATAACCGTCAGTGGTGGCAGCGGTTATCAGCACATCAAGCGAGCTGCAGCCCCTGCAGCACAAGCCCGATCCCCGGCCAGGGAGCTGTCCCACGGGGCACGGCAGACCTCTCCTGGCCCACCTGCTGCCCCCTCAGCAGTGGACTTAGGTCAATCTGCCTGTTCCGTTCCCCACTCTGACTCTGGTGAACCCTCCCACCCCTCCAACCCCCCCCACACACACACACCTCTGTCCTACACCCCAGCTCTTGTATGCATAAAACAAATCTTTTGTAAAAACGTCGGCTAAGTGGAGAGTCTCATGTCTTTACCTGTGATTCCTGCAAAAAGTAAATGTGCCTGAAAGTGGTTCATTGAATAATGAATTTTCTTTTAAAAAAAAGAAGAAACTCAGATGGGTGATCTCCTTAGCTTTGGGGTTTGTTGGGCTGAATTTCTTGGGGGGCCCTGAGACAGCAGGGGAGAGGATAGCTGGTGTTGCAAGCAGCCCCTCTCACACGGTCTGCCTGCTCTTTGCCTGCTCTTTACAACAGGCTGCAAGGGAAAAGTTGGATATCGCTGCGTGAAACAGAGTCCACAGCAGTTCATCAGGAGCCAGCCTTCCAGGGGGGCCCCCTCAGGTAGGAAGAAACAGTTCTCAGGCAGAAACAAATGGAGGAAGGAACTATCTGAAACAGAGCCAGGCGCTGAGAGTTCCCTTGTGGTGTAGTGGAAAGCCGTCAGCATGGACGTGTCGTGGTTGGGGAAGGCCAGGGCCCGGGAAATCGAGGCAACGTCTGAGCCAGGTTGTGACCGACCATCTGTCTGATGCTCTTTGGGGGCTCCAGGAAACGTGCTCTCAGTGGGGGGGGCGGGGGGAGGCCTGGGAATGAGAAGAAGCAGCCGCTTCAGGGGCCCCCCAGTCCCCGCGCGGTGAGCCCCGAGTTAGCGCTCACGTAAGGTGCTGTGCTCGTTTTCCGGACCCTGCACGGAGCCCATCTTCCTCTCAGACTATAAGAATCATGCTGGAGCCAAGGGGAGAAGTCTTCATCATCGCACAGAGCTGGGGGGACTAGACTGCCCAGTTGGGGGGCAGGGGACACGTCAAATCACACATAGGGTGGGAGAGGGCAGCCCAGGCCTGTCCCCAAATCTAGAGAGCGTGACGTGGGGGGCCGCGAGGAGACTCGGGCCTCCAGTCCGCGCCCCTGAGTTCTGTCCCTTTGTCAGTTGCCAGGACTCCGGCGCCCCGAGTGAGCACCTAGCTGAGCAGAGCACATCCCTAGGGAGAAGCCCTGACTCTTCACACTTAGACACAGACATCTTGTAGCCCCTTTGTTTCTAGACCCCCGCCCCCCGCCCCCCACACACCTCAGGCTGCGAAAGGAGAGCTCAGCTGGGCAGCTTGGGCTGCTTGCAGTCCGGCAAAAAGTCACCCCCAGGTCAGAGAGCTGCCACACCCTCCTCCCCGCTCCCTCCTCCTCTCCGCCATTCTACTGGCAGATCCTGGAGCATCGTCTCTTTTTTCCTCCCCTGGGGTGGCTCCCAGCTGCCCCTCACTCCCCGGCCCCCTTCCAGTCCCAGTCCCGTGGACCTGCTCTCTCTCAGCGCCACTTGCTGCCCCATCCTGACCTCTGCCTTTGTCCACTTTCAGTTCCCAGAGCTCCCTGGGGCTTGGCCCCTTAGCACACTGTCTGGCCAGCATCTGTCTCTAGAAAGTCAGAACTGAAGAGTCAGAGAGTACAGCATTCGCCCTTCTCTCCAGCCTCTTTCTGTGAAATCAGAAAACGGTAGAGCGGGAAAAGACTTCTAGACCAGTCCCCCTTTGCCTTTGCCTGCCCCTGCTCCTCCTCCACCTCCCAGCTGTCTCAGCTTAAGGTCTGAGAAGGCACAGTGGGGTGCAGGTGGGGTTCAGTGGGGTCCACCGCAAGGAGGGCCAGGATGTGTCCAGGGCCCAGGGCAAGATCCCGGGGGCCCTCCCACGCCCCTGCCACGACCCCCCTCTGCCGGAGTCTCCAGGGCTGTCGTCCTCTCCCACTCTCTCCTCTAAAGCCCGTCATCACCCCTTCCTAAGGAGTTA
Organism: Condylura cristata; assembly: GCF_000260355.1. Classification (NCBI taxonomy): domain Eukaryota; kingdom Metazoa; phylum Chordata; class Mammalia; order Eulipotyphla; family Talpidae; genus Condylura; species Condylura cristata. The sequence goes on along the minus strand of NW_004567116.1, from coordinate 9,445,015 downwards.
AGAGAGCTGAAGTTGGACTCTTACCCAACTCTCCTGGCTGGTTCTGAAGGCCACCCATCGAACGGCCCCAGAAAAATGCAAGCTCAAAACAGTCACAGGTAGCACAACCGGTGCTCTAATTCAAAGGGGGGCCCGCTTGCCCCTCCCATCCTTTTGCTCAGGAGGCCACCTGGGGTGCCAGACCAGGAGCAACCCCAAACAGGGAGAAGATGCTCTCTCGAGCTGGGGGGGGCCCAGAGCATCCTCCCACCGCCTCTTCCATTCCTCCACCCACCCCCAGGAAGACGCCAGCATCCCTCAAGTGTTAGGAGCTTCATCCTCAGTGGGTCCCGGAGGAACAATGCTGGGGGGAGGGGGTAAGCAGGGGGGCACCTTGGCTTCCCTGGCACATTAAACATCTCAGCTAAGGTCAGCTTTCAGGCTTCTGGGCTCTGCAAGCCTGTGTGGCCACCTCAGGGGTTGCGGGCGGCCCAGCATGACTGAGACAGGCTGTCTCGCCCCTTGGACCCAGACCCTTGCCACGGCTTACAGAGCGTAAGACTAATGACTGAGACGGTCATGGACTCCTGCCCATAGGCCAGGCTTTGAAATCCTAGGAAAACAGGAGCTCAAACGTACACCGTGCTTAGAAACAAGGACGATTAAAGAGGATGCTAGATAGAGACAAGGAAGATAAAATGGAAAGTGAAGCAAGGTGTGTGATCAGCAGGTCCCATCTGGTGGCTGGGCTACCCCACACGCTGTTCAGCTTCCTCCCCTCCCGCCCCCAGACCCCAAGACCCAGACAGCAGCGTGGGAAACAGAAGAGCTTAAGAGCCAGGCCGACCTCAGTTCCCATCCCAACTTCATTGCTTGCTAGAAGTGTGAGCGTGAGCAAACTATTTAAGCTCTTGGAGCCTCGGTTTTCCCATCTATAAGCGAAAGGTGCAGCTACCCAACGTGTTTTGTGAGTGCTAAATGAGACACCAATGTACCTAGAGGCTTAAAGCAAATGTCCGATACACCGGAGTTGTTTCTCCTTTAAGTTGCAGAAAATACAGGATCCTCTCAGGCCACAGTTATTTAACCACTTGCTCCCCTTTAACTCAAAACTTTTTCTGAAAAGCCAAGGTGTTATGAGGACAGTTCATTCATTCACTTTCATTCACTCATCAATTCACACTTATTGAGTGCCCCTAGGTATCAGGCACAGAAACATAACTGAACAAAGCCAAATAACTACCTTCATTCTAGATGCAGAGGAGAGAAGCAGGTGAATATGCAAAATGCCTAGCAGGGGTAAGTGCTATTACAAAAAAATAAAAAAGCACAGTATGGAGAAAGGATGACCGTTTATACACAGAATGCCCGAGAAAGGCATCCCTGCAAAGCTGACATTTACGGACATTTGAAAAAGAGACGTGGCCAGTTGTGTGGTTCTCTGTGAGTAAGGGAAAACATTGTATGGGGGAAACAGTGTATGCAAAGGTCCTAGGGCATTAGTGTGACCAGGGAAGGCCAGCAGATGCCAGCTACATGGGCTTAGCTCATACAAGGAGCAGCCCTATCCATCCGTACGGAAGAATGAAAAGCTCAGAGACCAAAGCATTGAGCTTGACCTCCCAGAATGGGTCCTATTTGACAGGCACAGAAGGGGGAGGACAGGATGCTAAGCAGAGGTTTTCTTGGGGAGAATCTAGCTCACCCCTACCACTCTTGTGTCAGTAAGAGAGGAAATCGAAGCCCAGGGGCAGGCTTGCTAAAACCACACCCCCAGAAGTAACGTCAGAACAAGAACCCATTTCTTGATTCCAAGTCGGCCAAGCTGTTACACTGACGGTCCTTCGTATTCCTCACATGAACAAGTCAGCTCCCTGGTGAGACCGCAAAGAGCCCGTTTCTCACCAACCTTGGTATCTGCAAGAGCCTAACACAGGCATAGAGACTTCCAACCTGCCCTAGAATTCTGGCCCGCCCTTGTTCCGTCTTCATTGGAGTTTTCTGGACATACCAGCTGCCAGGCAGTCAGGCTTTGTGTTGTAATTCTACAGAAGTGCCACACACGGTGATTAATACCCTATCTCCTAGAAAGTAATTATAATTAATGCAGAATATCAAATCAGGAAATCAGGCATTATTAGAAGGAATTAGCTATTTGTTTTCATTTTACGCTCTGTTCCCCCTGCCCACACCGCTCCCCCCACCCCCACCCCCAGTTTGCCAGGCCTCGTTCGGAGTGGGAGGAGAGGAAATGTTCGGCTAACATTTCCCTCATTTCCTAAGCGTGGGGCAACATGCATGTCCCGAGCCTGGAGTTAGGCGGCAGGCAGGGAGCTCGCAGTCTCACGGTGAGCGCGAAGCTCAGGCCGGGGCAGCGAGGACCGTGAAAGGCAGGAACTGCAGGCTCCAGAATACGCACCCCCAGTCCTGCCTGAGTCAAGAAAAGCTTCCAGAGGAGATAGCATTTGAGCTGGGCCTGGAAGGACTGGCAGCCCTCTTCGAGGTGAGCAAGCAGGGGGCAGAGCTTTCCAGAAGCAGCTCAAAGATAGGAGAGAAGATGGCCGAAAAGGAAATGGCTCAAAACAGGAGTGGGCAAGAGCCAGCAAGAGCCAGAGCAGCCAAGGTCGTGGGCCTGGGAGAACCCCAAATGAAACCTGAGCTGAAGCCATCAGATTCGGGCCAGCCCTACAGGGTGAGCCCCACGGCCAGGACCTGGGGATCGGGAAAGATGGAGTCCAAGAGCCCAGGGTGGCCCCCAAGGCAAGGAGCCCTGCCAGGGAACTGGGGAACTGGGTCTGGAGTGTCTGCCTGGAGGAGGAGCCACTTCTCCTGCTACCCTTGCCCGGGGAAGCTGGACAGCACCCCTGGGGAGCAATTGTTGAGTTTTAGCTCGAGGGCAAGAAGAAAAGCAGAGTCGGAATAGAGGGAGGTTCATTTGCTTAGACTGTGAGCTCCGGGAGGGAGAGGCGAGCGGACCAGCGCTGGCCAGGGCTGGCCACTAGGCAGCTGCTTGAACAAACAGCTCTGGAGCCGGCGGCGAGCGGATTGCCACAGGCGGAGGCGAGAGGAGAGGGGGCCACGCCGGGAGCTACTGCGAGACTCCCAGAGACAAGGTGACACAGAGGCGCAAAGACCCAAGGAGAGGCCCCGGGGCCCTGGGACTTGGGAAAGAATCTGAAGAAAAGACCAGCCGAGGAGCCCCCAGTGCCCAGGGTCTGCCTTCCCCGCTGCTTTGTCTCAGGAAAGTACAAACAGGAGAGTTGTTCCCCCAAGAGCACCCCCAGCCCCCTACCTGCCCCAAATTCCCTAATCCCCAACTCGACAGGGTAGAGGAGGAGGAGGATGCGTGGGCGCTTCCGTGCCGGCTGGGCTCAGGTGAAGAAGAAGCACCCTGAGAAAGGCAGCGTGTGAGGAGCCTGCAGAGCCGCCCAGGGCCTCGGGAGCTGGGGTGCAGGCCAGAGGCCCAGAAGCACGCGGCGTGCTGTCGACAAGTGACCAGAGGGGCAGCCGCACGGCTGGGGCACCCGGCAGCAGGATAGGTCAGGCCTGACCAGTCGCTCTGAATCCGGACTCCTCCCCGCCGGAAGGGTCATCACATCTCCAGGGACTGAGGACGGGGCCTGTGAGGGCTCTCCCTGCTGATGTCATCCCTTGAGATCGCGCTTCGGACTTGATAAGGGCCCCCGATCCTCGGGCCAGGCAGCTCTCACCCCAGGATACTCAGCCTGGGCCTCGGCCTTCAGGCTCTGGAGTCCGAGTGGTGACCTCAGTTTGACAGGCTCCCTCGGGTCTCCACAAGGTCAACAACGCTATTAACGGAGCTTTCCAGAACTTGGCTAATCTCTCAGTCCCGGGGTAACTTGGCTAATCTCTCAGTCCCGGGGTATCTGAGAGCTGACTTCACGGGCCCCCAGCTTACCCCTGCAAGAAGGGTACCAATCCCATCTTTCAAATGAAGAAGCAGGCTCAGAGAAGAGTCTGACTCTGCCCAGGGCCACTCCGTGGCACCCAGGGTCCACAGCCAGGTCTGACCGACTCCAAGGTCTGACGCCTCTGTCTGGTCGCGCTGCCTTAGCCGAGCTGTCAAGAGCAACGATAGCACAAACTCTATTCTGGACGAAAACTAGATTTGCATTGCCTGTGGTTTTGAGCCACCAAAAGAAAGTTGATTTTTCCCCAGTAACCGCCACCTGCCAAAACACCGCTCCATTGTGGATCCGAGACGTTTCGTTTCGGACCCCTCTGTCGAGATGTTGCGTTCAGCCCACGTCAGATTCCGGCCCCTCCTCCTCCTCCTGTCTTCCCCTGCAGCTTCATGGAAGCCTGTTTTCTCAGACCCACCCTATTCCTCCAGCAGAACTAGCCAGAGCTGTCCTGAGCCGTCGCCTCCCCCCGCCACCACACAGTGTCGCCTCCAGCCACCAGGCTGCTCCCTCCGACCTTCTATCTGGGCCCAAACTGAGCTGCACAACGAAGCCCAGCGGCGCGCTCATCTCCTCTTATACTGCTATTCCTGCAAGAGGTCTTGGGTGCTTCTCCTGTCTGTAATTCTCTCTTGAGACTTAACTGTTCTCTTCACCTTGACAATGAAGAGAAAGACCATCATCACCAGTGACATGAGTCAGAATTAAGTCAGAAATGCATAAACTCAAAAGAAAAAAAGAAAGAAATCTATGACGGGGTGGCCCAAAGAGGGGAGGTAGGAGGATGAACTGATATGGGCTCCCCCTCTACCCCCATGCTCAGGAGCCCTCTCTCCCCAGGACCAGCCAAGCCAGCAGGTTTAAAAAGCATCTTTCTTAGAGAAAGCTGCCCCCCGACGGAAAAAAACGCCAGTCAGTCCGTCCACTTGCAGAAGAAATTACTTGGCTCGGCAACCAGAAAGAACACTACCCCCGAAATGCTGCTGTGCTAACTGGGTCAGCTTATTTAGGTCAACTGAGCCTTAAATACCTCACCCATACACTCAAAATAATAATCTCAGTCCAAACCTACCCCATAGGGTTATTTTAAGGATCATTTAAGATCGTGAATTTAAAAAAAAAAAAAAAGTGTTGGCTATTGAGAGAGGAAGTCGTCGAGACGGAGGTAAACAATCGTATACAGAAATAAATGGGGGGTAGACTTGAGCTCAAGTGAGGCCATGTAGCACGCCCTGCCCCTACCTTTGCCAGGTAACATTCAGTCTAAAAAAAAATGTATAGGGGTCTGGCTGTGCTTTGTGGCAGAAGCCCCGTGTGGGGTGCTCAGCTCCAAATGGCGGGTTTCGATGTTGGCGGGATGGCTACATCAGCAAGCCCACCGCTCCAGACTGCTAGAAAAGTTGGAGGCCTTGAAGAGACCTGGGCTCTAGGGGTCAGACTTAAAAAGGCCTACCTATCCTACTCATCTAGCTTTTTGACTTCTCTGAGGTCCTGTTGCCATGTATCTAAAATGGGGACCAGATACCGAAAGGATAGGGTTATTGCAAATTTGCAAGTCTGGCGCTAACTAATTTCTGTAAAGTGCCCGGCATAAACAGTAGTTGTTTCCATTATCGTTACTAATAATCCCATTTGTGACAGCCTCGTCCCTAAAGGAGGCAGCACTGAAAGGCTCTCAATGCGAAGAGAAATCCCCGTGCACTAGGCAGCCAGTGGGCCCTCAACCAACTCACTAAGCATGAAATTGAGCAAGACTATTTATGTGTTTACTTGAATGCTAATGAGGTTCTAACTAGGAAAAAGAGAGGTTATCTGCAGGGTTCCCCCATTCGTGGTGGGGGCAACAGGTCAGAAAAGTAGGTGAAGAAAGAACAACACAGAAATTAACATCAAACCCAAGCAGTCAGTGGCTTCTGCCTGGCCGTGTCCCCACGGGCAAGTTCTAGGCAGCCCCTGAAGACTCCTTCCCAGTCCAGATTAAACACTCAACAAACTCAGGCTGGGCCATATCTCACTGGGAGCCCCGCAATCCCACTTTTCCCAGTCTGGAAGGGCGAGAAGAGCTGACTCCAGAAATAGAAAGAGATGGTCGCCATGACCCAAGGTCTCCACCCCAGCAGGCCAGCAAGAAAGCAGCAGCAACTACCTCAGCTTCTAGAAAACCAGCCTCAGAATGTGTCAGAAGCGGTCTTGGGTGTCTCAAGGTGGCCCTTGACAATCAAAGGAAGATGGAGGACGGGAAGTTCAGAGGTGACTGACTCACAGGTGTGGTGGACAGGGAAGTCTGAAGAGGACAACGCAACGGGTGTCAGGCAGAAGAGTGTGAAGTCCTCCCTGTGCGCGTACAGGAAGACAGCAGGAGGGAATAACGCTTCCCCTGATGTTGACCTTCACTAAACCTCCCACCGCTTCCTCTTCTGGGTTCATTTTCTCTCGGGCCCCAACTATTCAGTTCCCTACAGAGGCCATTCAAGTCGACGGAAGGAAAGCTGTCATTTGCCCTGAAACTTCCAGATCCTCAGAACCCCTCACCCTTCCTTCCCCTCCAGGCGCAGGAGACAGCCACAAGAGTGCAGCCGCGGGTGCCTGCCAGATTGCAGCTGTTTAGCTGGCCGGAGATCGCCCCTCTCCAGAATCAGTCTTTGCCTGTATTACGGAGCTACACCCCAATCCATCTCCACACCCCCAGTGTTATCCCTGGTACAAGACTGTGTAACTAACACCACTTTGTCCAAAACCATTTCCCATCTCCTAGATCCTTCCACTGTCTCCCCAAGAACCATCCCTCCCCAGATTTCTGTGGCATTATCAGAACCTGTTAGCACTCCACTGAGCACTGCCATCGTCACCCCTCAGTCTCTCTCCCAGGCAGCAAGTTCCTAGAGGGTAGGACTTAACTCTAGTCTAGAGAAACGTCAAGGGTCCTCTCCAGATTCAGATTGTAAAGGGTCCGAAGACCTTATCAAATTTCCTAAATTCAAGTGAGTGTTCCCCTAAAAAGGATCCTTCCCTGGGAGTGGATCTCATGAAAAAACAGATATCCCAGGGCTGGGAGTGCGGCCCCTGCCGAGCAGGTTCAGGAAACTGTGTTGAACCAAATACCAGCCAGGAACTCTGGTTCTCTCCACCGCCTCTCTAGTGCTTACCTAGGGTCTCACTTCCACTTTGACTGGGATCAGATTTCTGACAAGGGGGCCTTTGCTCACTGATTAGAAGAGTCAGAACCTCTCTACCTGCTCTTTAAGTTAGAACCAGAGGCAATGTCACTTGTGCCGCACCTGCCTACTCTGGCCATCTGTCACCACCAGCAATGCCACCAGGTACTTGGGCCAAAGAGATTTCTTTAAAATTATTAACATTTCTAGGTCCACTTGACATAGCACTGAGAACATGGCTTAATACACAGAGAACACTTGATACCTGTTCTCTCCTCGCCTTCCTCCCTTCCGCTCTCCCTCCCTCCCTTCCTTCCTATTTACCTATCTACCTAGCTACAAACAAAACAAAATTGAAACAGTGGGTTTAAGTCTGTGCCCATCTCTGCACTGGCTGGCAGAGAACAGCTGGCGAGGGTAAAGATACAGAGACCCATGTGGGTAAAGTTTTGTTAACGAGAAAGTCACCACCATTGATGTGAAAATTGAGGTCTCCAGGAAGTTTGATCTGATGTAAGGCAGACAGGAATAATCCCTCCTGGAGGCATGACAGCAGGAAGCACCCCAAAAAATCACATGTGGGGTTGTTGCCCAGTCAACGCCCAGTCCCAGTGGGCCACACGCCTTGCTGCTGGGGCTCGCCTAAGAGCGTTGACAAACAGATGACTTCTGTCTGGACATCCTTCTAACTAGCCAGCCCCAAAAAACAGACTCTAGGGGTCACTTAATTTCCAGCTTTTCTGCATCCTTAGGCTACTGCTAGGAAACGGCAAACACACAGCCATATCCTACCCACCCGTCTGATATATTCTACCAACCTGAGTAGAGGTGGTAGCAATGGTGGGCGTTTGGAGCAAGGCTCCGTTTCTGAGAAAAAGAGCTGCTGTTTCACCAAGGGTTGTGAAAGGAGAAGCCAAGAGGCCCTCTGCAAAGGCCTCGCTGGCATCTGTGTTGTCAACACTCAGCATTCACCCACCCTGTGCATTTAGCTAGCTATTAACTGATCGCTTACGGTGTGCCAGATGCTGGCAGTCATCCAGAAAACAAATAAGATAATTTCAGATAGTGATGTGCACTAGGAAGACAGCACCGAGGAGCAGGGCAGAGAGTGCCACCACAGAGGCGCGATCCACAGAGGACCTGGGCGAAGGCCCTCGACGGCAGCAACCTTAATGTGGAAAAGATCCTGGCCAAAGGCCGGAAGAGGGAATGTTCCAGACAGAAGAAACAGCATTCGGAGTGTCTGAAGGCTGGAGTGGGTGGCAAGGAGTCTGGATTTTATTCCAAGTGCCAAGGACAGCCAGAGGAAGGTTTTAAGCAATGCAGGATTGAATTCACATTGTCACAAAAATCACTTGGGTGTCTTGTAGAGACTAGACCTAGGAAAGGCAGCTAGGAATGTAGCCCTAACTCACTGACCCGACAGTCGTCTGGGTTAGTGATCATGGCGGCCTTGCAGAGGTGGTGACAGCAGATCTGCTGGGAAAGCAGACAAGCCAGGAATGTGTTTGGGAGGAAGTATTGGTGGGATTTGATAAACTGCATCTAGAGATGTACAGAAAGCAAACAAATCAAAGCTAAATCCCGTTGGGGACCCTGAAAAAATGGAGGTGCCATCATTAAAATGGGGGAGAGTGACGTAGGAATCATTTGGGGGTGTAATTAAGAAAGAAAATCAAGAATCCTACTTTAGACATGATAGGAAATGCCTGTTAGGTACCAAAGCAGTCAGAAGTTCAATCTGGATTCTGAGACTGGAGATATAAATTTGGAAGCCACTGGCATATAATCCAAAACCGTGAGTCTGGCTGAAGGTAGGGGAGTGTCAAAATGGAAAAACCAAATGCCTCTGGACTTGCCTAGCTCTGCAAAGGCCACAGAGAAACGGTTCACGGGGCAGAAAGAAAGCAGAAGTGGCAGAAGAAGGGCAGAAGGTGGTGTCAGCCAGGCCGAGAAACAAGAACCATCCACCTCTCCAGCAACTATTAATGTTAAAGGCCCTGCACCAGGCACGGGGACCACGGTGATGAACAGGATGTGCCCTGCCCCCTCCAGGAACTCATAGTCTTGGTGAAATGAGGGATGACCTCCTGAGAAGGGGAAATTTCAGTTGTGTTTCCTAACATGATAGCTTCTGCTTCAACTACAGCCACACCAGAGAAAAAGCAGTGCAGACTAGTTAAAAAAGAAAGTCAAAGCTGCATGATAGCAGTTTTAGGTACAGATCAGCAGATTTTTAAATGCAGGCTGCGGCCAACTTAATGGTTATTGAACTTGTCTCTCAGTCAACTTCTAAAATCCTTCGAAGTCTTTCAGGTGAGTCTTGCCAGAGGGCCACAGCCTGCACAGCAGCTATCAGTGTTTCTCACCAGCAAAACAGCCGACGTTGAGAGTGGAAAGAAAAGGGGCTCACACTTGAGGTTTCCTGTTATCCCTGAACAGAAGTGTGCAAGTCATGTCCCCCATAATAACATGAAAAAAAAAAATGATAGACATTAAGGACGATCAATTTCCGGCTCTGAAGCAAGGGGTGGTCTCCAAGGAACAATCCTTGAGGTTTACTGAGATGGGATTGACATGTGATTACTGGATTTTCTTCATAACACTAAGGGGGCAACATGGAGTTTATGCCTCCGTGGCAGACATCTTTTAGGGACTAACACACTTCAGCCACAGTCATCACCAAGAATCCCAAGGATCTAAAGAAAGATCCCAACTCTGCACACTGCCTCTGGTCAAAGAACTTACATGACAAGCTTGTACTAGATTCTGCACACATTTAGGGTTAGAACTTTCTGAAGGTCTCTGAACCTGAAAGTTTCATCTCGCCATGTAGAAGAGAGGGAGTCATTGGACCAACAGCAAACAAGGGAGGTAGAATCTGGTAAGGGATATTTTCCCTATTGTAGCCATGTTGGGTTTGTTAGATAAAGTCATATAAGAAAAAGGGGACAGTAGGGAACTAAGGATGTGTGTATCAAGGACCAGAAGAGCAGAGAAGAAAAGAGGAAGGGCATGGGACATACCTGTGCCAGCATCATTTCTTCTATATATTAATTTTGGGCAGTAGTTTTTCATAGCTCTCTCTCAGCCTCCAATTGCAACCTGGTAGCCTTAGGCTTTTAAACCCTTGCTTTATGAACACGGTCACGCAGAGGGCTCACATCCCTAGAATGGAGTCCTTGGGGAAAGCCCAGATCTAATCTGTGGACCTTGGTGGAGGGGAAGGAGGTGGGTGCCTATAAGAAGCAGGGAACTGAGGCTAGCTTCCCAAGTTTTGGAAAAGAACAAGATCTCACTCTCCCTCAAGCAAATAGGGACTAGACCCAGATTCCAAACATCAACAAAAATCCAAAAAATGAAGCAGTGGTCTTATTCTCTTTCTTACCCAAGCATGAAATGGAAAAAAGATCACTGGTCCTAACTCAGGCTGGCTGACTAGTGATTGATAAGTACCTTATCTTGGCCAGCTAAGACCTTGGTACCAGGCTGTAGAAGGAGAAAGACAGACTGAGGTTGAAGTTCAGAAGTGAAGTCATGAGTCTACTACCTGTCAACTTAAGCAACTAGTTAGAGCCCTCATGAATAGGAAACACTCTTACCAGACTTTATAAGCCTGCCATACCCTCACTTAAAAGCCTTGTAGCTTTCATAGGCCACTTGACTATGACTGAGCAAATATGAAAATTACTATGCCAGGATTTGGGGGGAGGGGTGTATTCCCTTTAAACTCCTTCCTGGGAAGGTAGGAGGGGAAAGTAATAGTAAATAGTAAAACACACCAATGGACAGACAGACTTCTCTGTTCTTACCCCTCCAGGGAGCCTTCCCTAATGCCTACTTTCTGACCTACAAGTGACTTCACTCCCATCTCAATTCTGATAGGCTGCTTTAGGCTGAACTTGCCGCAACAGCCACTCTCAAGCCAAAGAGTCGCCTCCCAGGACTTGAGAATCTGTGTTGCAAGCTTGACTATGTCATTTCCTCAGTCAGGCTCCAGTGAACAGATTCACACCAAGTTCCTAAGAAAGATTTTAAAGCTCCACTGCTACTTAATTCCTTTGCAATAAGCAATTGGCCAGCCAAAGATTCCTACACAGGACACGTCCTCTCTGGAAAGGCAGTGCGATAGGCCAGAATAGAATACTGCTTGGTAAACACAGAATCAGAAAAGAAAAAATATTGTCTTGCTCAGAGAATATTAACGCGTGGATGCACATGTATGCAGCACGCCAAACACGTATGCACGCAAGCGTGTGTGTGTAGCATGATGTTCTCCTTCGCTAATGTAACTCTCAGAATAAAATGGTCCCTAAAGTCACTGGTAACAAATGCTACACTACTCAAATTTCCTATTTTGATGGGTGACTGGGACTAAGAACAGGAGGGAAGAATAGACACATTACATGCCTTGAACAGTGAAGTAACTGACGAAGTATATGATAACATCTCATCCACAAGATGAAGCCCACGGACAGGCAGGATGGCCAAGCCCATGGCTGCGTGCTTTGCCAGAGCCGCGCTCTGCTCAGTTCTGCCCTCTCCACATCGTTTTCAGTTATGGAAACAAAGGCATAAAGTGGTGTCCCTCCATCTATGGCTGCATCACAAAATAGAGAGGTAAAGTTAGCGTTGCCTAACTGAGAAGATTCAGAACCATCTCGACAGCTAGGACATTCGTCTAAAAAGGTGGAATCTATCAAGGGCAGCTGGTAAATCCTACATGTAAAAGGAATCAGGTACACTGAGCATAAAGTAGAGAATCTGACTTCACAGCTAAATTTCAAGGAAAATGGGGAAAATGACAAGGGTTGGAGTTGTTATTGTCTGCAACTGTCTCGGGCCGCATCAGTTGAACTACAATATCCAGGGAATGATGTGACTCCGTAGCCTGAGCCCAACGGAGTAACACTGAGCTTAATACCTTTTACGAAGGCCATTAGTGACCTACAGCAAGCCAGAGAAGGGTGAGCAGGATGGCGAAAGGACTTTAAAACAAAGTGTGTGAAGACAAGCTGGGGAAGCAGCTATGGAGAGAGAAGCGTTGAAGGAGCCAGTAAGTTGTATAATAATTGAGGGAACATTTACTTGCTTTCCTCTTAATTGACATGGATGAGATTTTGGACTTCAACAGGGTGCTGAAGACTGAACTAGAACCAATGTGTCCTGTTTTTAAGGGAGGCAGATAAAGTTCAATAAACATTGCTTTAAAAGTAACCACAACTACCCTGCAGTTAAATCAACTACCCCGTGGTACCACGAGTGCTCTATCCCACAGGTTTGAAAATACAAGTGGCGTGGGGACCTGTTACGACCTGCTTCAGCCAGGAAGCCCATCAGGTCCCCATCTACGACTGAGACCCAGGGATCAGCTCTCTGATATAACAGTTAAAATCACCCGGGAGGCTTAGGCCAAGTCCAGTGGCTGGTGGTCCCGTGGACGCTGGGTTTTAGCATCCAGCGCTATTGCTGATAAACAGAACCAATTGCAATACATGAACCCCTTGCCCTGTGGGGCTTGGTCCTCAAGAGCAAGCTGGTATCGTGCTTTTTTATTCTTCTACTTCTTAAACTGGAGTCTTAATCCTGAACCTCAGTCGGCCTCCAAAATTACCCCTCAAGGGTGAGACGGGGCATCAAACTTCTGTGGCCTGCACCAACGGTCACCACTCACTGCCAAGAGACTCGAGGCCGGACCTGGCCCATCAGTTTTAGCGCTGCTAAATAAAAACCCTTCCGCTCACTCCTGATGAGCTGGACTTTTAAGCGACCTCCCATATAGGTACTGAGGACCAAAAAGCAAAACAGCCCAAGCCCCCAAAGAGCCTCCCGTGGCACAAGGTTCACACTATTAAAAGTGGGGATAAGAAATCAGAATCCAAAGTACCACTGAAGCACAAAGGGTTATGTATCATGAACTCCTTTGAAGTGGCGGGCTCAGGATAGACATCGGGGGCATGGCCCTTGAGCTAGGTTTTGAAGGATGAGTAGTAAGATCTTTGCCACTTGGAAAATGTAAAGGAGAGGAAAGCATCCCTCTCCGAGCTGATCAGACAGCAGGAAAACCTGGAGGCATGAACTCTTTGGCGCACTCAGGAAATTGGACTAATGGGTCTGGTGACTAGAGCAATAGCGACAGCTGCTGGCATGTTCGTCCGCCGCTCAGCCTCCAGGGCCCATCCTGCCCCCAGACAGAAGCCGCTCTAGTTAGCCTGGGCACTGCCAAAGCACGGGCAGCCTAGCAGGGCCGCCTGGGTCGGAATTGCTCAGTGAAAGCGTGAGCCAGTCTGCTCCTCAGAGCAAATCCTAAGAAACAAAATTTGTCCAGAGAGTACATCCTTCCAGCCTTTGTGGAGTGAGGTATTTTTCCCCCTCTGGTAAAATCCTATCTCCACGTCTAATATTCTGACTTCACACAGCTAGTTTCCCACAGGTTGGAGAGGAAGGTTTGCTACCTGGGAACCAAGTCTGGGAACCACTGGAGAGAAGACCTCTGAGGTGCCTTCCCTCAAGGTGCTTCGGTCCCTCTCTGATTTCCAAGAAATGGGGCCTTCACTCTGGGCTCCTTCTCCTCCACGGGGCTGATCAGGGGTCCCCTGGCCAGCTCCCTGTACTCTGCAGTCATGACTGCCGTGCCTCACAGCACCATTACGCATCTCCCATTGCCAGACTGCTGTAGACTAACACCAACCGTCGGGGCCCTGGTGGGCTGGGAAGCCTCGTAATGACATACAACAGGTAGGCCCCGAGCAAAGAGGTCAAGCTGAAGATGGCAAATCTCACTGTTACCGGTGAACACTAGTAAAATTCACCGAGTGGTAACTCCTCCCTGTTGTGCCCCTATTGTAAGTCCCACAAGAGCGAGCTCCCCCAACCCCATGGCCTCAGCGTTCAGGCCCTCAGCTTTCACATCCCTTGTGCCTCCGCCCACTGTAGAAGCGTGGTCTCTGACTACTGTGTGTCCTCTAATGAGGGGTCAGGAATCCTACCTGCCAAAAGGACTATGTCAAGGGACGAGCAAGACTTAAGGTTTTCTGAGGAAGAAGTATGCACAGGTTTGAAAGCTACACAGCCCTTGTGCTCAGCTACCTCACATCAACCCTCTCTCTTTCCTATCTCCATTCTATACCAAATCCAAGAGTAGTGGTATATACCCTACTTCTCCCCTTTGGGTTTCCAAATTTGGACCATCCCATGCTCTACCCTGTACTTTTATAGTCCCTAGTCTCCCCCCACCCCCCGCCCCAGGAGCTCGATGTGTGTATTTACCCACATGGAAATTCAACAAATAATTTAGCTCAGTTCAATAAATATCTATTTATTGAGTGTTTACAATATGCTAGACATTCAAGATACAGAGGATTAACACAACCTGTTCCCTTTCCCTCAAGGAAACAAGGGAAGAAGCTTCCTTCCATCTGCCCTGACTCTGACATCCCTCCATTTTCTGTCCCCTTTCAGCACATACTCAAATACCAAGGCTAACGATCACAATGAGTAAGAGATTGTCACCAAGAAGGTGCCTCTTACAAGCTTGGAAAGCTCAGCACCCTCACACCTTGAAAAGGCTCAGGATCTGGCCAGTGTAACCCTAAACCAGCAGCACCCCCTTGGAGGGGCTCCGGTAGAGTAGGGGTGACCTGGGAGGCTTGAGAACAAGGGTGATGTCATCCTTTCTGGGTCCCTGACTTTCCACCACTATTTGATTCTCTCCCTCTGTGTCTCTCCCTCGGCTCATCTATTTTTTTTTTTTTCACCTGAGAATGGAAATGAACCTTGGGAAGCTCCAAGAGACAGGCCAGGGGAAGGTGTCCCGGGCTCAGCCAGGGTGAGGCAGCAGGAGGGCCCCACACACACACACACACACACACACACCCTAAGTTCCCTTTCATCTGGAGACCCTGCGTCTGAGTCAACGCCTTTCAGAAGAGACTTTCCCCGTTTGTCAGAAACCCCATTCGCCATCACTGGGGGAGCAACCCAGGTCCATCCCTGTGGCCTACCTGCCCCAATGTCCTCACCCATGACCTCACTTAACTAATCCAAGGGCCTGCACCGTTCCTAATAGCTTCGCCTTAGATTCTGGCCTGCCAAAGAAAAGCGCTCACCATTCTTTTCCTCTCACTTGCCCTCTGGCATATGTATTCTCTCTCACCAACATGGTCATAAGATACACACTCAAATACAAATAGAGGAGCCATTCCCCAAAGAAGATTCTACCCAGCAAAGAACCACCTCTGCCTCTGGCATTTGTTTTGCTAAACTCCATGCTTCTTCTAAGACCACTCACCTGAAGACAGAGCTGAAGAGAGAGGAACAGAGAGGGGACAGTAGAGAGATAAGGAAGGAGCGGCGGTGGGTCCGCATTCTCTTAGGGCTGAGGGGAAGGGACACACCGCCCCCCCACACACTCCGTAAGGGCCACTCTCTTCTGCACACGGCGTCCATCTTCCCAGACCTCGCATACAGGCATTTCCGTCAGGATGGAGCAAACCACAGTGGAAAAATCACACAGAGGGAGTGAGGGGAGCTTCACTCTACCGCCTCCCCCCAGAACCCCCACCATGCCTTCTCTTCCCCTCTCCAGTCCTGCCCTCCGCCAGTGCCCACTTTGCTGCCTGCCAGATTCTGGTTAGGGCTGGCGACTCAGAGGGTCTGGCACGCCCCTTCCCTGTCTGCTCTTGACTCCTGACCCCAACCTTCCTGCACGCCAGCCCCCCCTTTATACCCGCCCTGCTGACCCACCACACATCTGCCTGCTCCCCTGCCCTTGCCCACATTCCCAGGGCTGGCCGGAAACTGAGAGCCATGACGCCTGCCCAGGCGCAGACCTGCTTCTGTGAGAGTGAACCTTCTGGAAGGCGAGAGGATTCATCAGAAATGCACCGTGTAGACAGTTTTTCCTGGGGCTACATAGCTCTGAACACAACTTCACACTGCTCTGTGTTTAGCGCAGCTATTTTTGATGGAAACTAAGGGTTTGGTAGTTGCCTTTGCTAGCCGTCTCTGCCTCTTCGTCTACTTCTCTTTCTTTCCTGTCCCTCTCTTCTTGTTTTCTGTGGCTCCCTCCTTCCCCTCTGACATTCTTCCCCTCAGGAGAGTTGAGAAGCAGAGGTAGTCATGGGGACTCCGAGGAGCTTCTCCAATCCCTTTGCCTTGAGTACCCCACACGCCATGGCGCCACAGGAAGTACAGCGAAGAGATGATCCCTAGTTCTTCCTACCATTGCATTGTGCTACCTAGATGCACCCCAGCTTCTCGTCCACAGGAAGGCCAGCTCTGTCACTCAGAGCACCTCCCAGAAGCCTTTGCAGGTGGGCCCTTGGGCATGGGTCCTTCCAGTACTATCCTAACGAACTCCCCAGGCCTACGACAGCCACTACAGCAGCCAAACATAGGCACCTTAGACTCCAGCCTGCTGGGGGCCATCACGGCTGCTTCCGGCCGGCCTCACCGAGGTCAGCTGGTGTGTCACGTTGCCATATCCCTGTGGTCTGCCACAGCTCTGAACTTGAAGATGACTCCCCTCATTATCTGCAATTCCCTGGCCACTCGAACGTGCCTCACCCACTATCTGGGAGGAACCAGGGCCGGAAGAAAGAATGCTGGAGATTGAGAGAAAAGCAAAAGGATGAGAAACAGAAAGCATCCACCATCGAGACTTAGTGACCTGACGAAACTGCTGTAACCTACAAAGGTCTGCTCCACAGTGTGGTTAACAGTGAAACTTGTGACCTGGCCATGGAGCCCAGGATTCTCCCAAGACTCGCGCCACCAGCTGGGACTCAGCCGGGCTAGTTCAAGGCGCCCATTCTTCAGCTGGCTCCTCTTCCCTCCCGGGAGGTTTTCTAGGCAGCACATTATTAGCTCACACCAATGAGACCCGTTCTCAGCCTGTCATTAAAGTCCCTCCGGACTGTCAGTTACAGAGTCCCCTTAGTGACCCCGGAGTCATTCACAATGTGGTCTCGGCCACCCCCATCTCTCATCTATCGCCCTGGAAGGACAGCCTGAAGCCCAGGCCACATATCTGTGGTCCAGGAGCTTGCTGAAAACAGCCCCCACCAACCCAGCCCACACTCTTCTCCTCCCACCAGCCTGCCACCACTTCAGTCACATAGATTATTTATCCAGAGAGCCTATTAACTTCGGCAACCTAGATTTTTAGATTATTGTGTATGTCCCTGTTTTCTTTGGGGTTTAGCTTATATGGTTGGGCCCCAATTTCTGTGAAGAAATTCTCCTTCTGGGAAAAAAAAATTCCTTGACAGTACTTGTATTCTCAGCCCTCATTTTGTAAAACTGTGAAGACTTGATTCTGTAACCGCTGGGATGATGGGAGTGGCAGCAGGGGCTGGCATTCAGGTGGCTTCAAAAACGAACCGAAGATGGAAAGGGGGACCCGTGCCCAGCATGGCCCTTGGCCAAGGACCAGGCACCTCTGCTCTGCTGCTTATACACTCGGCCTACTCCACTCCCCATCTCCAAAACAGCCCCCACACGGGTTACAACCACAGGATAAGAGGGCTGGGCACCCCAAGGAGTCAAGGAGAAGTGGCTTTACCTTGGACTCAGCATCCCAACTCAGAGTGAGTGGCCTTCCAGGGGAGGAAAGACACAGGTAGAACCTCTAACGATTGGAGAAGGCTGCCCCTCCCAGACAGGGGCACTACAGCAGAGCCCACAGCCCTGTGCCCAGGGACAGCCCGTTTTCACTACACCAAGGGGTGGATCCACTGTGGAGCCAAACAACTAATAGCAAAGCTTAGGATCGCAGCAGGCTACAAACCAGGCCAAGGATCTCTTGGCTCTTATCTTTCACGTTTTATTTGTCTGAACTTTTCATTTCCCTATAAAAATTGCTTTTGAAAAATTCCAGTCTTGCCATAGACCATGAGAGGGTTAGGGCTGTCCTCTCCCTGGTCTGTTTCTACACTTCTCCTAAGCGTGCATGGAGGAGGAGTAAAGAGAGGCCAGAGAGGGATCATACTAGAAAAATGTCTCCCAAAAACAGGAGTGGAGGGTAGGGAAGCTGAAGAGGGGTATTTCCTTTGACTCTGCCGCCCCAACACTTAGTATTCCTTCCCATCTTCAAAGAGAAAAAGCAATTCACACACACAGAGTGAGTCTTTAGAGCAAGACCCCACGATGCCACAAGTCCAAGGAGCACTCAGGGTACTGATCTCTAGTTCTTGTGGCCAATGGGCAGACTTGACCGTTTCACAGTCCAGCTGCCGAGCAGTAACTACTGCCAAGAGAGCGCCCCCACCCCCCACCTTGGCCTTCCCCCAATTTTCAGCACTTCTTCCCAGCCCTGCCCATTCCCCTCAAGTCTGTCCTTTTCTCTCTCCTCTCCCAAACAGACTGGTTCAGGCGATTTCAGAGATAAAGATTTGCAACTTCTTCCTGTCCCGGCCCTGTATCTTATCCCCGACTTTCCCTGTATTTGCCTTTGCGGGTGGGAGAGGAGGCAGATGGCGTGAGGGTGAGGCTGTCACCCAGGAATGGTCTTCACCTTTCCAAGCTAGGGCAGGCCATGAATCCCCTCCACCCCTGGGAGGCTGAGGAAGTACCCTTTAGCAAGAATGGGTACCCAGAGCCAGTCTTGCCCAGGAAGAGTTCTGGGGGGGGGGGGCACTGGACCCCAGGTTCTTGAGAAGGCAGAGAGCTCTTAGGGGTAAGCAGAGTCGCAGCGAAGATGCTGTGTGGCAGGTGAGACATGGGGTCACATTACTGATTCAATGTATCTCTTTCATCTCTGTGCATGACCATCTCCCCTGTTCTCTTCTCCCCTCCCTCACTACCAGTTCTTTATTCTGTGATGGAGGTGTCAACCCAAGAGTTCTGAGGAGGATTGGAAGCCAAATCTCCCTGATAGCTCAGCCACGAGACGTGAGCTGGGGACACAAACCCCTCCCCCACAGGCTGTGTTTCTCCCTTCAGAATAAGCCCTTTCTGCCTAGCTGATGGCCCCCAACTCCCCACCTAGCTCCCCAAACCCTCCTCTCGTGGCCATCCGTCCACATCACTACTTCCCACTGGCAGAGAGATGCTGGGGGCAAGATGGGTGAGATCAGGGGGTAATTAGCTCCTGCCTAGCCATTCAGCCCCCAGTTGGCCTGGACATTTCCCACAAGACAAGCTCACAGCACAGGCAACCCTCCCACACTGAAAATCCAGTTTCCATTAAGTCTGTGCTTCCCACGCTCTGAGGAGGTTGTGCTGAAGAGTATCCCACAAAGAATAAAGACCCTTTTCTGAAGCCCCAGAAATCCAGGGCCCATTCTAAGCAGCCAAGATGTTCTAGGGCCATCTCAGGAGGAAGAACAGAAAGGGATCTCCAAAAAGACCTAAGAATCAGCTTGATGGGATTCCATCTCTCCGCAATTTTTTTTTTTGGCGGGGGGAGGTCTCTTTCACCTCCATCTATCTCTGTCTCCACACCTGACTCAATCATGACCTTCACTGGACTATTTGGCTTCCTTCTGCGGGGTGGGAAGAGTTGGATTCTGGGTGCTGTTCAGTCTCTGTGTCTTTCTGACCCAGGGCATCCATCCACCCCTGGCCTCCCCTTCCTGGAATCCAACTGAATTTGTTGACCAGAAACATCTCCAGCAGCCACCACCACCACGGCATCCTCTGTGCCCACTGTGATGCCACTGTTACTGCCTTAGTGCCACATCTGTGGTGCCGCGGTCTGGCCATAGCGCAGCATGGTAAACACAGCTGCTCCCAAGCCACTCACTGCCCCCTCTTGTGCTCTTTAACCCTCAATTTGTGGAGAGGAGAGCCTCTTGCAGAAGTTGATCTCTTAGATTTGACTCTCACGAGCTCCTCATTGTCTCATTTCCCCACCCCGATTTGAAACAAATGATGATATCACCAGGAATTGCCTGTTGCCTGTGAGCATCAGTAAGACTCTGGGGGTATAAGGAATATAAAATGGTTGTATAAGTCAGTAGATGGTGGAATCTTGGAAGACTGTGACAGCTCTATATAATTTTCCTTGTAAATTAGAAAAGGACTTTGAAGACTTAGCAAGTAAGTTGTAACTGAGCTGTCTCGGGGCCGCTGCAGCTGTCAGGCCAAGCGCTGCACCTAATTATTGTCATTGGCCCCCACCCTGCCTCAGTCCTTCCCATTCTTGTCTTTTCCTCCCTGTATCTCCTCCTCTCTCTCTCCTGGCCTAATGTAGCTCCCGCTACTCTTTTTTCCCCTCAGAACGATGGGCCAGAGCCCCTTAGTTGAGCAGCTAATCCAACTGACTTTGGACTTCAATTGTGGACCTGTGGCTCCCCGGTCCTCAGTAGCTCCCTAATACAAGGTGATTCGAGGACTCTAAAGCATTCATTACTCCTCCTTCAACATCACCTTCTCTTGTACCTCCACACTGCCCCTCTGCAAGCTCACCAAATCAATGACTTGATAAAGGGAACACAGAAACCAGACAGGGTAGGACAGGCTCAGGAAATGGGGTGTGATGCAGGAAGTTTCCTTTTTTCTATTCAGAGCTTTATGTGCTGTACATACTACGTACTCTCCAGAGCATGCAAACCTCCATCGCTATAGGCCCTCCCTGTCAAACAGCACTTGACAAATAGGCATTCCCGGTCTCAGAGCCACCAGGGAAAGTCCTTCCCTTTCACTCCCAGTGGGGGTCCCTGAGTAAGCTGACAATTGTGACAATGATCGATGGGAATTTCCAAAGAGTCTTGACTTTTGCCACTTCCTTTTCACAGGAGACCACCAGATGGGTTCCTCGCCACAACCCACCTTAGCCATGACCACAGCTGTAAGGCACGAGGTGACACAGCTCACCCAGTGCTGCCCACACTACCTCCCGTTCTGGTCCTCACCTGAACCTCCCGCCCTTGCCTCACTTGTTACAGGCCCCATTTAAGATAGATTTGAGAAGGCCACTCTCTCCTCAATTCCTACTTCCCATCCTTTGTAATCCCAGCTCTAGCGCATTCCAACACTCTTACTCTTCAGTTCAATCCTCCCTTCTCATCCCCCCCACCCCCACAACCCTCACCCCCCCACACCCCCCAGTGGCTATAGGATGGCTTCTGCCATTCTCATGATCACAGGGAAAGACAAAGACAGCCAAGTGGCCTGTTTTCCTGGCTCCCTTTCACTTCCCATGGTTCCTACCCCATCTGAAACTACTAATCTTGAGCGGCCCCTCCGCACTCCTCTCCAAGAGGAGCAATAACAACAATGGTGATAGCTAACACTACTGAGTGTCAACTATGTACCAAGCACGGAGTTGTGAAGGAGTCTAGCTCAGAGTCCCTGCAATACTCCCTTTCCTGTCATCTCTTTAACTTCTGTCTCCTGCCTCTCTGTCTCTGACTGTCTTCTAAAAGCTCCCTGAGGGAGTACAGCCATTGTTTCAGAGGCCACACTATCTGCAGCTGGATCCTTAAAAGACCGGCCACTCCATTCCCGTGCACCTACATACTAGAAAGAATCACCTCATAGAAGAGGCCTCCCCTTTCACCACCCAAGCCAGCTCTTACTTAGCGGTTTTCGCAAAGAGACCGTTTCATTGGCCTGAACAACCACTACCCACCAGCCTGGTCTCCAACCCCTGGACTTTTAGAGCCTTCAGCAAGCACCATCATTACACCCAGGTCCCAGAACCTATCCAAGCCCTAGGAATGGGTGGGGTGTTGCCTACAAAGCTGCAATAGGCACATTAAACGCCAGCCTTCTGAGCGCCACCCAGGTCCTCTGAGCATCCCCAGCCGCCCTTCCTCCTCACTTTCCACCAACACTTTTTAGCATCAAACCCCCTCTGTTTAGTGGCTTGTTCCGTATAACAGCCCTCGATTCTTTTGGACGCTTCATTTTGTACTTCTAGTGTGTTCTTTCTTTGCGAGAGAAATCGCCTTTCCCCCTTCACCAAACTGACACTGGACCCAGACTATGAAACATGGCTGAACTGAAACAGCCGAACCGTTACCTAGGGCTCGCGAGGGGAGAGCCCGGAGCCAACCGGTAACTGTCGTGGTCTCCCAAGAGTCATCACTCATTGGACTGCTGACCTGTCAATCACTTACGCTGGGCCAATGGGCAGAGCTCTCACAGGAAACGCATGTTGGGGGCCAAGTTAACGGTCTCCTGAGCTTCCAGGGCTTGTGGGGTCTCCTCACCTTCACCTGTCAGCGCTGGGGCCTGTATACCATGGGCAGGTGGGCGTAGGGAGGGGTGTGGGGAAGGTCGAGCCAGCCTAGACCCAAACACAGGTTGGGATCTTTGGAGAATCTGGGCAAAGGGCCTAGAACCATCTCAATATTGGGGTTTAATAGCAGTGATCTGGTTCAGGCTGCTCTCTGTTAGGCCCCCCACATCCTTGAGCTCCATTGTTTATTCTCAAGTGCTTGATGCCCCATGATCGCCCTGACCCCTTTTCTTTTTCTTGGAAGACACTGTTGCGCCAAGAAAGGGAGAAGCCAACCTAGCCATAGATGAGGTTGTGAGCATTGGAGAGACAGCGGGCCGGCACCTCCCTGAGCCAGAGCAGGGGTGACCCGCAGGAGGGGCGCTCTCCAGCCTGGGGGAGAGCCCTAGCACGCTTACCAGGAGCATCCTGGATGTGGGCTCAAAAGACAAAGGGAGCATTTTGGCCCGTTATCTACGCAGCAGCTGCAGACAAGGAAGAACCCCCGCGGGTTGTTTTGTCTCTCTCTCGTAGTTTCCTATAAAAGGTCCTTTTGAAGAGTTCAGTCTCTTCTCATCAAGTTAAACAAGGATCTGTTGCCACAGAGGAGTAGGCCCTGCTTTGCCGCATTCTCCATTTTCTCCCCCTGCAATGGCTGACAATGACTGTTGGGCTTTTCCAGGGGATGCCAGAATGGCTTCCCGCAGCCAAGCAGGAATGCGGAGTAATTGTTGGGCTGCCAGAGGTGAGTATGGGGAGGGAAGTGATGGTCTCCTCTAGCCAGCCCCCCTCCTCGCTCCTTTTCATCCCCCCAGTTCCTTCTTCCCAGGGCTTCCCTTCTCCCACCTGCTCACTGACTAGCCCCGCCCACTCCAATTTCTATTTTTCACTATTTCGCCAGAAATTCAGGACGGGCTCTTTCCTGGCACTGGCTCTTTCTTGCCTGCTCCACTGAGAAGTAATCAGTTTCCTGAAAGCTTGAAAAATTGCTTTTCAGCCAGAGGACACCAGATCAGTTTAGAGGGATGGTCTGCAAAGTAGTGTTGACACAGCTATGTCTCTGACCTGTGGGGTGTCTGAGGCCTTGACACTAGGCCCCCCCCCCATGGATTAGAGGTTGTCAGCTGCACACGGAGGGAATTCGCTTGGCTAGACCCAGCGCAGCTCTTGAACTTCTACCAAAAAACATTCTGCTTCTCACACCACCTTCCCCCCAATTGTGTTTGCCCGCTGTCTCTTTTTTTCTTGATTTTCACTCTGTTCTGCCATGTCTTTCTGCCTGGTCTGATTTTTTTTTTCCTTTTGTCTTCTGAGGCCAAACAAGAACCAGGGAGTTGTGGACATGGAGGTAGTCCAAGGGAAGACCCCCCTCGATCCTGAGCGGCCACCATAAGATCCAGACCCCACGCCGTCGGCCCAGTAGGGGTGCATGTTGCCCTCACCCATCCTCCAATGCTTGCAGACACCTGTTTGGTACCAGGTTTGTTCCCCAGGCCTCCCACAGCTGGGTGCACTCTCCCTGCCACCCCAGAGGTTAGGACCCCTGACAACAGCCCCCCAGTTCCCGGTGGCCTCTACAGAAGCAAAACACAGGCACCTTAGACTCTGGCATACTGAGGCCAGGCCTTGATCCTGCCCCCTCACCTTCCTGCCAGTCCATTACTTACTAAAAATACTAAATCATATTCATGTGTCTGAAGTACGATTCAAGTGTTTGTTGTTTCCAATTGTAACATTAAATTGCCTTCTTTATCCTTGTATTTTTTTTTTAAGATTTATTTATGCATACAGAATCAGGGTGGAGGTCAGAGATGCAGGGGCGGTGAGAGGCTTCACCAGAGACAGTGGGGAGCAGAACAGGCAGATGTACTGAAGTACACTGCTGAGGGGAGCAGCGGGCAAGATAGGAGAGGTCTCCCGCGCTGTGGGTCAGCTCCCGGGGCGGGGATCGAACTCCCACTGAAGCGACTACAGCTAACCTTCAGTGCTGCACTTTAACCCTCTGCGCTACCAGGCAGGGCCCTTTCTCATTGCATTCTCCCTGGGAGCAGCCTCTTCGGGGGAGAGGCTAGGAATGAAGCCAAGGCGGGAAGGTATGACAGCATCCTGTGTCAAAGCAGACATGAACGCCACCGCACACTCCCGGGTAGGCTGTGTGGGGGATGCAAGCCCCTGCTCCCTGCCGACTCAGATGAATTCCCTGGACGTACACACAGATGCAGCGGTGGAAAAGCAGGGCCATGTTGCTGTGCTCAGTGGGGACATTAGGTAACAGATTTACAGGTAAGAAAGTTCCTTGTGTTATTTCTATAATGAAGGCCTTAAGATAGTTACACTTGGTCGGTCCAGTAGTCAACTGTTACACAACTATAAAAAAAAAAAATGCATTTGAAGACTTTTTTTTTTTTTGCATGACAGGAGGTAAAAGGCATCTTCCAAAATTGTCTATGCAGGATGTTCAGCATCTTAAGAAAAACACCAAAAATTCCAGAAGAGGTTGGAATTACCACCGGT
Source organism: Condylura cristata (assembly GCF_000260355.1). NCBI lineage: Eukaryota > Metazoa > Chordata > Mammalia > Eulipotyphla > Talpidae > Condylura > Condylura cristata. The sequence continues at coordinate 9,420,278 of NW_004567116.1, read as the reverse complement.
TTTTATTTTGTTAGACAAACATTTTATTGTATACAACGAACATCGATAATCAGACAAACTACAAATTGTGAAAGTGGGCGTTTCCTCCCTGTTGTGACACTGGGACCTGGAGCTGAGCCTCTGAGGGAGCTTCAGGGGTGGTGGTCTGGAGGGTGTGTGAAGCTCGCTCGGGCTGTCCCGCCTTTGGCCTCTGCTGTCACTTGCGGCCTAGGACGCAGGAGGCGCTGGGTTGCGTGGGCTCGGGGTGCACGTGCCTGACAGTGGGCACCTGGGTGTGCGTGAGTGGGCGCACCTGGGCCCATAGGTGGAGCCTGTAAGGGCCGCGGCACAGAAGCGGGGTGCGGCAGAGAACAGCTATGAGAGGAAAGAGCCAATGGGGAGTCCCGGGGGGCCCAAGTTCCTGTCTCCCCGCTGGCTTGTTTTCCCCTAACATGTGGGGACGATGCCAAGGGCTCCCAGATTCTCTCTTTTAAAGGTTTATTTATGCTTAGAAGAACTGGAGTGCAAGCCAGAGGTGTGGCGCAGGGGTATGGGGTGAGAGGATTCACCAGAGACAGAGTGGGGAGCAGAACAGGCAGATCGATGAAGTCCACTGCTAAGGGGAGCAGCGGGCAGGACAGCAGAGGTCTGCAGCGCCATGTGGGTCAGCTCCCTGGCCGGGGATCCAACTCAAGCACAATGGAGACAACGTGGTAGTGCTGAGCCTCAACCCCTAGGCCATCAGGGAGGCCCCCAAATTTCTCTCTTAAGCTGCCTGCACTGCCAGTGAACCTGCCCAGCCGGGGAGGGTTGCAGACCCTGTCCTCCGCCGTGACGACCAGGGCCAGCGCTGCTGTGACTGCCTCCATGGTGAAAGGCAGAAGATACCAGCTTCCCACAGCAGCTCTGAGGTGGGCGCCTGAGAAAGCTATTCAGCCCTGCAGAAACTCAGCCCCCTGACAAGGCGCCGCTCACACTCGGGTCGGCCCTCGTCTGGACTATCGTGCCCCCATCCGTGTGGGGTTTTCTTTGTCATTTGGGTCTCAAACGAATCTGAGAAAGTTGCACCCTTTAGTCACATTCCAACAACATTCTTCTGTTTTTTCCCTTCCAGCGCTGACTCCTCATTATCCTCCCGCTTGTTTGCTCTGTTGCTTATTGTCTCCTAGAAATGAAGTTCTTTGGGAACAGAAAGCTTGTTTTGAGCACCGCTTCCTCCTATTGCCAAAGCACCGCCTGTCACTAATTAAATGAATCCAGCGCCATGCACTACATTTTCACCACGTTTTCTTATTCAGTCTTCCTCAGAGCCTCGGCGGTTTACATAGGAGGGAAAGGTTAAGAGCAGTGGTGAAGCGCAGTGAGCGAGTGGCAGAGCGCGAATTAGAGCTAATTCCGGCATCCTTTTCGGGGTGGCTACTCTTGCCTCCCATGCAGCCAGTGTGGGCCCGTTTTGGAGAGGGCTGGGACAGTTCAAGGGCAGCGAGCATCAAGAGCCAAGTCCAGAACGTGGAAAAGAATAAAAAGGCTGAATCGGGTATGGCCCTGGGAAGGAGCGGGAGTAAAGGGTGGAGTGAGAGGGAGGGACTGGGGTGCATTCAGGAGCTTGAGAACGTTTTATAAATATCCCAGCACAGTTTCTTTCATTCATTCCATAAATAGAAAGAAATCAGACACCTGTGGAGCTGGAGATTCAGAATGACCCTAAACGGGCAGTCCCCGGCCATAACTGAACACCTACTGTGTGCTCCCCGTGGCCCACGAGGGGCGACTCTTGTGTTTGTCTTCTCTGGGGTCTGGGGTGCCATGTCCAACCCATTGGGCTTCTGGTTAGCAGGGGTTACCTGCCCTGAGCAGAGACAGATGGGAGATTTCAGTCATCATTAAGGTTTATTGACCAGCACTGCTGAATTTCCCAGAGAGAGGAATTAATCTCGCTGCTGACTGAGAGCAGACATCCTGCTGGGAGTAGTTACATAAATTCTGTTGCTCAAATTAATTAGGATTGTGATTCATTTGTTTAATGAGGAAGAATCTAATGGTGGCGTCAGGCAAGCCGGCAGGGCCTTCCAGAACCCAGCCAATCCCATGTGACACTGCGGCAGGTGGGTGGACAGGCCCAGTGGAACAGGGCTCTGACCGGGTGGAAGGCCTGGCCAGTTGGTGAGGGGAATAAACTGAGGCAGGCAAAGACAGCCCATCGGAGTCCCATGCCAGTTTAGAAGGGGTGGAGACCTCTGAGGTTCTGGGCTCTCCCAAAGCTTGTGCCTGTCGGGCTCCTGAGCGTGAAATTATCCCTCGGCTTCATCCAGCATCTCTGTCCCTTTTCCAAACTGCGGCAAAATGCTAACAGCTGAAATCACCTCAGTAGCTCTCCCTACCCCCCCCACCTCCTGCCAGGGCCCTCCAGCCACTCCTCCCTGACCCCCTGCCAGATTATGTTACTCACAGAAGGGAGGATTGTTTTTGATAAAGCAGAAGCCTATTGACTGAAGCATACAGAAATACTTCTCTCTCACTCCCACCTCTATTTACAAAAAGAGAACCTTCCCTTCTACCCAGATCATCCCTACTGCCTATTTAGGATAGACCCCCCCCCAAAGCTACTGGTCCCCATCAGCATCTGTGAGGCCCCTCCCGGGGCCTGGGTCTCAGCTGCAGGAACACAGGGTCATGTGTGGTCCGGGATAAGCGCAAGAGCAGAAACGCCAGGTGAGCAGAGAGAAGGCACTCTGCTCTGAGTGAGCACCTCAGAGGCCCCCACCCCCGCCCGGGGGCCTTCCCCTTGATGCTCAAAGCCAAGGGGGATTCCTGAGCACAGGGGGATGCTGAGGGCCAACAACATAAGGGTGCGGGGTACTTACTTGGGCCTGGGAACTCGGGGTGGAGAGCTTGGAGGGGAGGGCTCGAGACAACAGTTCTTTGTGGCTGGAGGCTGGGGCAGTGAGGGCCGCCCTGAGCATTCCAGCCCAGCTCATGAAGGCCTCATTTGTTAGTCCAAGGAGTGTGGGCTCTGACTTCAAGGCGAAGGTGTGCCAGTCAAGGATTTTGAGCAGGAGAGTGACAGCGATTGATGTGAGGATTGTGAATCTGCAGGGATGAGAACAGAGGCTGGAGCCCAATTAGGACATTGTCAGAACAGAGCTGGCGGAAAGGAGGGTGCTCGCAGCACGATACTCTCAACAGAGGTGGTTTTCTGCTGGAAGGTTATACCTCCCTGAGGTTGGTTGGATTAGAACAAAAACCAAATGATGGGGAGCTAAGCTAAGCAAAGTTGAGGAAGGTGAGGTTTAACAGCCGAGGAGCCGGGACCCCCTGGCCTAGACACCCTAAGAGTCAGCCTTCGCCTTGCATCTCCCCCTTCATAAACTCCTAAGGTTTAGGAGTAGAAGTGTCCCAACCAGAAACTGAACTCCACAGAAAGAGGTCAACAGATTATTGTTTAAAGCCACTGTGTTACCCCAATAACATCTGATGCAATTGTTTTGTCAATCAACAAACATCAGTGTTCATGTCACTGACGTAGGTTCTGGGCGCCTCTGCCAATACAAAGTACAATACAACATACAAGTGAAAATGTATAAGACGTGGTTCCTGCCTTCTTGGTGCTTTGTGGCAAGACAGAAAAAACACCTGCAAGATCTATCAAAGAGACAGTAACATGGAGGGACGATTTCCTAAGAGACAAGCAGGCTTTAAGGAAACCAAGAAGGGGCTTGAGTAGTCCCGAGGCATGAACAGATGGAAGCCGCCCCCAGGCCTAAGGGGCCAAGGGGAAAAGCCGTGTTACTGGAGTGGGGGGGGTGGGGGGGCAGACAGCAGAGCAGCTTGGCATGAGCGGTGGCGAGCAGCCTTGCACACGCCCTGCAGTCAGCAGAGAAGAAGAGAAGAAACACCGCAACCTCTCTCCTACTGCCTACCAGCCCCCTGCCCCTGGCTCGACTAACCAAACCAAACTGGAGCCCGTGGCACCTGGCACCCTCTGATCCATTACACAGGGGCCAGCCCCCTGAGACACAGAACGGGCCAAAGAAGTGGGGGGGCGACGTCAGAGGGACAGAGAGTAACAGCTTGGTGGAACTCAGTTTCCATCCTGTTGCTTTTTCCAGAAGCCTCAACAGTGGAAGCCACTTGCCCAAGGTCAGGTAGCAAGTTGGGGTGGGCCTTTGGAGCCTCTCCCTTGGGGTCAAGGTTCACTACACGCGTGCCTGCACTGAGGGCAGCCAAGTGGGGTGGCTCTTCACCCTGGACCTGCAAATCCAAGTTTCTCAGGGAGACGGCAGGTCAAGGGCAGCCGTGGGCAGTGCCAGGGAGGATGCACACATGGGGCTGGCCGTGCCCTCTGCGTCTGGAGGGCAGCAGACATCCACTTCCTTGTCTCTCTGGCCTGCCCCCGCCCCCGTTTTCCTCCTCTCGAGTCCTCCCCAGGTGCAGGGACAAGAGCTCAGCCCAGGGGGTAGAGGGGCAAAGGGAGGAGTCTCTGCCTCCCTGGTAGCCGGCCCTGTTCATCGATTCCCTCGAGCTGCTCACTGATCCAGCACAAGATGGTTTAATTGAAGTCGTTACAATAAATGGTGCAGAAAAGCAACACCCTTCATCTGCCAGGAGCCTTGGAGAATCAGAGGAGGGTGCTGGGAAACAGTGCCAGTAGTGAAGTGATGCTCCAGAGTGACTGAGAAGTCAGACAGGCTGCGTTCAAATCCCGACTTGGTCGCTTACAACCCGGATGACCTCAGTCAAGTCCCTTTATGTGCCTGGGCTCCGTGTCCTGGTCCGGGCAAACGGGCACATGGTTGGCTGCCCCCCAAGTCCCTGCCTGGCCCTGCCTGGCCCTCCTGCTGCTTCTCCTCCGGCTCCCCCGACCCCTCTCAGACGGGTCGCTGCTCCTCGACACCGTCCCTTGAGTTTGGCGTGTCAGTCCCTGGCCATGTCTTCCCACCTGAGTTCCCACCTGAAGTCCCTCAAGACTCAGGACACCTCCTCCAGGAGCGCACCCTCGCCTGCCCCTCCCACCGGATGCTTTAGCTAGCTCTGACTCCTAAGCATTTAGCACCCACTGTTGTGCCTAGCGATCTTTCTCTCTCTCGCCATAGCTTGTCTGCTCATCTAGATAAAAAGGCAGGAACTGAGTTTTCTCTTTCTCACCCTCACATGACTAACACAAGCCTAACATCATAATTGCATTGCGGGGGAGAGTCAGCAGGGTGGAGTGAGGGGCAGAGAGATTCAGAACCAGGGGTGGGCACAGAAAGAGCACAGCAGGCAGGCTAGATGGCATGCTACCCCGCTCCCTCCCCAGACAACCAAGATGATGCATCTCTCATATGCTCCAGTCTCGGGCATGAGACACAGTCCCCTCTGAGCCCAGTCCCAGCTGGCTCTGCTCAGCTTCACAAACTTGTATCTGATTCAGTTCCAGAAAACTGAAGATTGAGCACTTGAAATCATACCATGTTAGCATCAAACGGAACTTAATATTGTAGCAAAAGTGATGCCCCAGGACCTCCAGAGCTAAATCATTAGAAGCCTGGCAGCTTTCCCCTGGGGGTCCTGGAACACCCCGTCCTGAAATGCTCACTCTCAAAACCCACACACCAGGCCATGAGAAGGCAGGCCGCACAGAGAGTCAAGGCCAGGGGCTGCAGCGGACTGTGCGCCTCCAGGACCTGCCCTGGGAGTGGCCAGCCTGGACGGCCAGCTCGACTGCCAGGGAGGCCCTCTTGCCCCAGTCACTCTTTGATGACCAAGAAAGGACTCCGGGGGGGGGGGGGGTGCCATCCATCCATGGGACTGTAGGAGATAACGAATGAATGTTTTTCATGCCTAAAAAAAAATGTGTAAAAAAACTCACAGAAATGTCATGTACTGGTGAGAAATTGAAGATCAGAAAAGCCACGTGATCTCACAAAGGTCATGCAATGAGGGAGCTCAGAATCTGGTGCATTTCACTGCTCACACACACACACACACACACACACACACACACACACACCCCACCACCACCATCAGAGAAGATGAAAAGAAATGAGCTATCTGGGGCAGGAGCAGAGGGGGAGGGAGGGAGGAACTGGAGTTTGTAGAAAACAAAGTTCATTCTGCTCAGAAAGAAAACCATTCCCTAAATAGAAATTGTCAAAGAGCATCTCATACCTTCTTAGAATATAGAGAGTTAATTGCTCTGAATTTCAGCTTTGGGTTGACTGTGTCTCCCTTGAGACAATTAGCCATAAGCTTACCTGAGTACATTTGTCATGTCAAGAAGACAATGGCTTCAAAAGAAGGGAAAGGGCCAGAAAAGAAGGCCAAGTGACAAAGCAAATCCTCCTGGGGAGAACGTCGCATTTCCTGAATGATCTGTCATCAAAAATACAGGCCCAGGCAGGCCGGCAGGCGGCCAGCGGAGGGCCAGGGCAGACACCGCCCGCCCTTCCACCCAGCCCCGGGAGCCTTGATCTGAACCAGACCCATACCCAGGCAAAAGCAACGCTCTCCCCTAATTCATGCCGTGCCCTGGAGGAGCCACAGACCCAGCTTTTATCTGTCCCCTTGATTTAAGCACATGAATTCTATTTTTTTTTAAGGGCCTCCCCATTCTGCTTGATAACACTGGGCCAGAGCCTCATGGAAGCAGCCGTTCACAGGACAGAGCCAGCCTGCTCTGGCCTCCGTGTTTCCTCTGAGCTGGTGTGAAGGGTTTCGGCTCCCCCTGGACTCGGCCAGGTGCTCCAAAGCAGCGCAGTGAGAAGCCAAGTCTCCGGACTCATCTGGGGTCCTTCTGTCCCAGCAGGTGTATTCTGCGTTCTGGAACTTTGCGTTCCACCCGCCGGCAACCATATGAGGAATGAGGGAAATATTACTGCCCCACGGTAAGGATAAGCAGATTGAATCTCAAAGAGATCACACCCCAAGTAGCAGAGCTGGCCACTGCCACCACCACGCTCCCCTGTGTGCCGAGTCTGTCCACTGCCCCGCGCCGTGACAGTGCGGCGAAACCAATAACCACATCTCAGTGGCGCGTGGTAAAATGCAGCTGTTGTCACACATCTGGGTGGCTGGCTCCGTGGCGCTGCTCGTCGTGGCCAGGCTGGCTCACAGGGTCTGGTTGGCCACTAAGTGACCAAGACTGACCTCAGCAGGGACCTCTGGGGAGACTCAGCTCTGCTCCTCCTGCCGCTCATCCTCCATCAGGTCGACCCTGCCCGGCCTCGCCATGAGGTAGGAGGGCATGGCCAGCCCTGGCTGAGAAGGACTGTGCAGGCCCTTCCTTGCATTGCCTTTGCAATATTCCACTGCCAGAACAAGTAATGTTGCTGGGCCCAGAGTCAGAAAAGGAGAACGTGGCAGATGTCACAGCCAAAGGCGTGGGTGCAGGGAAGCACCCAGGGACCCCTCTTTCCATCTACTGCACTGATCTGGGGCAAATCACGACTCCCATGAGCTTCTGCTCCTGAACTTTTATAACCAGATCACATCTAACCCTACTGAGCGCATTCAGTGACAGAAGCTCTGAGAAACACTGGCAAAGGCAGGAGTCGCCCTTCCACTGATGCACCCCAGTCTACCAGCCTGGGGAGAGTGATCCTACGAGCAGAGGCATGTAAAAACATCAGTTCGTATTTCTACAGTCCCGAAGGTTCAGCATTGCAGTGGTGAGGTGGGCCAATCCCAGGGATGATAAACAAGAATTGTAGAAAGAGAATAAATCAAGTGAGGAAAAAAAAAAAAAACAATAAGTAAATGATGTAATTAAAGTTACTGTTGAAGAAACTCTCAAGGAGAGAATGAGTCAGTTGCAAGAGCAGCGATGAATCAGGCACAATGTCATGTTTCTAGAATTCTTGCCTATTTCAAGAAAACCTCATGTCCCAGTTAGAAGAGCACCTTGAGCCTGTAGCAGCAACATCTGGAAGGAAACATGCTGGTAATTTTAATGTCTCGTCAGCATCATCAGTAACAGCAGGGGCAGCCCCAGGGTGCTGGGTGCTGAGGGGGCGCCCCCTAAAACTCTCAGGTGGGAGGGACCAGTGACTGCAACATCACTTCAAATGTAGAACATATTCAATGGGATTTCAAAGTATTTTTGCAAAAGAGCTCCATTTGCTGCCATTTGTCAAAACAAGACTGGGGATTCAGGGCAGGACAGCAGTTATCACTGTGTTTGACTAAGGGGGGAAACTGAGGCTTAAATGGCCCTCCGGTCAGAGGCAAGGCTGGGATGACAAGGAAGAACTTTCCTAAGCAGACAGAGAACCGTATTCTTGCTCCCGGTACGTGCATTAAGTCTGTAGAAAGGACGTGGGACATGCATTGCCCAGGTGCGGTGGCTCACTGAACCCCGCCACGCACGGCGGGGAGAGAGAAAATTGGAGCACAGGAAGTTGAGCTACCTGCCAGGGGTCACACAACCTAGGCACGGTGAGCTGCGATCCACACTCAGGTCTGCGTGACCCCACACGCCGGCCTCTACGCTGCCATTACATGGCTCACACTGGGCATCACCTAGACTGCCCGCTCCAGAGTGGGCAGTCTGTCCACACGCACGTGGGCACACACGCATGCACAGGTTATGCACAGAACGCGTTTCCTGACCTGTATTTCCCACTTCACCCTGCCTCCTCTTCCAGGCACAACTCCAAGCAGAGGGGTGAACGATACCAGCTCAAGGAACCTGAGGTGTGACCCTGGCTGCTGCCAGCACGTCTGATATTTATAGCAACTTAGAGTCAAGTACCAAGGAAAGTGTGTTCTGGATTGTTGCAGATGTCCTCAGGGGGAAAGAAAACATTTCTATGAAAAATTGTGTGGGATGCTTAACTGATGGAATATCAAACGTGAAAGGACAATTCAATGGGTTTGCATCCAGTTAAAAAAAAAATGAAAAAATGATGAAAGGCCGGCCCAGTCAGTCCCTGTGGGTGACCGTCTGCAGGAGATAGCCACAGGAAGCCGCATCACCAGTTGAATGTACAAGTTGCCACTCTGCAGTTGAACCGTTTTGTTTATGCATTTAATCTTTTGATTTAGAGCACTCCCGGTTCCAAAAGGACTTGAGGCTGATTATTTCATTGTGATGGCTAAGGTCATTGATGACATTAGCGGCCCAATCTATTTTGCATCCCTAGACCCATGCCCTTGGGTAGTCTCCTCTGCCCTGACCCCAGGCTTGGCTGATACCTTGCCTTGACCAGTGGAACAACAGCAAACTTGAGCACGCACAACTTGAAAGTCCCAAAGAAAGCCAGATCCTGGAGGCAGCCAGCCCAGACCCAGATCAGCAGAAAGAGCTGTGGGAAAGAGCAGATGCTTGCTTAAAGTCACTGGGCTTTAGAGTAGCTTGTTACACACCAGTAACTAACTGATACAGAATATTCTGAAAATGCACTATCCATTAAGCAATGCATTTATATTGAGTATCCATGATCCTGTTCTAGGTTCTAGAAAATACCAAAAAAAAAAAAAAAAACTCTGCTTGCTCAGAGCTTTATATTTTCTTAGAATAAGACAGAAAAAGGAAAAAAACCAGCAAGGTCTACTTAAACTAGTGGAAACTTTTTACATCTTACTCTCTTCAAGGCCATGCTCAAAAGTCACCTTCCTCTTGAAACATTTCCTTCCCCTATTTCCTCACCAAGTTGAACCACTGACTTCTGCCACCTCTGGAATTTTACAGACCTTTGTTTAGAGCTCTCCCACGATGCTTTTCATGTCACGTTTGCAGTAACAGTGGCATGATGATAGGTCCATTTCTCCTACTGATCCTAAAACCAGGTGTTTCTTACCATTACATAGATCGCCAACATCTGGCGTAGTGGCTTGCTTGAAGATGAACAGTCTCGATAAGTGTCTGTTAAATGAATGAAGGAATGGATGCCTTAAGAATTCATCATGACCAGGCCCACCCTGGTGGCACAACTGGTTGAAGCACCGCACTGCAAAGCTAGCAATAGCTGCTTCGGCACAAGTTCAATCCCCAGGCAGGTTGCTGACCCACATAGCTCAGCCGACTTCTCCTGTCTCCCCGCTGCTCCCCTCAGCAGTATACTTCATCAGTCAGCCTGTTCGGCTCCCCCATCTGTCTCTGGTGAGTCCTCTCACCACCCCTGCACCTCTAGCCTGTACCCCAGCTCTGTATGCATAAATGAATAAATCTTTCGGGGAGGGGGGGGAAGAATTTATCATGACAAAAACCTCAAACAGAAATGTGGTAGTCAAGAGGAGGGCTTCAGGAGGAAAGCAAGAACCAAAGTTCTCAACTGGGTCCCCCAGCAAGAATTCCTGGATTCCGTGAGCAGAGTATCAGGGCCCTGTGAACTTGGGTGAGGACAAAAGTCACGTCTTTGTGTTCAGTAACCTCTAACTGAAACCTAGCATTCCCTTCCACGATAAATGGAGGCCACAGACCACAGGAGAAGGTGAACACATCCTCGGTCTCCAAATATCTCATAGGATCACCACTACTTTGAAATGATAGTTATTTAGTGAGTTAGTAAAGAGACATAGTGTTACCATGTCACTATTTGGGTCTCTTTTTCTCTTTTGACAACCACATTACAGTCAATTTCTTTGGTAACCCTGTGCTTCTCTCTCTCTCTCTCTTTTTTTTTAAACGGATAAAAATTACAATTTTGAGAAGGAGTCTACAGGCTTCATCAGATCGCCAAAGGGATCGTTGGCACAAAAGTAGCAAAGACGTCTAGCTACTGTGAAGAATAGGTAAACTGTGACTGTGTAGATAGGAGAGAAATAAATATCCCACAGAAAAGCCAAGGTAAACAAGATCCTGTGGGGATGAGGGAAGCCACACAGGGTGTAGTGTTCATCCCCTCCCCACCTCAAGGGGAGAGGCTCCTTGGCAAGATTAAGTAAGAAGACAAGACTTTGCTAGCATATTAATGCATCCAAGAAACAACCCAAATGCCCACAAGTGGATGACGGGATTAAAAAGATGTGGTACATACACACAATGGAATATTACTCAGCAAACAAAAAAAAAAGAAACACATGCCTTTTGCAGTGACATGGATAGACCTGGAATAGATCATGCTTAGTGAAACCAGCCAGAAAGAAGAGGAAAAATACCGGATGGTTTCTCTCATAGCAGGAGTGTAAAGGACCAGGGGAGGAAATAATAATAATAATGAACAGCCATATACCAGAGACATTTTAGTGGGGTGGAGTGGAGAATGGGATCAAAAACAGTGAGGAGAGGGAAATGCACTGGACTTTGGTGATGGCACAAGGGTGATTTGGTGATGGGAAGCCCAAGGGGATTACAGCTGAGATGGAAAAATGCACCAAATGATGGAAAAATAAACTATTGAAAAGAGAAAATAGTAATAATATATGTATCCAAGAAATGAGAGTAACTGATTTGTCTTAGACGGCTCTAAAAATTTGAAGAATTTTAATTCTTAAGGGTCTCACAGCTCCCTGCAGGGTGGAGCCAGGACCTGGGGAAGGAGCCAACTAGGAACCTCACGGAACCACCCCCATTGGACGTCTCTCTAGTCACGTGGGTGCCAGGAGGCCACCGCCCACCACCCCACCCCTCACAACACGTCCTCTGCGCAGAGATGGGCTGGGGCTCGGGGTCAGGGATTGGCCCTCACCCCTACTTCTTGCAGGGAGGCTGGTTGGGACAGTGGTGGACATTTGGGACACGGGTGATTTGCACCATCCTTGGACATCCAGCAAGTAGGTGAAAGGCCAGCACTAGAGCTCTTCCAGAAAACCATGTCCATGACAGAATGTCCTCTCAGCACAGCAGGGGAGTGACCACGTGTCTGGGGACAACTCAGAGGCCGTAAAGATTAGATCAGAGGTGACTCAAGGAGTGAAGCTGGGGGCAGGGAGGGAGGAACAAGGGAAGCAAAAAACAAAGAGTGACTCTAGGATTTCAAGAACCTCTGACCAACGTACGGACGCCAGAAGATGGAGGCTGGGACAGATGGCCAGGTCCCCCAGGTGAGGTAACTTCAGGACATCTCAGGGAAAGTGTCTAGAACCCCCTGGGGAAAGGCAGGAAAGAAATGGGGGGAGAGAAGGAGCCATCTTCACAGAAGTGATGGGAACCCCCACAACTAAGGCGTACAAAGTAAAAGATAATCGTACTGAGGGACTGGACCTTCGGGCATGACCACAGAATGGAGGGTGAAGACCAAGAACCTTAAAAATAGTAAGATCCGGCCCTCCCTGGTGGTCAGCGGGTGAAAGCGCAGCACTGCAAGCGAGCCAGAGCCACTTCAGTGCGAGTTCCATCCCCACCCTGGAGGTGACCCACATGGCGCGGCAGACCTCTCCTGACCCACCCACTGCTCCCCTCAGCAGTGTACATCATCGACCTGCTGTTCTGCTCCCAACTCTGTCTCTGGTGAAGCCTCTCACCACTCCTGCACCTCTGGCCTGTACCCCAGTTCTGTGTGCATAAATAAATAAAATATTTTTCAAATAATAATAAGATCCCCCATATTTGTGTGTGAACTCAGCCCCCAGACGTGCAGCGCTTTAAACCAATGTTACCTCAATAGAGACATCATTAGAAATGATGATAATAACAAAGCAGCCTCCTTTCGTGTGGGCAGAAGCCAAGGGAGGAAGACGTTGCAAGCCCGTCGTTAAAGGCAGCCTGGAGGAGGAACTTGTGCAGGCACTACTGGGAGGTGCCTGCCTTTTCCAGGGAGTAGTTCCCACGGAGCAGCCCTGCTGCCTGGGACAGGGCGGGCAAGGACTGCCTGAGCCTGCAGCCAGTGGAGGGAGGGAAGCTAAGACTTTTGCGGGGCCGCAGCCTCTAATTAAGTTTCTCCAAAATGATCCAGATTTTCATTTGAGAAAGTAGGAAACTGCAAATCTGGGCTATTGAAAGGTCATGTGAAAATCATGGAAACCTTGCGTGGACTCTGTTCCCACCTAAATAATTGTTGTTTGGAAACCAGGCAAAGCCACTGACGCCGTCTCAGCACAGCTGCTGAAGCAGAATGACTGAAGCATCCGGGACAAGGTGTAGACACTCCGCGACTCAGGCGCACCCCAGCGGCCCACGAGGAGCCCAGCACCCCGCGTCCCACACAGGCTGGCCCTTCTGGGGGTTCAGTCAGGAGAGGAATTCAGAAGACGGGGTACAGGGGCGAGCTGCTGTCGGGGGACATCTTGCAGCTTGATAAGACCAGCTCCTCACTGGCCAGACACTGAGCCTGTGTTTGCTAGCCCTTAACACGGACCCGCACAGCATTTTTTCTCTACCATCCCCCCCACTGACCAGATGAGGTGAAGGGACTTGCCGGGAGCCCTGAGCTAGAAGGGGGAAGAGGAGGCAGTATGTGCCCTACCCCCACCCCGTGTGCCTGACCCTAAAGCCCAACCTGTCTCCACATGACCTATGACCTTAATCAACCCCCCCACCCCTAAAAAGTGCCCTCACCCCTCGGTGACAGCCAGGCTCAGCAGATGGCCCTTAGCTTTCCCGATTCAACCTCATCGAAGGATTAATTCTTCTGAACTTAACAAAGAAAAGTTTTGTGTTAAAGATGCCGTTCACGTATTATCCAAGAACGCTTCCGAGCCCGTTAGGTGCCAGTGTGGGGGACACAGGCGGGAGGCATCGGGACCCCGGGTGGGTGGGGAAGAGCCGCACAGTGAGTAGGACTTGGCCAAATCTGTCTCTCAGACGTGCTTTCAAGCATTACCTGCAAGTCTTTTGAGAAGTCAAATATTGCTAAAAGGGTTTGTTGAAAATAGCCTTTTGTTTCCCACTGCACCCCTCCTCACCTACTCTCCTCAAGCCCGCCACCCCCTCCTCACCTGCTCTCCCCAAGCCCGCCACCCCCCCTCACCTGCTCTCCCCAAGCCTTTTCTTCTTACTCACCTCCCTGCTTCTACCTAGCACTCGCCCTTCAGTCCACTGAGTTCGAAACAGCCTTCATGTCTTCATGTGATCCCCAAGTTTTTCTTCTGTTCTCTCTTCTCCCCACATCCTCCCAAAACATGTAAATCTCAATTTTTTTTTTAAATCTTATTCTGCATGTTCGCTATTTTGACTGGATTCTAGCTGGGCCAAGCAGCTGACTATGATCCTATTTCCCTTTTTGTTTGTTTTTCCTGTTAATAATTACCTCATTTTTCATCAATGTATATCTGTTTCTTTTAAAACAATTGACTAAGTCTCCCCATGTCCTTAATATAATTTTCCACATGACCAGAGCTGTCAGATAACTTGTCATTCTCATTTGTTTTCCTGGGAACAAACTCCCCAACCTCTGGAAGCTTCTGACTCCCCACTGATCAGAACGAGTTGTTCTCTGGCTCAAGCTGGCCTCCTCCTCACTTTCCCTTAGCCTCCATGAAGGAATTCCCTTCCCTCCTCCCTTCTGTGTTGGGGTTCCCAGGACCCACATCTTCTTTCTGGCTTCCGGATTTGAATTAGTTTAATTTTGAATTAGTAGTTTCCTGAGAAAAGGTCCATGGGAAGACAAGTTATTCAAAGACACGGTACATCTAGAAAGGTCTTTCATGCTCACATTTAACTGACAGTCTGGATTGGTATAAAATGCTGGTGGAAAGATATTTACATCATTGTTCATTTTTGTCCAGTGTTTGAGCTCTCCTCTCAGGTGTTGTCCTCACAGAATTCCCACCACGGGAAAAGTCACCCGAGAGCCTTCACCACGGTGTCTTGTGCTCTTCCCTTCCCTGTTTTGACCCCTCTTCCTCCTCTTCCCCTGCTGAGTGTCTCCAAATTATAGTTACCTGATAGTTTTGTTTTTTCCTGACCCTTTCTTTGGTTCGCCTATATTCCTCCAATAGTACTTTTCTATTCCCTTCTGTTTATTTCACTGAGCAAGACCCCTCCCAGCTCCGTCCATGTTGCCAGGATGGCGTGAGTTTATATCTTTTTTGGTTGCTGGATAGTATTCCACTGTGAATAAATGCCACATCTTCTGTTTTGGGGCACCCTAATCTCTTCTGCTTCCTCTCTGCTTCTCCTCTAACCCTTCTCTTTGCCCTCTATTTTGTATTTCCACAGAAAGCTAACAAAGTTCCTTGACATCATCTTCCAACTCTTGATATTTCTTTTAATGTTGACTGCCAGAGCTTTGCGTCCAATAGTTCTTCCTTCTCTGATTACTCCTTTTTTATTCCTTTCCATTTACCTCTCTAAGGATATTGAATCTGGGGTTTCTTACCATACATCCTGCTCACAGCACAATGTCCATTTCCTCTTGGTTCGTATTTTCCAAAATGTGGGGGGCTTCCCCCAGTCACCCATGTTCCCTGGCTGTGTGTTCACATCCTAGGGGAGCTGCTACCCAAAGGTCAGCCAGAGGCTTGACATGATGAGTGAATGAATTTCACTCTGGACTGATCTGTTGGTCTGGCCAGCTCACCTGCTTCAGAAAACTAAACATGTCATAGTGTTCTTGTCTTGGGGATTATTAGTTCCTCCAAAGAATGTTGGCTTGGGTGCAGATACAGCCCAGTTCTGGAATTCTGGAGGATAGGTAGGAGAAGGGGGCTGGCTGGCTGTCAGTCTCTCTGAAGACTCGATCCCTGACTTTAACAGGACCCCTCGCCCTTCCACTCTCTGCCTCTCCTTATGCAGCCTTGTCAGTTTCTATCTCCATCCACTCTCTATAATACCTCTCCCCCACTCCTGTGGAGAAATCTGCCTTCTCACCAATACCTCCCCCACCAGGGGCACAGAGGGGTCATTCACTCCTCCTCCAGCAGCTATCCCACTCAGTGTGGGGAGATTTGAGAGACTAGAAATACCCAAGTTCTATAGAGACAGAATTCAAGTTCTGTTCCTGTCTTCCTGTTGGTTTCTGTTTGGGGATCTACCAAGAGAATGGAGGGGAAGTATCTTCATTCCACCATCTTGGAAAGTCTCTAGCTAAGTCTCAAGGGTATGTAGGAGTTGACCAGGCAGATGGGGCAGGCAGAGGGCGATCCTGGCAAGGGGAACAGCGTGTTCACAGGCAAGAGGAATGGAAGAGAAGTGCCTGCAGGCTAGCACAGCAGGCAGCCAGGCTCGAGGACAGAGAGGAAATGGATCATACGGGGCCTTGCATGTCAGCAAGTTTGTTCTTGCTCCTGAAGCAAATGGTGAGCAGAGGGAGAGAAGTCATATGCCCAGACTGCCTCTCCGGGAGCAGCTTGGCAGCTGAGCCGGGAGGTATACCTGGGGTATGCCAGACACCTGGAGGGGAGCGACTCCTTGCAGGGATAGACCATGGTTTCCACTGAGAAAGGGCGAGGGCCATAGCCAGGTGAGGGAGAAATAAACATGCACACTATTCAGAGGTAGAATGAGCAGGATTTGTGACTGATAGGAGTGGGGCATGA
Source organism: Condylura cristata (assembly GCF_000260355.1). NCBI lineage: Eukaryota > Metazoa > Chordata > Mammalia > Eulipotyphla > Talpidae > Condylura > Condylura cristata. The sequence continues at coordinate 9,403,961 of NW_004567116.1, read as the reverse complement.
GGGCAGAAGGAAGAGTCTAATTTAGATGCCAAGTTCCTGGTTTGGGCAATGGTGCTGGTGGCCAGGGTGTTAACAGAAATGGGGAAACGCTGGAGAACCAGTGGGAGGAACTGTATTTGCATTTATATTACATTCCTCCAAATTCCGCTCTCTGAGAAGTCCGCGCCGGCATTATACAGTTGCAGCAGTACTCACGCAGCCGTTCGGTGGCTGTTCTTCTCCTTAGCAGTATTTTCAAGCGTCGGTGGAATCCTCAAAAGGACTTCCTTTATTCCATGGTTTTGACAGATGCGTGCCATGCCACCTCCTCGGACCCCTTCACTGGACACTCTTAAGAGGCCTGCGATGAACCCCAGCATGCTCTTGGCCCGGCCTGTAAGAGGCCTCAGTGACGTAGCTCTCTTGCCTCCTGCAAGGCTGAGGATGCCAGGGGCCCTGTCAGTGCTGCACAACTGCTCTGCACTGGAACAGGAGTGTGGAGCCCCCCAGCTTCACCCCCTGACCACTAGGCAGCAGTGACCCCACTGGGTTTGAAAGGAGCGAGGCCCTCACTCACCCTTCCTCTGAGCCATCTCTTCCCCACTGCAGCCACGCTGCACCCTCCCCAGGAGTGGGCCCCTCAGGCCACCCCTCAAGACAATCCCAAGGTGTGTGAGTCAAGGGACATCAGGGTCCCCCCAAACCTGACAACAGCGGCACCCAGATAGGGAGGCGGGAGTCACTGAGGCAGGGCTGGGGAAGAGGAGTGGACCAATGGTTGTTATGGCAACCAAAGCTCCCAAGATGGTGGAAAGAGAAAAGGTGGCCGAGCTCCAGAGTTACCATGGCAACCCAGATCCTTGAGGACAGCCTCGGAGACAAAAACTACACACTCCCACTTGCAAAGAAGGGCCTGGGACTCCTCGGGAATCTTTGCTGGCCAGAGAGCCAAATGCAGGGGTCAGATCTCCTGACTGTGCCACTGACCGTCCAGGCTGTCTAAGAACTGAAGCTTCCACTTTTCTTTAGGAAGAGAGCCAGGGCTTGCCACCTGTCAATCCACTCAAGAAGCCTTCCGTGAGCCTACCGTGTGCCCAGAACTCTGTAACCCAGGCATTGTTCTCCAGTAAGGGGGACAGACGGACACCAGGGCAACACTATAGCAGGAGGGACAGACAACTCAACCTGCCTGCAGGCAGTTCAGCCGTTAAGCTTTGAAGCGCACGCAGGAAAGAATGGGAGGCAGCCGTGTCCCACACGCAGGCCAGGGAAATAGACAGAGGCACATCCATACGCGCTGAGCCTCTTAGACCCAGGACAGGCGCCGGGCTGACAGGCCCCGAGGAGGGAAGTTTCACTTTTACTTCTAACCCGCTCAGAGCTTCTCTTCCTCCAAGGTGGCTGCACCTAAGCGGGGTGGGGTACTGGCACCTCCCCTTAGCTGTGACAACAGGTCCAGAACTTTCTGCACCAGGAAAGGGCTTTCCATCCAATAAGCCTGGGAAATTCTCAGAACTCTCCTCCCCTTTGTTAGAATCACAATGCCTCCCTGATCAAAGGCTCAGAAAGTCCCAAAGCAACATTTCTAGGTGTGACTGTGAAACCCTGTTACGGAAAACTTACTGACAGTCTTCAGAACTCAGTTCCATGGAACACATCGATCGGATCAATAGAAACAGAAAACGAAAGGTGGGGTTTCAGAAACTT
>NW_004567116.1:9400147-9402090 GCF_000260355.1 Condylura cristata | reverse complement strand
CTGCAGGACTCCCACGTGGCTCAGCTGGCAGTGGTGGCCCAGACTCTGGGGCTGAGCCTGTCTGTGGCTCTGGGACCCGTCGTTTTCCGGTGGGGGACAGGGTCAGGCATCTGGAACAGGCCAGACACAGATGTTCTAGCCGCGCTTGGATCCCAGCCTGGGCTCCTGCTTTCCCTAATTCCAATATTTGGCTGCTGCTCTTGCCTCATTCATATTCCAATGTCAACACTGCATAATCTCCCCAAACACTGGCAGCCTTGGGGCTGGGAAAGGGGAAGGGACAGTGGATGAGCAAGGGATGGAGAGATGGAGTAGGGGAGAAGAGGAAGTGAGCAGGAAGAGGAACCCCTCAAAGGCCCCAGCAGGCAGCTCTCCATTGCATCCTTGGCTGGGCCGGGGAGGACTGCTGAGCCCCCTAGAAAACAAGACTGCGGCCCCAGAGGCACTCAGGACCCAAACCCCGAGTCAGCATAACAAGGGGAGCCTGAGTCCTCTGGGTGGGCAAGCTGGGCCGCCCAGGAGGGTGGGTCTGTGTGAGGCTCAGGACAGACTGTATGACCCACAGACGCTCGGCCTCTAACTGGCTGTGGGAATCGCCCGACCTCTCTGGGCTTCATTCCATTTACAAACTGAATAGGTCGCCTGTCACTGAGACCCTCAGCTCTAACAAGTGCCCACACGACAGAGCATCCAGAGCCCGGTGCAAAGCTGGCTCAGTCCTGGCTCTTGATCACATGCGACGCCAGCACCGCCCTCTGTAGACCAGGGCATCTACAGGGAAGCGCGTGGGCTTGAAAGAAGTGAGGAGTGGATTTCCACGCTGGGCTGTGAAGGTCGGAGCCGCTAGACAACCACACCCGCTGAGCGCCCTCACGGAGAGCCGCCCCAGCCTCGTCTCCCGTCCTCGGCAGAGTTCTGGGAGCGAGTGTTATGAACCCATTTTACAGAGCAGGAAACTGAGGCTCAGTAGGGGCCCAGGTCACACAGCTGGATGCGAGCCAGGTCTATGTGTTAGGAACGGCTCAGAGCCCCACCTGGGGTCCCGGGGTAACTGCCCCTCTGGCCAGTGGAGGGTGCTAGTTCAGGGATGTAGCCACAGGATGCAGCACCCTGGGCCCCACCTCGCCACCCATAGGCCCCGCCTCCCCAGCCACCCATAGGCCCCTGCCCCTCCCCATGGCTGTCCCCTTCTGCCCTCCTCGCACAATGTTCCCAAGCAGCTGTCCCCCTTGATCTGACAGAAAACTCCCTGGAATTCTGTGACCTCCACCCAAGTATTCCCCAGGGCCATATCCAGCCAGACTTCCTGAGGAGGGTTGCTCATAAATATGTGTGTGATTTGCATGTGATTTGCACATACTTATGAGGACTTGGGAGGTGATTTTCAAGTGAAGTCTTCTCAAAGCTGCTTTCCCCTCCTTACCTCTCTCTTTCCTCCTGGGCCCTGGCACACACACGCACCCCAGACCAGCCGGGTGACCCGCCTCGCTGTCCTAGTTCCGAGTTCACTAGCTGTCACTTATTGAGCACCTGCCCTGTGTCAGGCACTGCCCCCAACAATCACCTCCAAAGGAGTTGCTGTTTGAGGAGGCTGGAGGGGCCCAGTGGAGGAACCAGCCCCTGTTCAGAACCAGCCTGGCCCAGCTCCAGCAGCAAATCTCAAATGCCCTCTCACTTACTTGGGATGTTACGTCTTAGGTCTGTGGATTCCTAACTCTGAACCCAGGGATTAGATAAATGCATTAATCCCACACTGCTGGGGACTCTACCACCTGGCAATGACAGAGGTCGCCCAGTAAAAAGTGGGGTGCACCCCATGTCTATTGCGGCTTTATTCACAATTGGAAAGACATGGAAACAGCCTAAATGCCCAAAAGTGGATGACGGGATCAAAAAGATGTGGTACATATACACAATGGAATATTACTCAGCAACCAAAAAAA
>NW_004567116.1:9387846-9398797 GCF_000260355.1 Condylura cristata | reverse complement strand
GGAGGGAAATGCACGGGACTATGGTGGTGACACAGGGGTGATTTGGTGATGGGAAACCCGCGGGGATTACAATCGAGATGGAAAAAAAAATGTGCAAAATGATGTAAAAATAAACTTTGTAATAAAAAAAAAAAAAACGTGGTGGGGGGGAGGGAAGAAAAAAAAAAAGAATCCAGAGACCTCATCCTCATTCTCACTGTCCAGTGTCAAGAAAGCCTGTAAATGAATTGGTGGGAGACAATAGGGAGTGGTGAGGACTGTGGAAAACTGAGTAGCAGCAGGCCCAACTCCACCCCAACCCATCTTGTCAGGCAGCAACCTGAGTCCAGGATCACCAGACAGGCTGACATCCAAAACTGCCAGAAATCAAAGTATTATGTAAAATTTCCCCATTTGTATGTTGGCTCAGCATTTAAGAAAATGAGCAAACACCATTCAGGCAAACAAAACATCACTGTCTCTTGGCTACAGCCCACTGGCCACCGTCAGCAAATATAAAAAGCTCATCCCTGTCACCTCACAAATGTGCTCACTGGCGTGTGAGCTCCTGAAGCCCAGGGCTGCAGTGCTCTTGGTCCCTCTCCTCGCCTCACACCGGCCATCTCCCCAGGCGGGGACAGTAGGTGCTCAGACATCACAGGGACGGTGCAGCCCAGGCAGAGAGCCAGTCTCCTGCCTCCCAGTTTCACAGTTCCTTCTGCAAACTCACCAGACTCTCTCTTCTGGTCCTTGAGATGCTTCTTAAAAATGCAAGTGGAATCTTTGTAGGTAGAGGTTAGAAATTTGCATTTGTAATAAGCCGCCCCAGGGATTTCTGAAGCCCAGTGATGTTTGGGAAGCTGGGCAGGGAGACTGAGTGTGGGCTGTGCTGCAGGTCAGCCGTGTCACTGTGCACACGTGGCCTCTCTGAGCCTCGGTTTGTTCATCTGTAAAACAGACCTGACATTGCCTGCTTCATGCGTTTTCTGGAGGAGAAAATGAACAAGATGGAGAGAGCTTTGCAGACTCTTCAGCAGTGGTTTTTCAGTCTTCAGGTCCCAGCCAAGAGAAGATGAGACAGGAGGGAAAACTAAGGGAGCAGGAAAGATCAGAAAGGGCCTGGGGGTTTTCAGGGGGCTCACACCCCCACTGTGGGCCCACCACACAGCAGACCAGCGGCAAGCTATTTGAATGAACGAGTGAATGAGTGAGTGAATGAATGATCTCCACTCCCTGAATGTCACTGCTGCCTGGTACAATCGCACTGGCAGGCAGTCTGGCAACATCCATTTATAACTCAAAACGCGCAGACCCTTCACCTCAGACTTTCTCCTTGCAGACCCCCAAAATAAGGAGGTAGCAAGAAATAAAGACAAGTACATTATTGCGAGGTTGTTTGTCACTGGGACAAAAATGAGTATGTAGCAACTGAGAACTGATCAAATAATAACCAGGATGTAGTCCTAAGTGGAAAGTGGGCAAATCTAGGTATTACTAAGTGTTAGTAAGAATTCACCTAAGTAGGAGTAAGTGGCAGGACATTGCAAAAACAGCATGGAGGGAGGAGCAAAGGGACATTTTCATGACAGAACACCAACTAATTACTAGATAGCCCTAGAGCATGGCATACCCAAGTGTTTACTAACGACAAAGGGAAGGTCAGTAGTTCACAGGGGAGAAGCCTGCAGCTGTCAGCTAACCCCAGGGCACAGAGAATCCGGGGACAGGCACCAGGCTCCCTGCCTCTCTGAGGGGACTCACTCCATGCTTCTGGGGACTCTTGCCTCCAGGGCACCGTCTCAGTCAATGATGAACAAAACCAAGTGGAGGAACATTCTAGAAAATAAGTGACCTCCTCGCACTCACCCAAATGTGACTGCTGTCAAAGACGAACTGAGACCCTGTCCCTGCTCTGAGCGAATGAAGAAAGCAGCCCTCTGAGGGCAGCGCGAATCCTGGGTGGTCCTGGAAGTGGAAAAGTTACTAACAGAAAATCCAGTGACATCTGAATCAAATGCGTAGGTTTGTTAAGAGTGTAGGGCCTAGTTAAGGCCTGAGTTCTGGGCATTATATGCAGGGGGGGACAAGATGGGGACATGAGGGAAGGTTCGGGGTACTCTGTACTTTTTTGGGCAACTTCTGTGTGCTTCTAAAATTACCTCAAACTTTAAGAAATGTTCCACAGAACAGATCCCATAAGTCTATTTTTGTGTAAAAGAATTACAGTCTGGAAGCATTTGCTGCTTGTCTGCTGTACTGACTTGAACAGGATTCCCCCAAAATGCATGCCCGTCGGAACCTCAGAACAGGGTTTTTGGACTTTGCCTGTACGTTCCTGGCAGACGTGATTAAGGATGCTGGAACCACACTGGAAGGAGACGGGGTGGGGGAAGCCACATGCGACTCAGGAAGAACACGTGTGAGGATGGAGGCAGAGACTGGAGGGCGAGGGGTGTCCCCGGCCACCACCAGACCCCTGGAGAGAGGCCTGAAACAGATTGTCCCTCAGAAACTCCAGAAGGAGTTTCTGCCCGTGGCTGGATTGCCAACTGTGAGACCCAAACAGTTAGAGGAGAAATTTCTGTTGTTTAAAGTCCCCAAGTTTGTGGTAATTATTAGCAAATGGATAGGCCGTCCTAACCGTCATCCCCCACACACACACACAGAAATCCTGCCCCCAAGTCCTGGGGTTCCCTGAAAACCCGTGTGTTTCAGCGCAGCTGACTTGTTTCCACCCCAGTTGGCTTAGGCCAGTCAGAACATCCATCTCCCCAACCTCTAAGTTTGGTTCAGGGAAGAGAATATGACCCAGTTTGAGGCAATAAGACTTGAAGAAACCACCCGGGGAAAAAGCTTCCAGAAGAAATGCTCTCTCCTGAATAAGGGGAGACAGATGAAAGAACAGGGGGGCAGAACAGGAGTTGCAATGGAGGGACAAAGACACCAGCCCAGCATGGGCTCCTGGATCAAACCTCACCTGAAACCTGCTTCATCTCTGGACTTGAGGTTATGCGAGTCACTAATTCGCTTTCTGGTAAACCATTGGCGTCGAAATTCTGGACCAACTCAAGTATGGCCAAGTCCACGGGAACAAAGCTGTCAGCAGGATTCAGAGTCGCATCACAGCTTCGCTCTACTTTCTTCCATGGTCATTTCACCCTTGGTCACGCCTTGGTCCCAACTCAGTTTGGCAACCTCACCAGGAACACATCAATCCGGCGTCAGCTGCCACCCTGCTATATAGCAAGCAAGCCCACAAATGCCAGTCACTTATAGTAGCAACCATTCGCTTCACACTCTCACATGAGTTTGGGGTTCGTTAATATCACCTGGGCCAGGCTGGATGCAGGCCTTGAGGTTGAGGTCAACGTACTCCACATTCTCGCCCTGGGAACCCAGAGGAAAACACCGTGGCCACCTGGACAAGCCTTTCCCTTCGTGGAGTTCAGGAGCTCTAGAGGAATGATGGGAACACGAGCCGGCTCTTCAGGCCTAGCTGGGGCCAGTGCCGCGTCCTCCCAGCCCCACTGGCCAGTGCCCGTTGATGGCCGAAGCCTCGGCAGCCGGGCAAGGATGCACACTCAAGCCAGCTGTCGTGACCAGGTGAGGGAGGTAAGGACGCTCATCCCCGACAGTTTGAGCACAGGTGGCTTCCTCAGTCGCCCCCAGGAGCAGGGACTGCCTGGCCTACCTGGGTTGGGGTGCCTGAAGCAGCCGCTGTGGCCAGAAAGCAGGGGTGTGCTATGTGTCCCAGCAAACCTCACTTGGTGGGGGAAGGGCCTGTTTCCCGAAGGAGAATGGAGGTGCTGGTATACAGTCAGTGCAATAGATCATTTGTAAGCCCCCAAATCTAAACCAGCCCTCAGTCCTCCCCAAACACCGACAGGCTCTTACAGCCGGCAGCTTCGGATCAGGAGGTCCGGGGTGGGGCCTGAGTGTCTGCATTTCTCCAAGGCCCTGGAGTGGCTGCAGCAAAGACAGAGAAGGAAGCAGGGAGCTGGGCTCTCTTATGCCCCATTTTCCTTTCAAAAATGACAGTTGCACCTGCCATGAGGACTGACCTTGGCTGAGAAAACAGAATAAGATGATGGTGTTTGTGCAGCTGCCCCACCCCTCCCATGGCCTCTGCAGCCCCAAGAAAGAGCCCCCATCAGGCACTGGAGAGACAGGAAGTAAGGACAGCTTCCCATTCCGCCTCAAACTGCTCCCTGCAATAATGTTGGTGTAAGCCATAAATTCAATTATGGCTATCAGGCAATTAGGCACACCACAGCGAGGCTATTGCATAATTAATGCCCAGCCCCACTCCAGCAGCTTCTGAAAAAGTCTGCAACAGGACTCACCCACCCCCACCTCTGTGAGGAAAACTGGGGACCTCGAGGGGGCCGCTCGCCCCTGGGGTGGAGACTCCTAGAGACGCGGGAGCGGCGGCTGGAGGCAGCCACCGTGGGGAGTGGGTAGACCCCCGGCTCCTGCGCGCCTATCATGCAGGTCGCCAATCAGTTGCACCGCAGCTGCCTCGCGGGGAGCTGTAAAGCCCCTGTCTGTTCAAGAGGGGACATAGCTCCCTCCCACCGTATTAGGAAAACTGGATAAGAGAGATGGCATCTTGCTTCCATCCTTCCTGGAGGACTATTATTCCCTCTCTGTCTGGGCCTCAATGTCCCAGTCTGAAAAATGGGGCTCAAGGTTCCCGCCCCTAGCTGGACTTTCAGGAAGTAAGAAGACGCTGGGGTGTACCCAGAGGCGGGCGGAGCGTTCGGCCAGCGCACACTATGTCTCAACTACCACATGCCTGGAAGACACCCCATTACCCAGGGCACACCTGTGTAGGAGCCCCGGGCCTCCCCGTCCAGAGAGGGTGTGGCGGGAGTCGGGTCAACCCACTCAGGGGTGCAAACCCCAAAGCTTGGGGTGAGGAGAACAGACAAGAGTCGTTTTCTTGAACCAGAATCTGTAACATTCAAATGAGACTCAAGTGTCACAAAAGAGAAAAAATAGTCTAAGAAGGTTGTTAGGAATAGTGCAGGTGAGAGAGGAGCGTGAGATCCCAGAGAAAGACACGAAGATGCAGGCACCGACACACGCGCCCAGAAGTGAGCACACGCACGCAAACGCACCCAGGTACTTACTGTCTGCACCCACGGACGAGCACAGAGATGTGATGTGTGGACGTGTGTGTGCAAACAAAGCACACAGAGACACGGACACGGGCGCACGTGCCTCACTCTGTGGTGTCTTGGAATCCATGGGCCCTTGGAAATCGGCCAAGACCTTTTTCCACAAGCCTTTTCCGGCTCCGCATGTGGTTCCAAAGTCGTCCACAAGAGGGTGCTCAGGAGCTAGCGTTCAGGCGTGCCTGCAACCGATATAATCAGGCGCTTTCGGGTTATAGGAACCCACCCTGCACTTTACAACTGAGAAAAACAGGTCCAGAGAGGAAGGGGCTTGTTCGGGCTGTCCTGGTGGATCTGCCTGCAAGGCTTGTAGAAGGGGAGAGAAGGAACCCGTCATCGCCACTACCGTTTAGAGGAATTCAGGAATGTGGAAGGTACATCGTCCTCACCTTCAGGTTTTCCCAGACACTGTCCCAACTTAACTGAGCCCTGAATAAGTGCCTGGAGCTCTGTCTTCTCATCTGTGAGGAAACGCAGCTGTCCCTCGCTGGGCTTCCGCTCTCCCTCTGGAGACCCCTAGACAGACCCTCCCAGTACATGCGTGGATCTTCTGATCTCTGCTCTGCCTTCTCATTCAGGTTTCATGCTGTCGCCTCCCTGTACTCCCCACCCTGTCTCTGTTTAATTTGCATTATGTAGTGCGGCTTATTACTACTTGAAACTATCTCTTTTATTAATGCTTACGTGTTTGCCTCCACCAGGATAAGGAAATCTTATAGGAACAGGGCCTTGAAGTCTGGATACCCTGCAATGTATCCAGACTGAGCCGAGTGCCAGGGAAGGTGGGCACCCTCAAACATTTTGAAACCGTCCCCCCACCCAGCACGGGGAGGCAGCCTCAGCTGTGTGCTGGTGCTGCTCTCTGGTGGCCATAGGTCGCCATGGCACCTGGCCTTTGACTGTCACCTGTCACCAGCCTGGCCACATCTAGGTGAGACTCGGGTTGACATAGAGCAAACTTGTCTCCAGAGTTCATCCATCTGGACTCACCTGGGTGAAGGGCCCTCTCTGTAGCTAGCATGTGACCAGCCAGTCTCAGTCTCGTTTGGTAAAGATGGACTTAGTGTATGCTGGGGTTTCTGTCCTTCAGAACAGAAGGCTATACAGAAGTCTAGCAGAGAAACAGAAAGAGAAGTAAGCCGCTCTGTTCCATTTTACAGGTGAAGTCACTGAATTCCAAGGCAGAACAGAAGGATACATTTGCTAAGAGAGCCCTATGGTAACAGCCAGCACCCAACCCAACACCCACTGAAAAGCACTGGGCAGTCACGTTTTATGCAAAGCGTGTGTTGCTGAAGTTCTTGCATAATTCAAAACGTGCATAATTCCACACTAATTTGCCACAGAAATGAATGCAAAGCAGAAAGGATGCATTGCATAAATCTGCCCCTATTGTGGTGGATCTTTGCTTTAATGCTGCTTTTTCTTTCTCCCAGCCCGATCTCTAATATTTCACAGCGCACTCTCTTCTAAATTAACAGCGCAGCATTTCCTGCCAGTGGCTTGGCCTTCTTCATAACATTTTATCACATCTTACTTCCTTTCCAATACTATTGATTTTCAGGTGCGTTTTTTCAACACCACCACTTAAAGAACATTCGGCTGACATTGTTATAGGATAAAGATAAAAGATTTAAAGTTACAATGACTGTAAGGGCTGAGAAAATGGAAACTTTGTCTCCAGAATCCCCCCCAGAAATTAGGAATCCGAGTGCATGCAAACAGCGGCACAAGCCTACTGAAGGCGAGGGGCTTCTGGTTAACCAGCAAAGGCACTCGCCTTGTGGCAGGTTACAGTGCCTATTAACAACTCACTGAACTCCTCCAACTCTAGGAAACTGCAATTCCTGACAATTTTTTTAACTGAGGGCTTTGCATTATTTCCAATCTACTGCATAAACAAAATATTAGCATTTTTATGTGCATCTTCCCAAAACCAGTCGTTACAGTTCTCGTAAACTATGACCTCACCCTGGAAGATCTCCCTTGCTGTCCTTAGCCCCAGATGGAGCAGCTGCATCGCCACACCCCACAGTGGCAGATGTGGGCTTGGGGATCCCAGTCAGCCACCCACCTTTTTCTCACCCAGGCTCTTTGGAGGCAGTAACCACAGACCCCACCCAGTTGGGCGGGCCCCATCCAGGCAGGCCCCAAGTCAATTTCTCTGCCTTTTCTAAAAGGAAACCCCATTTGCTCCTAACCCCCCACTTCCCATCTACTACCCCAAGACTCCTTCCCCTATGTCCAGCCTCCTCCAGGAGAGACACAATCTTTCTCCATCTCCTAACTTGCTTTGGAATGGGAAGGGGGAGAGGCCAAGGGGTGGGAACCTGGAGCCTGAGGCCAAAACCTCAGGACTTTGGAGCCTGAGGATGAGGAAGAGATGACCAGCTGCTCTGGGTTTTCTGGCTCTGGGCAGAGCTTCTACTGCAGCTAAGTAATCTTGCAGCGAATTTCTCCCGGGGCAACGCGCCTGTATTTCCACAGCCAATGACACTCCGGGAGGGTCTGTGGCCCTCCCACACTGGGTTACCTTTCTCAAGACTCACTTTCATGACTTGAGTCTTGCAAAGCTCTAGATTTCTCCTTCTGGACTAGGTGGGTACATGTCAGGATACCAGAAACCACACTGGATGCTTCCCGGACATGACTCTGGTTCTCCAGCGGGAGGGCCTCTCCTCGGTAAGTGTCCAGAAGTGCCTCACCGCCCACGCCCCTTGCCGAGTTCACTCCTCCTTACTTTCCAGGTGAAAGGTTCTGCTCCCCTAAGAGGCAGCCCCAAGGACTTGCTCCCCCGCCTCCTCTGATCACGAGCCAAAAGAAATTGCTCCACCATGGAGCCAGCAGCAGACCCTGCTCTTGTTCCGCCCAATCGCCTGGCATCTCACTTTCAGCCTCAGGGTTTCTGCTCTGTGACCTGAGCAGTGGAAGCAACTTAGAGGCCCCTTCAACTCCCACAGCCGACAATCATGAGACATTCAAGAGCCAGCGTGTTTGTAGAGTGACTAAATGACTGTATTCAGGACCTGAGGACTCGGAGATCTAAGGTTCGCTGAGCATGCTCAGCTCTGTAAATGCCCTTCCTCCCTCTTACACTAGCCCAGTAACAAAATCACCTTCTAAGCCACCCAGCACACTCTCGGGTTAGCCCTGTGTGAAGTGACCAGACGACTGACGATAAGTCCCTTGCCCTCATCCAGCACAATTATACATCATGGAGGTAACAATAATAATAATAATGTTAATAACTGCAAAGACTGATTATTTGCCTAGTGTATGCCTGGCATGGGGCTCTAGGGTTTCATATGAATTATCTCATGTACCCCTATGATAATCCATGGGGCACCCTCTATTATCAGCCCCCACCTTTCTGTTCAAGAAGCAAGGCTGAAGGTTAAACTTGTCCCAGGTCACATAGCAAACTAGTCACAGAATTTGGGAACTTCCTGAAATCATGCTTTATGCATTTATGTTGAAATATTTTTACATTTTTATAGTCCCTTTCAGACTTTGAATTTTTGTTTTTAATTTAATGTTCTAATCGATTTTCAGTCCATTATGCCTGCTCTGTTTGTTTGGCAATATTTCTGTGAACTGTCAATTCTGTCTTCCTCTCTAAAAAAGTAGAAATAGTCCATGGAATATGTGAAAATAGAGCTAACTAGGTAAAGTGGACATGGATGACTGCAAATGAATTTTTAAAATGAAGTAACCTCAAAAGCAGACAAAATTGCTTTCGAAATGCATATGAAAATTGCAATTCTCCCCAGGGTGCAAAGACCTTATCAAGACATGAACTAATGGCTGTAAACATTCATTTCCAACCAAATTCCTTTCAGTTGGTTCACTTGGAAACTAGGTGGGGGGGGAAACTTTAAATTTTTTTGTAATTTTGTCAGGCAAAACAAATTGCTGGAAATTATTTAGAAATTATTTAGCTCAAAAGTCTAGAGTTGGGGGTAGAGAATAAGCTTTATTAAGTATAACTGCATACAATAAAATGCACAGATTTTTAAGATCTGACAAATATATCTACCTGTGTAGTAACCATACAGTATATATATTGGCTGATTTGGGTATTAATGTTTCTGAACATTTACATCATTTCAGAAATTTTCTTAGTGCGTCTTTGTAATCAATGTACCACCCCCCTCAGCCCATTCTTTGTTTCTTATAACCAGAGTATATGCTTGTCGATTCTAGAATTTCATGTAAATGACACTTTGGGGCCTGTCTTCTTTCACACATAAACTCTGACAGTCATCCATTTGGCTTTTTTGAACCAAGCAGTGCTTTTGTTACAGGGCAGGGAGAGAGGGGCACCGCTGAACCCCCAAACCTTCCTGCTCTAAATAGGTTCAGCCACCCACCGCATCAAGACAAAACATAAAAGACATTAATGAAAAGTGATTTTAATACAGTGAGTCTACAACACAGAAGACAAAGAATATAACTTCGAAATCAAACACCTGAAGTCACCCATCCCCTCGTGGGCAAAAGTCCACCCAAAAGGGATTGGCCCAAAGCCAGTCCTGAAAGCCCGCCATAAACCTACAGCACTTTCTGGCCAGGACTCATAGAAAAGGGTCAGAAATGGCCAGACGAGTCTGGGAGGAAAAGAGCAACCTCAAAATCAAGATAAATACCGCCATAGTCACCTCCCCACGGGTCTCACCCACGTCTGTCTCAACCAGTCCAGGGCCAAGAAACAAGCACAGTTTCTTCATCACATGCTCTCCGCTGCATGTGGCTTCCTTGGGTCTCCCTCTGGCTCTCCACCTGCTTCCTTCTTCTTCAGATTCCTTCTCTTCTCTCCTTTTCTTTGCTCAGCTCCACCCTCCTTCTGGGTGGGGCAGGGAACCTGGAACATCCCCTTTTCCTAGGGACCACCCTGTTACACTTTCACTGAGCAATATTGCAATGAATGAAAATATCTGTGTCTACCCATTCATCTCTTGGTGGATATTGGGTTGTCTCCAATATGTTTGCTGTTATGAATACAGCATCTATGAAGACTTTTCCATAAGTCTTAGTCTAAAATCACTTTGTCATTTCTCTTGGGTAAATACCCAACAATGAGATCTCTGGGTCACACAGGAAATGTATGTTTAAGTGTATAAGCAATTGCCACGCTGTTACGCAAAGTGACTGTACCTATTTACTTTTCCAGCTTTATTTTCTTTTTCCTCTAGAAGAAGCTGTATCTCATTGTTCAGCCATGTGGCTTTTTATCTAGCAGTCTGCTTGCTCCTCACCTGTGTGCACCTGTATATTTGCATACAACACACACACACACCACCACCACCCCTGCCAATACCCCTGCCCGTGTGGTGAACAATACTCTGGATAAAGAAACAAGGGTTGGCACTTGGCTCTTGGGGCACTGGCTGACGCTGAGCTGGTCACTTCAAATCTGATTTTCAACAACCCAAGGTGGAAAGGGATCCCTGTTCACCAAAACCAAAATATTAAAACCGTCATCCATGAAACAAACACTGATAACTTGAAATTTATTAAAATTTAAAAATGTGTGCCCTGTGAAAGAGATAGTTAAGATAATAAAAAAGCGGGCTCTCCCTGGCAGTGCAAGGGGTTAAAGCACAGCACTATGAAGCTATCAGCAGCCTCTGCAGCGTGAGTTTGAGCCCCAACCGGGGAGTGACCCACGTGGTGCAGCAGACTTCATCTGTCTCACCCCTACTCCCCTCAGCAGTGTATTTCAGTACATCTGCCTGTTCTGCTCCCCACTCTGTCTCTGGTGAATCCTCTCACCACCCCCACCCCCCCACACACAC
>NW_004567116.1:9379141-9387213 GCF_000260355.1 Condylura cristata | reverse complement strand
TAAGTAAATAATCAAGAGAATAAAAAGTTCATATATAAAATTAAGACACAAAAAAGATAAGCCACAGACTGAGAGGAAATATCTGCAAAAGGGCTTGGATCCAAACTATGCAAAGGACTCCTAATATCACTGATAAGAAAATAAACAACTCAGCTTCAACACATCAAAAGATCTGAACAGACACTGACTCCATCATAGAATATATGCAGTGGCAAGTAAGCTTAAGAAAAGTCACTTGGTACCACCTTAACTAAGGGATTACAAATTAATGTAATAGAATCCCACAACCCACAAAAAATAACAACAAACTCCAGGAGAGGGCAAATGTGACTTCCAGAGTTGCTGCATAATGCTAGCAAAACTGTTCAGTTTTCAACCAAAAAAAAGAAAAAAAGAAAAAAGAAAAAGATGAGTCATTCACAGGAAAATTAAAGAATCAAAAGAAACCATTCCTGAGAAAATCCAGTCACTGAACTTACTGGGGGGAAAAAAAAACAAAAAACTTTACATTCAGTTGTCTTAAACATTCAGACACATAATGGAAACCACAGACAAAGAACAAAAGGAAACCAAATGGTTTATCACAGAAAGGAAAGTTCCAGGAATGAAATAGAAGTTACAAAAAGGAACCAAATAGAAAATGCAGAGCTGAAAAGTATAAGTAAAAGGATGAATTCACTAGAAACATCAACAGTACAACTCAGAAGGCAAAAGAAAGAATCACTGAGCTTAAGATAGGTCAATTGAAATTATCCAACCTAAGGAGTGGAAAGAGAAGAATGAAGAAAAATGAACACTCCCTGGCCTGTCGGACTCCATCAAGCATAACAATATATGCATAATGGGAGTCCCCAGGGAGAAAGAGAAAGGAAGGAGCAGAAATCACATTCTTTGTGTGCATAAAGAAAGAGCACCCTGTCTCCTTTTATTCATCCCCTAGTCCTATACCATCGAGGACCCTGCCCTTCTGACTAAGGTCAGCTTCAATACTTCCTTAGACCCCACCTCCAAATATAGTCACACTAGGGAGTTAAGACTTCAACATATGGACTTAGGGAGCACTGAAACATTCAGTCCATACAGTCGGTCCTATAGTAATCTTTGTAATAGCTGGAGATGGCAATATACTATCAATAATGGATAGAGTAATTAGACAGAAGGCCAATAAAAAGAGGATACAAACAGCACTTGATGCCAACTTGATCTAACTAACTTGATCTAACTCTCCTCCACCAACTGGAGGAATTAAAACATATGTCCACCCAAGATGTGAACATGAGCTTCATTCATAATGTTCAGAAAGTGGAAACAATGGTACATCCATTAACCAGTAAAGGATACATAAAATGTGGTCTTTCCGGGTGCTGGAATATTACTCTGCCTTGAACAATGAACCATTCTTTCTAGCAATGATAAATGTGTCTAGGATTTCCAGATGGGATAAGCACTTGAACTGTCAGACTCAGTAAAGTAGTTCTCAGTGTAAGTGGATGCCATCCAGTCTGCTGAGGGCCTAAATGGAACAAAAGGGAAGAAGCAGGAATTTGTGTCCTTCTCCCACCTCCTTTTTTCCCCCTTCACAGTCTGGGCTCAGACACCTCATCTTCTCCCACCCCATCAGCCCTGACTTTCAGCCTGCGGACTAAGATGAACTCCACCACCAGTTCCCCTGGGTCTCCAGCTCCATCCCTCAGATCAAGGGCTTCTCAGCCCCCATACCTGAATGAACCAACCTCTCATAATAGATCTCCTGCCCTGCACCTACCTACTGTTGTTCAGTAAAAGAAACCAATCACGAAAGACCACGTGTTGTATGAATCCGTTCACAGGAAATGTCCACAATAAGCCAATCTATGAGATGAGAGCCAGATCATTCTTTGCCTAGGCCTGAGAGGTTTGGGGAAATAAGTCACTGTGGAGGGATATAAGGGTTGCACAAAGAGTAATCACTGGCAAGGCTGGAGAACAAAACAGAAATTCGCCTGTACTGGTACCTATAGTCATCTTGGTACCTACAGTCATTAATGGTTTCTTAAAAATACATTCTTAAAAACAAATAGCCTCTTGGCCCTTCCTGGGGGTGCACTGGGTTAAAGCACATCACAGTGAAGCTATCTGCAGGTATTGCAGCATGATTTGGATCCTCAGCCACAATGGCCCAGGTGACCCACAGGTTCATAAGCTAAATTTTGAAGCACTGGGTTGCACAGCAATAGCTGCTGTCGGTGTGTTACTGCAATGATGAAGCCGGTGCCTGGGATACCTAAGACGGGCGGGGGGCAGGGGTGGGGGGAGGAAAAACCCAGTTAGTACTAATACAATATGACAGACACTATGCTAAGGAATATAATACCCCTGTCCTCTTTTGACAGATAAGCTTTTATGTCTGAGAGAGGTTAAACAGTGATGACCCCACCACTTACTTCATAAGTGGTAGGCCCAGGACTCGCACCTAGGTCTGTCCAACTCCAGAGGGTAAGGTTTCAACTGCTATGCTGTCCTCTAAGGGAGGGGGGAAAGCAAAAAAGCAAACGAAAAGGTTTCTGTTGCGGATTCTGAGGCTCCACAGTTGGAATTAAGTGACTGTACTTTTGTATTCCACCACTTGTTCATATAATCTGAATATTAAACTTGGGTTCTGTATGTGCGTTTCAGAATACTCAAGACCCACGAAAGGACAAACATGTCCCCAGCATGGCAGCCACGAATCATCCGGCTGAACAAGGAGGAGCCCAGGAGGGTGAGGCAGCAGGCAGGGACCTGAAGCAGAAAGAACATTCAGAAGGTTTGGTAAATTAAGCCATTTTCGAATCCCCAGATATCCACAACACCCATTTTACTGCCACCTTGTCTCACCTGCCGGGCGTGCAACGAAGACTCAGAGGAGACCTCAGCCTTGGCCTACCTCTGCCGGCTGGCAGCCCTTCTGCAAAGGGTGTTTACACATCCTGGTCTGCTTCCTGCTGCCCTGCCCTTTCTCCCACTGGCCCTTCAACGCTAGCTCCTGGGCGGAAGCAGAGTTGTGGTGGCTTCAATCACTCCCTGGGGCTGACTGCTTCCCCGCTGCTCCCTTGGCCGCAGGAAAATATCCACAGTAGCATCTAGTTTCTCTGATTGCAAGCAACAGACAAACGTCACCCAGCTTTTGCAAGAATAATAATAAGAATAATAATGGTGGCCGCTGGAAGAGTCCTG
Source organism: Condylura cristata (assembly GCF_000260355.1). Taxonomy (NCBI): domain Eukaryota; kingdom Metazoa; phylum Chordata; class Mammalia; order Eulipotyphla; family Talpidae; genus Condylura; species Condylura cristata. The sequence goes on along the minus strand of NW_004567116.1, from coordinate 9,384,018 downwards.
GATTGCTCCCAGAATTGGGCAGGAGGGGGTAGGAGGGAATTGAAGAACTTGCTGGGGAGAACTAGCAAACAAGGTCGTGCTGGGGGCCTCTGGGGAAGGCAAGTGGTGAGAGGGCTTCCTGGGTATGGCTGCCACTGTGAGTCAACTCTAACCACTTTCAGGATTTGTTGTTGCTGATGAAGACCATGATGACGTTGGGGACGACGCTTTAGATTCCAGGTCAAAGAGAGAAGCACGCAAGGGCCCGTCCACCCCGCCTGCATGTGGGCCCACGACTCTGCCCGGAGGAAGCCAAGTGCCTGAGTGGATGGATAGTCCCTGGAGACTGGAGCAGCCAGGGTGGGGGCGAGCTCAGTAGGAGGCGGGCCATTCTCACCCAAAAAGCAGGCGTGTCTCCTGCTGATGCTCTCACCACAGCTCAGAGACGAAGGGAAGCCGTACCGTGTACACAGGGGAGACACAACCCAGGGGAGGTGTCGCCCAGGAAGTTTAGGGGGAACGTGGGAGCCAAAGAAGCAAAGGAGGCGTGTGTAGCCCTCCAGGCCACCCCATCCCCCAAACACAGGGCCAAGCCATAGGCTCTGAGGGGCATGTGACCCAGCAGCTCACCCCTTCTTCTGGAAATATCACCTCAATTTTGGTCTTGAGCCACCCCTCCCCCATCTCAAGCCACTTTCTCTGGTCTTAGGGTGGCATTTAGATGCAAGTCGTCAGCCAGATCAAGTTTATCCTCCTGGCCACGGTGACTGGTCCCGGGTGGTCATATAACCTGAGCCAGAGCAATTTAGAGTAAAGCTCACAACTTCTGAGAAACAGGTTTTATGGCTGAAATGAGCAGGCGACGCCATGGTGGTGGATGGTGGTGGATACATGTCATTCTACTTTCGCCACAGAGCGTGCAATGCCAAGGTGGACCAAGCTATAGTCTCTGGGTGACACTGACGTGTCCACACAGATCACCTGGTCTATCTATGTTAGGGCCAGGGATGTAGAGAGTCAGGGAGATTAAGCAAGGAGGCGGGGGGGGGGCAGGAGGTTTTTTGGAAAATCTCTACCTTTTGCTCAGTTTTACTGTGAACCAACAAATGTTCCCCAAAATAGTCTATTTTTTTGGAAACAACTGCTCCAGAATGCTGTGTGACTGGAATGCTTGAAGCCACTTTGCCATCACCCCAAGCCCATTTTACTGATGGGAAAACTGAAGTCCAGAGAGATCATTCAAAGTCTCAAGACTGTCGCCACCACAAAGACCAGAAGCTGGAGGCACTTTCCACTCGATGCCTCCCCGTGTCCCGCAACTGAAGGGTGTCACGCATTAGTAAAACACCCTCCCTAGAGAGGAACTGACGGTCCAACATTCTTCCCGCGGGTTAGCTGCTAAAAGGGGTGAACAGATTCCTGCTTAGATGCGCAGGTGTGCGTTACAGGAGGTTTGGGGCCTCATGTTGTAAACCTACAACAAAAAGGCTTCCATGGGCCAAACCTAGGTGCACCCCCAAAGCCAGACCAGGAAATGAAGGTGGCTGGTAAATATTATTGTTAAAGAGGCTCAGCTCTTTGCTAATCCCCTGGCTTTCCTGCTCTTACCTACAGAACCCCTCCCCCCAGGCACAACTTCTTTTGTTAACAGGCCCTCAGCCTTGGTTGTGCATTTCCAGCTTTGGGGTTTGTCCCTTCTGGTGTCAACTCCCCCACCCCAATCCTTCTCTGGCCAGGTTTGGGATCTCCACCCCATCTCTAACCTGGGCTCACTCCCTGATGGTCAGCTCTCTTCTCCTGCTGCCCCACCCCTATGGCAAAGACTGCTTATATCAAGAAAGCAAAAGCTTTCCCAGAAATCCTCAGTGTATGACGTTCTGGCCAAAAGTGTGGTCACCGCTGGCTGCAAGGGAGACTGGGGGGAATTGTATTTTCAGGTGAACACACTGACAAACAAAATATGGTCAGCGTTAGTAAGGGAAGACACATGGATAGAAAGTAAACCAAAAGTAGCAAATACAACGAGGGAAGCAAATTCTGCCCATCCCTGTCTTTATAAGTAAAGTTTTATTAACACACTTTTCCCTAAAGTTTTACTAACAAGCTTCCCCGCCCCCACCCCCCCACCAGCCCCTCATTCCTAGCTCTACAGCAGCAGTGTAGAGTCGTGAGGGAAGGGAATCTATTCTATCTACTTGTAAGTGTTTGCTGTGGGCTTCTTTCCAGAAAACATGGGCAGCTCTTGGAGTAGATAATTAGGAATGTGCTCCAAGTACCAACAAACGAAAGCCCTTTTTTTCTAGAAAGAATATATTGTTTTCAAAATAACATCCCAATCTTTATGAGAAAAAATAAATCAGAATGTTTATGCTCTACTTACATTGATTTTACAGTTTAGTATTAATTTATATTTTGAACTACCTATAGGGTGAATGGGGAGCCTTATATGTTTTTCAGGACATAAGGTCAATAAGAGTCTTAAATTGACTTTAATTCTCAGACACCTACTGTGCTCTGACTGTCATTCATTCTACAAATAGGTATACAGAGTCTCTACTGTGGCAGGTAGGATGGGTAGTTATTCTACCCATGGATAAGGACAGGAGAGGTGGATGGATGGGTGGATAGATAGACGTCAGGCAGATAGGGGGGCAGACATGCAAAAATGGAAGAAAGCAAGAGACGGATCAAACCAACAATGTCACGGCTTCTCGATTTTGTCTGGAGCATATATATGTGAAGAAAGGGGGGATGTACACTGCAGTCTGTGCGTAAAGGTCTAGCTGCTGAGACAAACAGACCCCTCTATAACTATGCTGGTTCATAAAGACCCTACATTGACTTTCCCCCACATAACCCTCTCAAGGTAGGCAATCCTCTCTGGCAGTTTGCCCTGCTCTGTACACCCCGGGGCGCTGGCTCCACCCATCAATTTGCTCCATGTGGACTTCCGTTTATCCACATGGCTGGGGTGTAGGCAGCTGTGGGTCCCAGGTTATGGGAAGAGGAGAAGAGAGAACGGAGGAGAGCACACTTAAGGTTTTCAGGTCCAGACCTGGCAAATAGCATTTATCACCTCCCTGCACCATCCACAAGACACGAGGTTCCACTTACCCACAAACGAGGCTGGGAAATGTAGCCTCTGACTGGGCAAGCAGGGGATGAACTGCAGCCCCATTATTTTGGACAAACGGGAGAATGAATTCTGGTAGATAATTAGTAGTGTCCACCACAGAGAATAAGTTTGAGTCTTTGTTGAACTTGGCTGGGCAGGGGGTATAGGGGAAGGAGGTAATTGACATCTGAGAGCTCTCAGTCCCTGTGGGTACAGACCCATGGACCCCTATACCTGCAGGTTTGGTTCTGCTGACTTGTCTGACTTGCCTTCTTCTGACATCATTAGTAGCTCCCAGCCAAGGCAAGAAAATACACTGAAAGGAACCTGCTCCTGGCAGGTTCCACCTGTCACATCAATAACCTCATGTTCCACCTCAAACCAAGTTCACAAGTTCACATTCCTCTTTTCAAAACTAACACGCCACCCTTTGTACGTGGTTTAAACAATTAATATTCCTTGTGGAAATTTTAAAAGCAAACAGTTTGTGGAAAGTACAGCACTCCTAAGGCCTTTGTCCCTAAGAAATATCCCACTTCCTCTTTGCCTCATATGTTGGCCCATTTCAACATTAATACAAGGGAGGATTGCCCACGTGCCGATGGTGGCATTTCAGCTTTGACGTGAGGTGAGGAGGCTGGGACCCACTTCGGTCCCCCATGGAGAGCTCATACTCCAGAAGGGGCTGCCCGTGGGGGAGCACAAGTCTCTTCCCAGAGGCTCAAGGTGGCAGCACAGTCAACAGATAAATTAATTCCAGTTAATGTGTCAAGGCCCTTCCAGGAAGCCAGGGCTGAGACAAGTTTGTCCTGTTTGTCATTAAACCCTTTGTCATGGTCAAGTATCGGGTCTAGGAGACAAGTGATTCTGAAACTCACAACCTGCAAGATTTGGCCCCAGAAGCGGACTCTGCAAGCAGGATGCAGATGACCAGTGCAGTCCTTTCAGGTCTTTCCTTCTCCAAATAGGTAACTGATCCCAGTGGGGGCTAGGTGACTGAGTGCCCTCCTCTGCCTGGAGACCAGGCATAGCTAGGAAGCAGGAAGTCCATCTACAGAGAAAGTGGGGGGGGCGGGAGGGGGGGAATCCCTGTCTGGCAGAGCCAGGGCTGGAGTCCTGCAGAAGAGGACAGGACCTAGGACAAGGACCTGGGGCTTGTCAGAGCTGGGAAGGTGTCCAGTTCCAGTAACCCTGCAAGGGCAGGGTTACACTCAGGCAAGGTCTCTGCAGTTAAGAAGTGAAACTGGAAATGTACTCCATGGGTTTTACCTTTTTATTCTGGAAATTTTCAAATTGTGACCTTCCAGAGGCGGAAGGTAAGGAGAATCCTAAGGACCTATGCCCAGCTTCGACAGCAATATTTCGCCTATCTTGTTGAATCTGTCAATTTTCTTTTTCCTCTTAGAGTCTTCTGGGTGTTTTAAAATAAACCTCAGACATTCCATCTTGTAAATTAAAAGATACTCTTTTAATGGTGTTTGAAATATTATAAATACAGAGTCGTCCCTACTTTAACCAAGCCAGTTAGAGTTCCGAACGAGGTTGAGATCCCCTAGAGTAATACAGCCCCCTATTTTTACTGTAAAGAACACTCCGGAGAATAGAAATCCCCTTCCCCCGCCTCTTACGTGAGTGCAAGAGCCTCAACCAGAGAGAACCAGAGAGAACCTCCTGCCTACAGTGTTGGACTGAGTTGGTGGGTGACTTCACAGCCTCGTCCTTGGGAGGGGTGGGGGACCCTCCACTCTGCCCGCAGGAAGTATCCCCGCGGCTCTGGAAGCGC
>NW_004567116.1:9374462-9378081 GCF_000260355.1 Condylura cristata | reverse complement strand
GGGGCGGGGCGCGAGCCGACTCGCAGGGCTGTTTCCCGGGGCTGTGGCTTTAAGGACCACGCGCGGCCCGCGGGCTCTTTAAGGATCGGCTCGGGGGCGTGTCAGGAAGTGGGGCCTGGCCCCGCCTCCCGGGGGTTGCTGCCTCGGACGTCCGGGGGCTCCGGGCGGCGCGGAGCTGGCGCCCGGGGAGCGGTTCGCTGGGGCCGGCACTAGGCTGGTCCCCTCCGCGTCCTATGGACCGCTGCCCTGAGCACCTCTGAACTCCGCTGCACCCCTCTTTCCAACCTCCACCCACCCCCAGCCCCCCGCAGAGCCTCTCCCGACTCAGCCTCCGCCTCCCCTCTCCAGGCCTGTCCATCTGGCCTTGGACTTGCCGCTCTCTGCTGTCTTCCCCACGCTGGCCGCCACGCTGTTCGGGCACCCTTAGCGGCATTCCTTCTCCTCCCGCGTCTTCCAATCCCCTCTCCGCCCTTCTTCCTGCGACTTAGCCCTACCGGCACCAACCCCTGCTCACCTGTCAGGTCCAACCTCGGCCCATTTCCTGTCTTGTCTCATGAGCTCCCCTCAAAACAGTACCTCCCCACCCAAGAGGAAAGTGGGGAGACCTCTAGGCCACCTGCCATGTGACAGCTGAGGGGTGCAGGTTGCAGAAAGCAGCAGTGCGCTCACTGCCCTTCCTCCAGAGTGACCACGCCCTTCTGCCACCATGAACAGGGCCCCCCTGAAGCGGTCCAGGATCCTGCACATGGCACTGATGGGGGCCAGCCAGGCCTCGGGAGATGCGGAGGTGGAAACAGAGAAGCCCTTCCTGCTGCGGGCCATCCAGATTGCACTGGTGGTCTCTCTCTACTGGGTCACCTCCATCTCCATGGTGTTCCTTAACAAGTACCTGCTGGACAGCCCCTCCCTGCAGCTGGACACCCCCATATTCGTCACCTTCTACCAGTGCCTGGTCACCGCGCTGCTGTGCAAAGGCCTCAGCACCCTGGCCACTTGCTGCCCTGGGACAGTGGACTTCCCCACACTGCGCCTGGACCCCAAAGTGGCCCGCAGCATCCTGCCCCTGTCTGTGGTCTTCATCGGCATGATCACTTTCAACAACCTCTGCCTCAAGTACGTGGGTGTGGCCTTCTACAACGTGGGCCGCTCTCTCACCACCGTCTTCAACGTGCTGCTCTCCTACCTGCTGCTCAAGCAGACCACCTCCTTCTATGCCTTGCTTACCTGCGGCATCATCATCGGTGAGTGGCCGGCTAAGCCAGGGGTCAGGGCAGGGCACGAGGGCCCAACACCTTAGAGACAACCCTTTCGGCATCTTAGGATTTTATCCATTCCAGTTCCCTTGTTGCAACACTCAGATGAGGAGGAACCTGGGGTCCGGAGAGCAAATAAGTTGCTGGAGGATACCCAGCAAGTGAAGACCCAGCCAGGGCCCCCCTACCAGGCGGAGTTAGTCTGCGTTTCACAGGGGGGGAAAGCAAGGCACGGAGAAGTGAAGTCATTTGTCCGAGGTCATACAGCTTGTAGGCAGCAGAGCTGGGGTCCGATCTCAAGCGCTCAGGCTCCCTAGACAAGGGCACTGTACTCTTGCTGCTCCAAGGGCCTGTGTCCCCATCCAGTGCTCTTTCTAGAGGACAATACAGCTTTTAATAATACATCGTCACTTTCTGACTTTGTAGGTTCACCATGATGCCTGAGACACTGGCAAGAAATAAGCTTTAGGAGGCCTTAGCGGTGTTCCCTGATTTGACCTTCAGAAAGTAATCATCATTGATGGGGGCATTGCGGGAATTATTCATGTCTTCCCTCTCCTTTGTTCCCCAGCGGATCCCCCTCCTGCCACCGCCACCCCCAAGCTTCATGATGGCTCAGGAGTTAAGTTAGTTGCCTGCCCAGAGCCACACAGCCCCTAAGAAAGCAGGCAGGATGCAAGCCAGGCTGGCAGCCGCTGTACCCATCCTCTCTGGTTAGAGCTGCATACCGATTCATTGGTCGCAGGCCACATGGTGTCTATTCCCGTTTAAATTATTTTATTTATTTATTTATTTATTTATATTTTTGAACTGGGGTACAGGCCAGAGGTGCAGAAGCAGTGAGAGTACTCTGCAGAGCAGGGAGCAGAACAGGCAGATGGACTAAAAAACTCTGCTGAGGGGAGCAGCGGGCGAATCAGGAGAGGTCTGCCGCGCCATGCGGGTCACCTCCCTGGCCAGGGGTTGAACTCATGCTGAAGCAGCTGCCATGAACTTCATGGTGCTGTGCTTTAACCCATAGTACCACCAGGGAGGGCCCCTATTCCCATGTAAATTAATGAAAGTTTTAAAATTCAGTTTCTCAGTCACTGTGCTATGCCCTGATCCTGGGTCACATTTCTGGTGTTTAGCGGCCACTGTGATGACAGCACAGGTTATAGAACCTTTCCACTGGCACAGAATGTCGTATTGCAAGCATGCTGGGTAAGCCTGCCCTAGCACCCCACTCCCTCCGGGTCCTGTGGGCCTCTCTGTCATCCAGGAATGTGATCTTTATTTGAACCTGCCCAGGCTTTTCCTGGTGCTGTAACGGTTATTTAGGTTGACCTACATATTCCTGGCTGGTGTCTCAGAGGAACCACCCGTGCACCTGTCCTAGAAAACGTTCCCGTTATTGGACACCACCTGAATCTGGGGCTGCTCATTCCAGGCCCAAGATGGGAGCTAGGCCCAAGTGGGGCTTAGCGTGGGAGGAGCTGCGAGGACCCTGGGCTGGGGCAGATCTCTTAGCTGCTCCCCCTCCCACCCGGCAGCTGGTGGGTACCCAGAGAGCTCCGCTTAAGTCTGCCTGAGCAGGGGCGTAGGGGAGGTCCTTGGTTGAAGAATTTGCTTGCATAAGGCCAACTGTAGAGAGAACCTGGGCCCAAGTGCAAAAACTAACCAAAGTGGCCGATGGTGAGATGGCGTGAGAAGGTGCGGGTGGCCCTGGGTGGTTGGTGCCCAGCAAGATCAGGTCTTGGCCTCCTCTCTGCAGTCTCCCCTCCCCTCCTTCCCTCTACCTGCGAGGGGGCAGGTGAGTCTCAAGCCACCACTCCAGTCTCCTCCTCCCCCCCCCCAGGTGACATGGTTCCTTTCAGAGTGCCTGGCACTTTGAGTGGTAACCAGCTCTGGCCACGCTTCCACTGCACCCCTTGAGTACCCAAGCAGGTCTGTAGGTACCCGTCGACAAAAGCTCCAAGAGGAAGAATACAGTGAGGGAGTGCTGTGACTTCGTGGGCCTCCTACCGTTGATCCTCAGACACCTCCAGAACAGCCTCCCTTCACCCCCACCCCACCGTGGTTCAGCAATTACTAGCAGCCAAGCCTGTGCCAGACTGGGCAGACCTCCGTTTGGGAAACTTTCCTGTGCTCCTAGAGGGTGCGGTGCTGGCCCAAGTTCAGTAATGAGTTAGGGGACCTGGAAGGCAATGTGGTACCCGAGGGGCAGGGAGAGGCTGATCCAGCAGGCCTTCTGGAGGAGGTGTGGCAGGGGAGTAGAGGAAACAGTGAGGAGAGGATGTTCCGGGAAAGAAAGCCCATCTGCTCTTTCATGGCCGGGCCAGGGCGAGACTCAGCCAGACCTGAGCCTGCCCAAGGGCAGTGGGAGC
>NW_004567116.1:9342102-9374125 GCF_000260355.1 Condylura cristata | reverse complement strand
TCCCCACCCCATACACCTCTGGCCTGTACCCCAGTTTGCATGCATGAATAAATTAATCTTTAAAAAAAAATAAGAAAAAAAGTGACCCAGATATCTGCAGCTCACAGAAATGGGAGAAGTTAAGTGAACTTTGCACAGGCTACTCAGTTTCGGAAATGCAGGACCCCGCTGGAGCCCAAAAGTCTCTGACCCCAAAACTTTTCCTACTCCATTATGTTACCACCTGCTGTGCGGGCAGAGTGAGTGTGTGATCCAGTGCCCACCTCCTGGGGAGAGGGAGTCTCAGAGACTGGGCAGGCAGCCCAGGGGTCCTGAGGAGAGCTCAGGCAGGAATAGGCAGGGAAGAAGCCTGGGTGTGTGGCGCCAGGAAAGACTCCCCACCAGAGCAGGGGGCTTTAACCTTGAAGACTGCACAGAGGGTGGTGCCTGCGGGCGGGCGTAACAGCCAGAACCCTGAGCCCCTGCGTGAAGAGCAGGGAGACGTGGGGAGCAGACTGGTGGTCTGGGACAGAGATGGGGCTTCCAGGCACAGGAAGCCCAGGGGGCAGGCTGAGGAGCGTGGACCTGTCGGGCCAGTAGGTGCCACTTTGCAGCCTGTAAGTCGCTTGTCTAGGGGTCACCTTCATGCCAGCCACTGCCCCTCCTGGCAGGCTGCTGTCTAGCTGCCCCAGGCCAGCATAGTAGGCCAGTTGCGGGTGCTCACACTTCCCAGTCCTATTTTATGGCCTTATTTACAGTTGTAATTAAGAAGTAATTGGGAAGTGAATCATGTTCATGTCTCTCCGTTAACGGAATGAAAGCTCTAGGAAGACAAGGGCACGTGACGGGCTGTGAGTGCTGTGTGTGTGGTAGAGACGGGGTGGGGGGTGCGTCTCCAGCGGGGGGGGGGGGGGCGAGTGGGCCCCAAGGCAGCAGGCAGCCTGGGAGCGTGAGTACCAGACCGTCTTTCCTCCCCACCCTCACACTCCTCAACCTTCTCCCCTCGCAGGTGGCTTCTGGCTTGGTGTCGACCAGGAAGGGGCAGAGGGCACCCTGTCTTGGGCGGGCACCCTCTTCGGCATCCTCGCCAGCCTCTGCGTCTCGCTCAACGCCATCTACACCAAGAAGGTGCTTCCGGCGGTGGAGGGCAGCATCTGGCGCCTGACCTTCTACAACAACGTCAACGCCTGTGTGCTCTTCCTGCCCCTGCTGCTGCTGCTGGGGGAGCTCCGGGCGCTCTACAGCTTCCCCCAGCTGGGCAGTGCCCACTTCTGGGGCATGATGACTCTGGGGGGCGTGTTTGGCTTCGCCATTGGCTACGTAACAGGCCTGCAGATCAAGTTCACCAGCCCCCTGACCCACAACGTGTCCGGCACGGCCAAGGCCTGTGCCCAGACAGTGCTGGCCGTGCTCCACTACGAGGAGACCAAGAGCTTCCTCTGGTGGACGAGCAACATGATGGTGCTGGGCGGCTCCTTCGCCTACACCTGGGTGAGGGGCTGGGAGATGAAGAAGACTCAGGAGGAGCCCAGCCCCAAGGAGGAGAAGAGCAGCATGGGGGTGTGAGCTCCCGGGACCTGGAGGACCCAGCGGCGAGCACGCCCAGGGTGGAGCCAGGGAGCGTGGCCCTGAGGGGATTGGTCACAGACCTGAGGGGGATTTGGTGGTTGGAAGGGAGCCAGTGTTTGCAGCTGGTTCTGCCCCTTCCCTCTTTCTGGGGTGCTGTCCTCTCCTCAGGTCAGGGGTCCCCAGGGGAGCGGCTAGCTGGTTCTCTGGATGAGCACAGGCTCTCGGAGTGAAAGCCAGGAGGCTGCACCCCCCTGCTACCTGTCCAAGGCCTTCTACCTCCACGAGACCTTTGGGGTTGGGGATGGGCCACGGCCTCTAAGGGACAGTACTGGTGAAGCCAGTACTCTTCTACTCAGGGCAGGTGGGTGTGCGACCCCACTCTGGGCCTCTGGAGGGAGTCGGGAAGCCTCGCCTCTCTGTGTGCGGGGGCAGGCGATGTACCTCTGACCCTCACCCCAAACCTGCCTTCCCTTGGGAAAAGTTTGGGCTGAGAAAATGGACAGGTAGGTGTTCCGCTCCTCTACCCAGAGACCAGCAGGCCCCATGGAAGGGGCAGAGGGTCGAGTATACCCCTGCTCGGCCCTGACACCCCTAGGGACTGCTGGGAGGTAGCCTGGAAATGGGGTACACCTTGGGGAAGCACCCTTTCCCTACTCTCTCACCTGTACTTCCAGCGTTTGAACATGGGGGATCCAAGAGTGTTTTACCATGTAAGGAGGATCACTAAAGTGTCCCCCAGTCCCTGGCACCAGTCACCTGGTTCACTCCTCTGTCCTGAGCGACCATTGCCCCCTGGGCTCAGAGCCCCTGGTACAGCTGCCTGGTTCAGGGAACAGCCCCTTGGAAGTGGCACCTCTCTGCCCCCAGTTCTGAGCCCCCCAAGTTTCATCCCCAGCAGAAATGTTGGAGCCAGAGTCTCCCCCACCACCACCACCCCAGGCTACGCTGGGCTTCCCACTTCCCTGTGGGGCAGGTGTCCTGACTGGCTGGGAGCCTCTTTCCTTGGGAGGTGAAGCAGGGGCATCCCCCTGGAGGCCCGGGACCGTCCCCCTCCCCACCCTCTAGCCTCCAGGTGACCTTCACAGCCTCCTCCCTTCTGTTCAGCCATCTCCTCAGAGGCCATTCCCAGTGTTTTCACTCCCTATAGAAAGATCTGAGTCCCCACAATCCCAGGAGGGTGCTAATGAAGTTGGTGGGGCCTGATGCCCTAAATGATTCGATTTAATTAAAAATTGGACTAAGGCATCCTGTGTGCTTCTGTGGAGTAAGTAGAGAAGACACGGTCAGAACAGGATTTCGGAGAGGACTTGCGGAGAAGCGGGGTTCTGTAAAGGGCAGAAACGCTCCTCCCTGCCCTCCCCACGCCACCACACGCCCTGCAGTGATACCACCACGAGCCCCTGTGGGCATGGCAAGCTCAGGAAGGAGGAGGCAGAACCCGTCACTGTATCTGGCATTTGGGGGGCACCGACCATGTGCCAGGCCCCACCATGTGCTCATGTGAAGACCTGGGTGTGTTTTGAGGGGCTCACACATAGAAGAGGAGCCAAGGTCTCGTAGCCATGCACCCACACAGTAACTTCCTGTGCGACAGCCTCGAGGTGGAGAAGCCACCTTCCCGGGGCCAGGCCACCTGCACTGTGTTCTTACCTGGGTCTGCGGAAGGCTCCAGGGAAAGAGCATCCAGCCACTAAGCTGGGAAAAGAGCATGTTTGGGGCGTAGTGAGAGAGGGGGTGCAGTGACTTGAGGCCCAAAAGGGAGGGAAGCTGGGTGTGAAAGAACTTGAATGTGTGGTCAGCCTGACGATGACTCTCAATGTTCAAGCCATCACCAGGTTCCGTAAAAGCTTCCTTTGCATGATGAGAGAAAATTGAGACATTCTAAACATTACTTGCACTTTCTAAGATAGTGTTGTTTTTTTTTAAGATTTATTTATACATACAGAACTGGGGTACAGGCCAGAGGCACGGCTGGGGGCGGGGACGGTGGGGAGAAGGTTCACCAGAGACGGAGTGGGGAGCAGAACAGGAGACCCACTGAAATACACTGCTGAGAGGTGCAGCAGGGAGACAGGAGAGGTCTGCTGTGCCATGTGGGTGGGTTCCATGGCCGGGAATCGAACTTAGGCCACAGCAGTGATAGCGCTAAGACTTAACCCCTAGGCTGCCGGGAGGCCCCAAGACTTCTTAATTGTGAACACAACGCTTAGCCACAGCCCCAAAGGATGGAAAGGAGCCGGCCTCGGGAAAAGCTGGGGAAAGTGCCAAGGTGCCAGGGCTACCGCCCATGCAAAGGCCCTGGGAGGGAAGAGTTGGCCAGACACCACAGTGAGGGCCAATGTGACAGGAGCAGAGTCAGGGGACCTGTCTGCTGTTCCCACTGGGGTTCCAGTTCCCAGAGGACAAAACCCCAAAATAGGAAACGAGGTAGGAACAGCTTTGGCAACTCTGATATTCCTTGGTGTGTTTCCGCCCACCTTGGAGGGAGGCGCCAGAGGCCAAGGTCCAGACCGGGACACCATGTCGACCTCATCCAGCAGGTTCACTTTATTCTCCTGGGGGGCACCCAGGGGACCCATGACTTGGTTTATATCTTAAGAAGGCCCCCTCCCTCTGGCTGTTATGAGGAGAATGAATTGAGGCCAACGTCAAGGGCCTCAAGGATGGGGGCCAGTCAAGAGGTGCAGGAGAAAAACGGCCATGACAGGTGGCAGCCTGGAGACGGGGTTGGGCCTGACCGGAGGCAAAGCCAGGGACCTTCCAGAGGGGGTGGTGTAGGGTGAAGAGAAAGAAGCAATCCCAGAACAATGCCCAGACGTACCAACCGGGGAAGAAGGTACCATGGACTGGACAGCGAGGACAAAGGGCACAGAGGTGGGCTTGGAGCCAAGAGTTTACTTTGGACATACTAAGTTGCCCTGGCAGTAGGTGGACACTAGACATCACCCTGGGATGTTAGGACGATAGTAGCAGAAAGCACTAAAGAAACAGCTTGTTTTGCTACTCACTGATGCCTAACATGGTATCCCAAAACTTGGCAGCAGAAAATAACTATTTTCTTTTGTTTGTGATCTTGCGGGTTGAGAAAGCTGCAGCCGAGCAGTTCTTACTTGGAGCCTCGCAGGCAGCAGCCTCAGACGCTAGCTGGGGGCCCTGGTGTCTGGAGGGTTAGCTGGGCTGCGGTCCCATTGCCTGCTTCCCCTCTCGCTCCGGTGGCTGACTCAGGCCTGGCTGCCTGGGAGCTTCGCTGGGGCTGTCATCTGCGGCATCTGCCGTGGCCCCTCCAGCATGATGGTCTCGGGGTGAGGAGGACTCGGTGGTTGTGGCTTCTCCCAGAGAGTATATCCCAAAAGGAGCAGGTGGAAGCCTTCCCTGAGCTGACCTGGGAAGTCACACAGTCCAATTTCTGCCTTTTTCTATTGGATTCAAGTCGTTGCAAGCCCACCCAGGATCAGGGGTGGGAGACAGTCCCCAGCTCCCTTGGAAAGAAAGGCAAAGCATCCTGGGACGCCCTCGGCCCCTCACTGATGGCCGTAATCCATGAACAAACATGACAGCACGAGTCTGAGTTGAGTCCCGGTAGCTGGGGAGGTGCGACACCCCCATTCAGAGGCCCAACACCCCATTCAGAGGCCCAGCTAACGCTCCAGCCCCACCCTTCCTTGCCAGAGCGCCCAAGATGTCTTCTTGGTACTCAGAGCTGGGTGCTCACATTGTGCCTGTGGCTTTTCAGAACATTTCCTCATTTATAGTCATGACTAGCTGGACTACAAAGGATCAAGATTGTGGAGATTATCCAGCCTAGAAATGAGCTTCCTGTCTTGCTTCACGGATTGTGGATGATACCATTTAAGCTGCCTCTAGCCACAGCCCTTGGAATATTAATGTTATAAAATCCCCAAAGCATTGATATTCATTCTCTCTTTCAGTTAATATGTATTGGGCACCTCCTGTGTACAGACGCATATCAGAGGTGTGGACGTCCCTGCATTCTTGGAGCCTGGCAAGAAGACAATGACAGTAGAAAAAAAATTAAAGTTAAAAATATGTGCCACATGATGGGAAACCCGCGGGGATTACAATCGAGATGTAAAAAAAATTTAAAAAAAAATTTTAAAAATGTGCAAAAAAAAAAGATATGTGCCACATGGGTGACTTGGTGATGGGAAACCCATGGGGATTACAATTGAGATGGAAAAAAAATGCACAAAATGATGTAAAAATAAACTATTATATATTTTTTAAAAACACTGCTTTTTTACAATAAAAAAAATATATAAGTGCCACAAAGAAGATCAGGCCTGATTACACAACTCAAGTGTCAGGGCTATGAGGTTAGATCCAGGGGACAGAGAAGGATCAGTCAAGATCTAGCGTGGTAAAGGAGCAGTCAGAAGACAGAAGAAGGACTGGTCTGAAGGTGCAGCACAGAGGTCGGCAGGTGTGAAGGTCCTGAGGCAGGTGTGAGGTTGGCGTGAATAGTGAGGACAGGTAAGGCCACCGTGGCGAGAGATCTGAGAAATGATGGCAGTGAGTTTGTCAGTCATAAGATTAGTGAGATTTCTTCTAGCGACTGCTGAGAAATCAACCGAAACTGGTTGGATCTGTCTTAATGGTTGATCTATCATCAGCCACCTTCTACTCCTCCCATCATCATCTGCACATATTGCATTTTCCATCAAGAGGACTTGAGTCTGGGCTGATCTTGTGACTCGCTCTGATACCCACAGAACACAGAAAGATGCAGGATACACTCTGGGTAAGGGGCCCCAGCCAGCAGCCCCCACTTATCTGCCAGCTGAATGCAGGCGTTGGTGATCCCAGAGAAGACCAGCAGAAGCTGGCTACCAGCCAACCCAGACTGCAGAAAAATCAGGAGATTGGCATTTTAAGCCTCTAAATGATGGGGCGACTTGCTACACAGCAACAGATAACTGACATACCAGCCTAAGTGATGAGGGAACGGTAGTTAGGTACTTGACCGCTGGAGGACCTTGGCCAAGGTCAAACACACACAGTTTCCCAGCTTGACTCAAGAACTTGAAGGGTTGGATCACAGGGGTAGCAGCTATTTGCAGGTCCTTCCACCTCGCTGCACACTACCCCCTTTGGAAAGTATATTCCACCTCAAGGGGCAGACAGGCCCTGGAGGCAGCCTTCTCAAGACAGCCACCCTTCAGAATCCTTGAGGGAGAAGGTTCCAGCTCTAGCACTTCATTCTTATAAAATAATATATATATTTACTAGGATGGACTGCTAATATTTCAGAAAAGACCAGGAGACTGTGTTAGTGGCCAGTTATATCAGGAACTCAAGTAGGGGCCCCACGCCTCCAAATTAGGCTTGTCATTGACACAGGGCAAGCCAAGTTCCTCATCGTCCTGTCACTTGGCCACATCCCCCCCAGGCCCTGGAGATGGATCAGCAGAGACTCAACAAGGAGGCCGTGTTTCTGCTGACTGAGAGGCCTCTGTCCCTGCTCTCTTTGTCCCTCTCAGTAGCTGACACTGCCACCACAGCCCTGCAAACACACGCACCACACTTCCCTGCCTTCGGCTGAAGGAGTGCCTGCTGTTCCCCTAAGCAAGAACCCAGAAAACGTCAGTTTTGAAATCCAGTAAGATTACCTGCCCCCTCCGCCTGGCCTTGCTCCATGTTACAGCAGAGTCTAGGCTGTGCCTTTCCTCCCCGGGGAGAGGTGAGTTCAGCTTTCCTGAGTGATGGAGGTGACTGGGGTCTCAGTTCCAGGGCCCCTGAGCTTGGCGCCTGCCCACCCCCACTTGCGGGACAAGTGTTCTGGTGACCAGACCATATCTGGGAGGGAGCATCTGTGTGCCGAACATTGGCAAAGAGAAGGCAAAGACTCCCTTGCCCATTCCTTTGGCTCTTGGTTTTGCCTGTCTTAGAGGTGGCCCAGGAGAAGGTGAGGCCTAATCCTATTCATGGTCATCTCGCCTTGCTATTTGATTAGAGTACAAGCTCCCATAGGATTTAGCCAAAAAGATAAGGCTGGTTGCTTCCCACCTCCGGTAAAAACTCCGGTGTGTCCGTGAGAGCTCAGTGTCCTCAACTCTGACCCACAGAATAGCCTGGCAAGTTTTCTAGGCAACCCTCAGAACACCACCATTCTTTATAGGTGCTGGAGGCAGGGGACACCCCTATTCCACAGAACCCTGCATGTGTGTGTTTGCATCCCGTGCCCTGCTTAGAAGCCTCATGATCCAAATCTAACCATTTCGGTGAAGGGGGGCGCCCAGGGCAGGGCCGCGGATCCGGGGGACACAGGCTGGTCTTCGGGACACCCGACAGAAATGGACCCCGAGGTCTATGTCCTTAATAAATGTTATAGCTTCTCATGCTGAATAGCTCAAAGAAAAAAGCATCACAGTTGGCTTTGAGGGAAATTTTGGAAACTGGAAAGCCTCCTGGGGGAACGCGGGCGGAGCCCAACCTGAGGGCTCTGTCCAGTCTCTTTCCCAGTCCCAACACTAGAGGGCGCTGGCAACTTGAACTCGCCAGACGTCACTCCCGCCCGCCCCAGGTTACACTTAATCAGTTAACGATATTTACCCAAAGTATACAGCGCAATGGGCGTGTAAAAGGCTGCTTAATCCAATCTCCCCCGCAACACTATAGTAAAATACAAAACAGGACTGATAACTTCTCACATATTTTCAGCGGATAAAGAAACCTCCCACTGCCTAGCTGTTTTTTTCTTATTCCTAAACTCCCTTATACTAAGTTCTGCCTTAAATCTCTTAGGCTTCCTAAAAGATGTTAGATTCTTTTCTTTTGTCCCACCTTTACTTACAGGAAACAAGAAGCAATTGTTTAGTGTCTTCATGGCAACCATTCCAGAAATGCTTGTCAGTAACAGGTGTATAGCTATGAGATCTAATCTCCAACCCATTATCTCTCAGAGATAATAGTACTGGTTACATTGTAGCTCTTCCCCATTTACAGGTTTCCTTGATCTCTCGCCCCTTTCTCTTTGTCTATTTAAAGTGTAAAATCCAAAACTGAACTTTGCACACCATGGCTCTCTCCAGTGCCAGGTTTTATTTCCTGGTTTTTAAATGTTACCCTCTGAATAGACAATATACAACCATTCAATAAAATAAGTCACCTTTATAGACTTGAGGAAGGATTATTGGTCATTAAAATAGCAAACACAAGGACAATGACATGGCAATAACACAATTTGCTTCAGAACAGGTGCAACACTTTACTCCTGCTTTAGTTAAAGTGGCAAAAAAGGTGTTTATGGGCAAAGCCTAAAATGCAACATGAAGATTTTAAAAATTATTTATTTGGCTTTAGGGATTTATAGTGATTCTCTCTATCTTTCATGATTAGTATAATTTTGAGGACTTTGAAAAAAGTAAAATGTTTCATTCACAGATCGTTTTATGGAAGTCGTTCTGTGTAAGACCCAGGCTGAGGTATTGCAATAAAGACCAAAACACATAGATCCCGATGCTCAGAACAACAGCTGATATTTATAAAATGTTTATTGTAGCTTAGCTACTTTGACCATTTCTAGTGTAAATAGGTTAAGAAAGTGAGGGACAAAGAGGTTAATCAGATTACCCAAGGTCATACAGAGTAAAAGCTGAACTAGAATTTGAGCATGTTATTCCAAATGTGCTAAGACCTTGGGTCTAATTATTGTATCACAGTGCCTCTCAAGACAGTGTAATAAGATAGAAAGGGATCATAGTCAATCATTCAGTAAATATTTATTGAGCACCTGTTGTTTGTCAGGCACCAAACTAGGCGCGGTGGTTACACAGATGAGCAAGATAAGCACAGTCTCTGCTATTATGGAGCTCATAGTTTAGAGAGAAAACATCTTGGGCATTCAGAGGAGAAAAAGAGAAGGGTCTCTATCTCTGAGGCTATAGGAAAGACCCTTCTCCTTATATTCTGTTTGATTCCTAAAAGAGCATCAACCCTAGCAGAAAAGAGGGGATTAGAGAAGGGGAGAACACAAAATCTCAAAAGAAAGGTAGTGAGAGGTGGCATCTGTTCATTCAGGAAGCATTTGGAGAGGGGATTCAAAAATAAGAACACTGTGAGTGAGGACTGTGATGGAACCTTAAGGTTCCTGACAACTTGAATCCTTGCTCAGATTTTACATATGATAAGTGTCAAATACTGTTCTAGACTCTGGAAATCACTATCATAAATAAGGCATGGTCCCTGCCCTCCAGGAGTTTAGTGTCTAATGTGGCAGTCAGACAATTAAGAAATTCCATGACATGTACTAAGACCAGAAATCAGAAGCAGCACAGATGGGGATGGGGCATTGTGCAAGCTGGGGCCAGACAGTAAGAACGTGCATAAATATATTTGACACAGGACAAACAAGTTAGAAAGGGGATGGAGTCAGGAGTGAGATCCAAGGAATAACTTGCACAGTTTCTGTGTAATGAAATGAAAGAGAGCCTCATATGATGCTCCAATTTATAGACTGATGCCAAATAATGCCAATAAATTGTTAAATTCCTTCAGTGCTCATGGCCAAGTTCAGGAACGGTTCTGAAAAGGTTCTGAACCCACGCCCAAATTGAAATAACCTATTCTCCACTTGATAACCCAGAACCCAAACTGACTAAGTCTTTTTTTTGGGGGGGGGGGGTTTGGAGGAGACAGAAGTTGGGAACAACATCATCTACATCTCTAACACCCATAAGGAATCCAGTACAGTGCTTCATGAACAGAGAACCATAGATCTGCAAAGAACAGTTCATCTGACAGCAGAATTACTATCTCAGGCCTCTTCATCCACATTCCCAGTCCCTGCTCCCAACCCCTCCACTGTTCCTTAGACAGGCCCTTGCAAATGCAGGGAACTCAGTACAGATCACAGCATAACTTGGTGGATAAAAGCAGAAGCTCCGGATTCGCAATAATCTGGGAGGAGTTATTTTATTAGTTTTAGGATATTGAGCAATTCAATTATAAAATGAGATTAACTCCTTCACTGGGGGTTGTTGAATGAATGTCACTGAGCTAAGTTGAGAGTAGTAAATGCGACCGTTTATATAAGGAAATGATCACGCTGCTAGGCATATAAAAGGCACTCAAGAATGATAGCAGTAACAGAGTGATGTGCATAATGAAATAGTAAGGAGGTGATGATGCTGACGTAGAGCACTGGTTGTCAGTCTTGGAAGTCACTGGATGTGACTTCACCACAACCAAGGCTACTACAGGCAGCTTCTTCCGGCAGGCCGGCCCTGGACCGGACGCTTGGAAGACACCGTGGTCGCCGGTTACAGCCCACACCCAGACCTCCGCGGGGCGCGGCCGCCTGCGTCACTCAGGGGCCCGGAACTCCACCTAGGCGGGTCCACACATGGTGGGAACGTGAGGAGGCGGGGCCGGACGCGGCGGCGCTGGCCAATCACGCGGCAGGAGGAGCTCAGCCAATGCCAGAGGCGCTCCAGGACTCGAGGGGCGGGGCCGGGAACAGGAATGGCGGTGTCATAGGTCACTGGGCGGTCTGGGGCGGGGCCCGCGTCGCTGGCTAGGGCGGAGCGGCCGTAGCCCCGGAGTCGAGGCGGCGATGGCGACTGCGGCGGTGACGGCGGCCGCGGTGTCCCCGGCGCCGGCGGCCGTGGCGGAGGGCGCCTCTTCAGTGCACTGGTTCCGCAAGGGGCTGCGGCTTCACGACAATCCCGCGCTGCTGGCGGCCGTGCGCGGGGCGCGCTGCGTGCGTTGCGTTTACATCCTCGACCCCTGGTTCGCGGCCTCTTCCTCGGTCGGCATCAACCGGTGGAGGTGAGGGGGCCCGGGGATGGGTCGCGGGCCCGGGCGGGGGCAGCAGCCTGACGTCTGGGGCACCTGCGGATAGCCCTGGTACCCCTCACCCAGAGGAGGCGGCCCTGTCGCCGGTCCCCCTGGCCAGAAGACCCCGGCCTGAGATAGGCGGGCCACGGAGACGGAGCTGGGTCTCCGGAGGGGAGAAGCGGAGCCGGGACACCACTGGTCGTGCTGGTAGCCTGGGTGGGCCAGGGCGCAACCTCTGACAGCGCGCTTTGCCACTGTGTGGTCTCCCGTGGGCCTCTGACATGCCTCTGGGACAGAGGCGGTGATCCCCGTGAACAGGGGAAACTCTTGAGCCCTAGAGACGCAGAGACCTGCCCAAGGACTTGCAGTCAGCCAGTGGTGGAACAGACCCCTGATCTGTGTCTCTTAGGGGTGTGCTGGGGAGGGAGGAAAGGCAGGTGTGGTGTGAGCTCAGGGACAGGCTTGTGAAGCCATGGCCGGGCAGGTGCTGCATTCTTCAGGTGAAGGACCCATCGGTGGCCACCTGACCTGAAGGTCATCTCTGAGCCTTGGGTTTGTTAAATTTGTCCACTCACCTAGCCTGGCTTACCTCACCGCGATCATCCTGCCTCTGAAGGTGTCTAGGGACCCTGTCTTAGCATTAGGTAAGAAAAATTCATCCACCTTTTTTTTTTTTTTTTTTTTTAAATAAAGATCTCAAGAGGATGTTCAGTTAGAGGCACTCTGTGTTCTGAACCCGAGAACATGCCTTAACTCATTTTGGAAATTCCCTCATCAGCTATGAGCTTGCTGGAGGGAGGGAGAGAATAAGTACAAAGTGTCACTTTCTTCCTCCTCCTGAGATTTATTGCAAGGGACAGTGGATGGATCCCTGTAGATTAACCTTTTATCAACTGAGGTGCTGAGGGTAGTGAGAAGGAGAGCTACATCAAGCCCCCTCTCTGATGGCTGCCAGGAGATGGAGCTGACAGAATCATGGGAAAGAAATAATAGGTAGGGAGTGGATGTGTTTTCTGCATGTGTGCGTCCTCAAGTCGACATCAGGTAGGCGCCTGTCTCTCCAAAAACAGCTGCAGCACTTGTTCGCACTGTTCTGGAGGATATTTGCCTGTGACCTCCTTGCACAGGGTTATTTTCAAGAAACCGCGCACTCAGTCTGCCATTCTTTCTTCTCTAAGGTGTGTGCCCTGCTCTTGGCACTGGGCCAATTAAATGCCCCCTCCTGCTCCCTTTATCTGCATCGACTGTAGTCCTGTGGAGAGCCTGCCACAGTGTTCAGGCCACCTGTTGCTCTGCCTCTGCTCCAGTTTCTATAGATAGGAGGTTGGTTTGACAAACATTCTCAAATGACCATCCGCAGAATGGACATTTAAATCAAGCCTCTTTGCCCCTCTCCTGTGGCAGCGTGCCAATCAGGGCAGGCAGAGTCAATAGAATCTGACTGCCTGCTTGCTACATTGTCACAAAGCAGTTTCTTCTTTAGGGTTTTGGAGCACATTGCGTAGAGAGACCTGTCCCTTTGTGCTAGCAGAGATTAAGCATCAACAACAAAAATTCTGTGGTTTCTTAAACTCAGCTTTGCTGGGAACGAGGTGTTCATGGTTTTTTGTGGGTCATGCTTTTACGATTATGCTTTTGAGCAAGTGAAGGAGGAAAAGGAGTGTGGTAGCTCAGGTGCCTGAGTCAAATCCTGAAGTCAGAGGCCAATAGAAAGCAGATAGAAGTGAAGCAATTACTTCATTTATGTTTTTTATTGAAGTCATTGCATTGTAGCATTATATGAGCTTCAAGTGTTCATTGTTGGAGCAATTATTTTAATGAGTGCCTACTATCTGCCAGGTACTGCCTTAGGTGCTGCTAGGCTAAGGCAGTAAACCAGCAAATGCCATGTGCAGAGCCCCGGAACCTGTTTTTAGTGGAGAGAGATGCATAAGTGACCATAATTTAGTAGAACTAAATGTCGTGAAAACAAAACCAAACCAAACCAGGGGAATGGGTTTATAGCAGGGGGGCCCAATCCCGATGAATTTGTACTCACTAAAGGATCTTTCCAAGATACATGGGCTCCTTCCTACCCTAAGTGTGATTTATTTGCTCAGGATCATGGCCTGGACATCTTGGTTTTTAAAACTCACGAGCAGCGAAGCCAGAGAAGCCGTCGCCTTGAGAGCCACACACCTGGCTTGGACAACAGGAAAATTGAAGTGCTTTGCCAGGAAGTCTAATTAGCATGGCTTTCAGAAGAAAGAAGTGAAATAACACCAAATAGATCGAACTTAACGATGCTTTTAGGACGCGGTCACTTCTGCCATGCTCCTTGCCCCCATGCTGCAGAGGGCCGAGCTGCAGACTGTTTTGGGCACTTGATTGGGGCCTGGGAAAGCACTGAGCCATGTGGACCCCTCGTAACTACAGTCTGTCAGACCGGTGGCTGTTTCTGGGTCTGGGAGAGTTGTGTTGTAGCACAGTGTCCTAGTTCTGCAAATACAGCCTCTACCGTCTCTGAGGAGCCTCCCTCCTTGCGGGAGGGGGTGGGGGGCTGCACCATCTGCAAGAGTTGGGGGAATGGAAATCTGTGATCTCTGTTATCCTGCACTTCCTACAGACTCCCACACAGTGTTTTTTGGCAGATGAATCAGATTAAAATAACCATGCATGGCAATTTGCAAGAGTAAAAGAATATAGAGAAAGGCAGCTGAGAAATCTGTGTTCATTAGCATTGAGCGAGGGCTGGCACACCCCTTGCGTGGCGGTAGTGGGAAGCGCGGGGGCTGTGTGCGCCTCTGGACTCATGCAGCACCAGTTGGCCAAGCTCTTCCTCCTTATCCAGCATTAAATAAACGGGGGAGGGAAAAGAGAATGTGAGCAGCTTTCAGATTTTAAAATGGGAACACAGAATAGGCTCCTGTGGTTTTGCCCTTCCTACTACAACTTATATAGTGGCAACAATTCCCTTCACCCTTTATTTCAACCACTTTGTCCCTGGCTCTGTCCTGCACCTGCCTTCAGGAGCTTTTGGGACAGAGGGATTTGGCAGAATAAAGAGGTTCCCTCTCAGCCCATTCTATGCAGAATCAATAAATGAAGTGAACAGGGAACTCCCCAGGATGGCTGGTGAGCACAGGTGTCACTTCGCAAATGCTGGGAGCTAAATGCTCTTCAACGGTCAGGTCAGTGTGGATGGCTCTTCCCTGGAGCTTGGTCAGCAAGAAGACTGACCCTAGTCTACTGGCAGAGTAATTTGAATTGTTCACGTTGGTCCCGAGCAGCTCTCTTGGCTGTCTGCTGCTAAGGAAAAGTTTCCGTTTGCCCAAAGGGACAAAAGTCTTCACCTTTATTTTTGAAATTTGGAAAGAATATGCATATGTTTTTGGGTCGATTCTAAGAGATCAGCCCCTCCCATGGATTGTGGGTTTATGTTATCTTTTCCCCTGGGATTTCACTACTTAGGAGAAATTAATTTCTATTAATATCCTGTGTAACCATCTGGCCCACTCTGTGATATCACCGTTATAGTTACATTACCTTGGATTGAAGCAGAAAAACTTGGTCAAGGGCTATCTGGACCCAAGAAGGAGTTCACTACCACACTCTTTCCTTCTGTAGCAACAAGTAAAATATTCCCCAACACAGAGTCGACCACCTCTAGAGAAGGCCTTCCCCACAACTAGCAGATTTAGCCTATTTTAACCAAAGGGTCTGTCTTATTTGACTCGGCTAGCCCCTTTGGGTCTCTGAGTGACAGAGTCCTTTCTCTGTCTTTGGAAATCCCAATTCGGTTTTCTCCAGTTCTTCCTGCCGCAGCTCCAGAGCACTTACATAATGTGCTGCAGCTGCACGTGTGGTTCTAGTGCAGAGGGTGAGCTGTGACCCCTCACTGGGGGCCAGGTGAATGCACCTGGCAATGACCGAGGGTGACCTGGCACCTCCCGTGGCCAGGCCAGCTTTCCCCAGTGTCCCCCCTCACTGGAGTGGAGAGAAACGCCATGTGGAGAGGGGGGCCCGGAGGGAGCACAGAAACCCTAAGGTCCTCTCCTGTGAGGGAGTGCACAGACGCCCCAGGAGCGCTGCTGCTCCCGTCCTTCCTGTGCAGAGCTGTCACCCACTGGCTTCTGCCCGCAGTGGCTTCTCACACTGAGGCACTGGCTACTGTGTGGCCATCCACACCCTCCCTTCTGGCAGAGTCCTGCAGGGCTTGACTCAGGAGGGACGTTGGAAGTAGTAGAGCAGTTTTAGAGGCCAAAGAAGAGGCCGACATCTCAGAGCGAGGCAGTTTGGTAGCAACAAATTTGAAGCAAAGGCAACTTGTAGGCAGAAGCTCGATGTTCAGTTCTCTAGAAAGCACTTCCAAAACGTTGATGTGCAACAAAACTCAGTGTGTGAGAGGATCGATCCCCAGGGGAGCTCACTAAGCTGCAGCTTCTGATTCTGAGGTCTGGGTAGAGCCTGATATTCTGCCTTTCAGCAAGATCTGGGTGTTGTTGACCCTCAGACCACACACAGAGGCGGGTCTGGCAGAAAAGGTGCTGACCTTGGCATTGGCCATGAGGCCTGGCCGAGAGGCCGTCGTTCCTGGTGGTGAAGAATACGGACAGTGAGCCATGGTGCCTGGGTGTCAACTGGCCACTCAGTGGGTGTACGGTGTTGGGCAAACCAAGCTGAATGTCTCTGTGCCTTCGTTTCCTCATCTATAAAATGGGAACGATAAGAGTATATACCTCATAGGGCTTGAAAATTAAGTGAGAAATGTAAGACATGGAGCACAGTGCCTGGTTTGGTGGACTTAGTTGCTCATTAAATGGTAGCTGTGATTGTTATCATTTGGTGCTGAATTCAAAGTGCCACCTGCTCCCAGCCACAGCTGTAGCTCCCCTTGTCAAAGAAGAAAGGGGCTCTCGTGGGGTTACCCCCACTTCAGAGATGCCATAAGTAAATAAGTTCTAGAAAAAAGTTCTGTGGAAAGTAGCTGGGACCCAGGGTGCAGGCGCCTGTCAGTCTTACTGATAGCTTCAGATCAGAGTCCTGTGCAGCCTGTGGACTGTGAAGGAAGGCACCCCAAAGTGTGTGGCAAGGACATTCCTGAGAACCCCAGACCGAGGACCTCTGTGCTGGGTTGTGGAATCTAAGTCACCTAAGTCTACCCGGTAGGACTGGGCTTCTCACAGCCTGAGATGGGTCACTCTGGTTTTCTCTTGGAGGAGTGCTGAGGCCTGGGAGGAGGCCAGCGTCTCTCTTTTCAGCTTTCCCTGAGCACATTGGCTTTTTTCAAAGACAAATTCACAGAGGCAGAGCGGTGGGTTTGCAGAAGCAGCATTCAGCCTGCCAGTCACTGTGCCCCCTGGCGGAGCCGCCTGCTCTTCAGCTGGCACAGTGCTTCGCGGGCTCCTGTGGAATGTGGGCCCGTGGTATTTGCCACGGGGGGTGCGGGTGCCGTGTCGTGGACAGCAGAGACTCCAGGGCTGTTCTAGTTGGCAGCCGGGGATAGCCCCCTAAGACTCCGGAATGTGCTGCCGAGGAGGCTTCACTGTGCTCGAAATAAAACCGGTGACCCCAGGTGTGGCCAGGGAAGGGCGGGCCAGCCAAGGGTGGGAGCATGGGGCACCCCGGAGCCTGCTGCTCTGTCGGGCTTGGTTCCCGAGGACGGAGAGCGGGACGGCAGCAGACCAGCTGCATCAGGGCTGTGGGAGTTAGCAAGCCCAAGCACTTGAGGTCATGCGGGATCCCAGCCCAGAGCAGCCTTACGAGCCACGAAAAGGCTCAGAACTGGGCACAGAGAAGACAGCGTGGTTCAGAGTCACTTCCTCTCCTGCTTTGTCACTGAGTAGCTGCCGCTTCATTACCCTCTGGGCCTCAGTCTCCTCACCAGTAAAATGAGCCTGTTTCCCTTCAAAAAGTGTTGAGAGAATTAAAAAGAAAAAGTGTGGGAAAGGCCTATCAGACCCGTACTAACATGCCTCTGGAAAGGGGAGTGCGAGTCCCTGGGTGGAGACTGCTGTGTGCTTTTTATAATTTGAATTTTGAACCACAGGAGTCTGTTTAAAATGTTAATATCATTTAGTTTAAAACTAAAACAAGGCATTGCAAATAGCAGTTTCTTCCCTCATGGTGACCCGGCGCACAGGCAAGGTGTCTTGAGACTCAGGTGCCCGCCCCAACCCCAACCCCCACCCCCGAAGGCATGTGAGACAGCCATAGCCAAGTGCTCTCTGAGGCCTGCTCCCCACTTTGCAGCGGAGAACCGCAGGGCCACAGCCCTGGAGAGGCTGGAGAAGGAGCCTCTCGCAAAGACAACGGAGCGCTGCGGCCCACACGAGTGGACGTGGCGCGGCTGTGTGTGGGCGGCCGCGGCACCCGGCCCGTGTCACAGCACCGCGCTGGTCGCTCAGTGGCTCTCGCTTCTGTTCTCCCTTCCGAGGCTGCCCAGACCGCGTGCTGGGCAGATGTTTACACACAGGCCTGAGGCTGACAGGGCACAAGTGACTTGGCCTCTGATCACAGAGAAACGAGTGTGCGGCGCAGCTCGCGTTTATGCAGGCCGTCTGGCGCCGGGTACGGAGTGTCCTGAGCGCTTCCCAGGCCCGGTATTTGATGTTCTCTGAGGGACTCCACGAGCGAGGTCTCACCTCAACTCCACAGGGCAAACTTGGGTGGGGGGTGAGGGGCTTAGGGGGTAAGAAACTGTGAAAGTCACCTTGCCGGCCCGTGGCAAAGCCAGGGCTCCCGGGAGGCGCACTGGCCCATCTCGGCACTGCCAGGCTCGAGCCCAGGCGGCTCCGGGACCCAGAGACCAGCGCCTCCCTGCTTTATTTAGAGAGAGGAAAGTGACCTGGGTTACCACTAACAGAGCCCATGTGGACTCTGCAGGTTCCTGCTTCAGTCTCTGGAAGACTTGGACACAAGTCTGAGAAAACTGAACTCACGCCTGTTTGTAGTCCGGGGACAGCCAGCTGATGTGTTCCCGAGGCTGTTCAAGGTAAGCAAGCAGAGTCCCTGAGGAGATAGTGCGATTCTGCTCCCCAGAGCTTCCCTGTCGATTGCATAAGAAGATTCTGACTGTGAAAATGGTCAAGGCTGGTCTGTCCGCTGCTGCTGGAAAAGCCAGGAGCAAACTCAGCCAGTCAGCTTGCCAGTAGAAGGACAGACTTCTGAGAAACCATGTCTTGCTGGAAGGTTCCCAGCTCTGTCTAGCCATGGAAAGTTATTCCACCCCGGTGCCACTTTAGATGTTTTCTTGGCTCGATGCAGCTTGGCTTACCAGGCTTCTCTCCTCCAGGAGTTTGAGGGTGAGGTTTCCTGTCCTGCTCTACTTACTGAGAAAAAAGTCAGCCTTTCTGAGTGAGCTCCCTGCTCCCCCGCTTCCCCCGGGTAATGATTTATAAAGTCTTCATTTGAAGCCCACATAGGCCGCCCTTTGTTATATCAGAGCCAGCTCCCTCTTCCCCCCAACCCTCTGTTTTAGGGCCCATGCAGAGGGCAAAAGTATTCAGGGCACAGAGCTCTGGACAGTCTCCCCTCACCCTCACAGGCACACAGATATTTGTATGCCCCTACCCCCTGCAGCTTCTCCCCCTACTCTTCCTTGGGGTCAAAATAGGAGGGAGGGTCTCATTTAAGCAAGCAGCGACTAAATACTCCATCATCCCCACCCCTCGCCCCACACAGAGTGGAACCCTCGTGACGTGGGTGAGAGCCAGTGTTTGCTGAGGCCCAGAGCATCACACACCTGAGCTCGCGCATTCCTCACAGCAGCCCTGGAGGCCCCAGCCCGTCTGGCCTATGTCTCTGTAGGGCTGGGTACCGCCATCCCTGGTCTAGTCACTTGCCTGTAGTCATGGAACTAAGAAGAGGTGGCCCAAGCTTCAGCCCAGGCTCTGACTGCAGAGCTTGGCTCTTATCACCATGCCATTAAACACGCATGCCTTCCTCTGCAGTGGCCCCCACTGCCCCCCATGAGAGGCCAAGCCAGTAATAGCCCGGAGGTGCGGCTAGGTCAGCCATCCCGTCATTCAGTGCGTATGTATCAAGCCTCTGTTGTGTCCTGGGGCCCATACTAGGTACGGGGGTAATGAAGCATGAGGTGGCTTGATTTCTGCTCTGAGAGTTCACACTGATAAAGCAAATAGGCGAGCAGTGGGCCACTTCATTGCCGTGTGATAAATGCTGCGATGGAAAGGCCAGGTGCAGGAGAATCATACCGCAGAAGATCAAAAAAGGCCTCTTGGAGGAATCATTTAATGTTTTTTTTTTTATTACCTTTAGGGTTATCAGTATTGAGCAGTGTAACTTATATGAACAGCTAACCAGGGTACTTGACTCCGAATCAGAGTTGCATGAATGTTTTGTGGCAAGAGGTGACCAGCCTTGCCTAGGACCCCAGGCAGCGCTGAGTGAGAGTAAATGAGCCCAGCTATGGCCATCTGCCCGTGGGGTTCAGAGTTCTAAGGAACTATGACCAGTCTTTGGTTGGAATGTGGTTTCTGTAGGCTCTCTGTACAACCTTTCACGGGGCCAGCATTCCTAAGAAATATGGAAATTTCTACTGGAAATGACTGAAGACTTGGAAAAGAGCTCCCTTCTCTTTTTAACACATGGCCCCTCTCATCTGACTCCTCTGACTTCTGGACTGAGAACTGTTTCTTTTTCTCCAGCTCTGAGAACTGGAGCCTATTAGCTCTGCTTGCTGCTGGCCTCTGGAGTGTTGCTGTGGAAACCATGAGGATACTTCACTTAGCACAAGTCTGCCAAGAAAACTAGGGCAGGAGTTTGCAGGGCTGTGAGAAACCTGGGAAAAGCTTGCTGAGCAGGCAGGAGGTGGCAGCCCTGTCCCCGCAGCCTCACCAGTGAGTCAGTGCCTCTTTCTGAGCCTGGGGGCTCCCCCGAGAGCATTGTATTTATAGCTTCCTGCTGTTTTCTCCGCCTCAAGGACACGCCAGTGCACTGGCCTACCCAGCTCCCTCCTGACAGAGATGCCACTGGCCAGGCTCTCCTGTCTCCCGACTGCTCCCTGGCCCTGCCTCTCCGTGGCGGTCTGCTGTGAGCTGACTGCTTTCTGGCTCAGAGCACCGTCCCTGGTTGCCTCTGCAGCCCACTCTGACATGTCTCTGGGCTTACTCCGATCCCTCCTAGGAAGGAGTGAGTGCCTAGCTTCTCCCGCCTTCCCGAGCACAAAACAGCATGACAAATTCAATCCCCACAGGAATGGGGGGTGACCCGCTTGACCTTCGAGTATGACTCCGAACCCTTCGGGAAGGAACGGGATGCTGCCATCATGAAGATGGCCAAGGAGGCCGGCGTGGAGGTGGTGACTGAGAACTCGCACACACTCTATGACCTGGACAGGTGAGAGCGGCATCCTGGGCTGAGTCTCTGATTGTGGGCACTGGGAACTCGGGCCTCTGCTGTACAGAACTCTGGGCGGGCCAGCAGTAGTGCCACCTGCATGTGAGGGTGGCATTTCTGTCAGTTGGGTCACACCGAGCTTATCCAATTTGGCTGCAAAGAGGCTTATATAGCCCCCAGAGCATGAGGAACCCCACTGAGGGAATCAGAGATTTGTTCCTTATTGGCACCAGGCCCAGCTGCTGCTCAGACTCCCCAATTCCAGCCTCAAAGACTGCCCTCCTGAAAGGCGCCCTCTGGCCTCAGTGTGTTACCTCTTCCAAGAGTCCTCTGTTCTCACAGGCCCAGTTTCTGTACCTGGGGCTAGTTCTGGGCCTCCCCTGACATACGGGTCTGCAGACCATGCGTTAGATGTCACCCAGCAGCTTCTTCTCGAGATCCCTAGAGGGAGCTGATGAACACAGAGTGGCGCCTTCCCTGATGCCACGCCTCTGTCTTGGAGAAAACCTGCTCCCTCCCTTCCCAGGCAGAGCTGGCACCCTCCTGCTGCCCAGTCAGCAGCCGCCACTTCCCGCCTGTGGGCCCTCCCTGCCAGGAGGCGGGCTCACACAGCCCTGCACGTGAGCTCACGGGAGAGCGCCTGGGTGCAGAGAGCCTCCTCCACCACGCGCCACACAAGGGGGAGGCGCTGTGGGCGGCAGCCAGCCTGACATCCACCCTAAGGCTCGTACTGGACACTGAGGAAGGAGCTCATCTGCCAGCTCAGCTCGGGCTGCAGAACTGCTTCTTGGTCATGAAGAGCCTGGGAATCTGGCCCCAGACACTGCTGCTCATCTCACTTGAACAGCCTCAGTGCCCCCTTTCCACTCCTCTGTCTCTCCGATAACTTTTCTGAATTTACTTGAGCAGCCTTTAAATGTTAGTTGCTGCTCTTAACTGCTGCTCCAGTCCCTGATGTAGGGAGGTTGGCTGTTCTCCACCTCCCTGTTCTAGTAAACAGGGACCATGAAGGGATGATTTTCCCAGACAGGAACATGTTTGTGGAAGTTCTGATCAAGGAACTTTCTCCAGGCTTCCCTGGGATCAAGGTTGATCCACGGGACTCTGTGAACCAGCAGAGAGGCCGAGTACCAACATGGCTGGGGGGGTTTCTGTGATTAAGAGGTAGGGTCCGTCTGTCTTTCGGCGGCTCCGTGTGGATACCGGGGAGCCTGGAGTTGAGTCCCAGCTTTGGCCCTGCCTTGCTCCAGCTCTCTTTCCCTCCTGGTAAAATGGATATGTAACCTCCCTCAGCCCCGCCTTGCCATTTAAGGGTGGGACCCACTAGTGGATGTGGAAAGCCACCTTGTAAGCCCTCAGGGTCTGGGTGGGCAGGAACCGGAAACAGAGCCCTTGGCAGTGACGTCAGCTGTGCTTTGGGGTTCCCAGGATCATCGAGCTGAATGGGCAGAAGCCGCCCCTCACCTATAAGCGCTTCCAGGCCATCATCAGCCGCATGGAGCTGCCCAAGAAGCCCGTGGGCTCTGTGACCAGCCAGCAGATGGAGGGCTGCCGGGCCGACATCCAGGAGAACCATGACGAGACCTATGGTGTGCCCTCTCTGGAGGAGCTGGGTGGGTGCTTCCTGCCCCGGGCATCTTAGGCCCGCACTGACTTCTTTGTAACATCGCTTGTTTTCTTTTTTGTCAGTCACTGTAGACAATTTAAAAATCCAGAAAGGTGAACATAGAAAATAAAAATCTCTGTCATCCCACCAGCTGGAGAGAACCACTCCAGAGAGAATGATTTTGGAGTGTGCGCTTCCACTTTTATTTCGTTTTTTTCTGTTTATGCTCATAGCTGGAATTTTCTGTTTCCAGTCCATACCTTAATTTTTATTCTTTCCCCTCTCAGTATATAGGCACACTGGTCACCTGGTCTCTGAGTACCAGTGGAACCAGTATTGCTTCTGTGGAAAGGTCTGTCAACCTCTGAAGTTAACAGAAGACACCCTTTCTGCCCCCATCCCATTTTTAAAAGCTAAACTAGCTCTCTTATCTGAAAACCACAACCATGGTCAACTCACCTGGAAGAGAGGGAAGGCTAAGGTTGTTCTCTGATGCCTGAATGATGAGTAGCTGGAATGGGGAAGGCCAGAGAATAAGGAAAGAGCGGCGAAAGCAGGGATGACCCAGAAAACCCTAAATGGTTAGGCACTGCCTCAGCCCCAGAACACACAGTTCAAAAAATAAAGACTGGCTGCCATTCAGCCCCCACAGAGATTAGACCAGCTGTCAAGACTTGCCGAGCACCCCCTGGTGCAGCTGCCCTCCAGCCCTGTGACCTGTTCTCCCTCTTTCATGTAGGGTTCCCCACGGAAGGACTGGGTCCAGCTGTATGGCAAGGAGGAGAGACCGAAGCACTGGCCCGCCTGGATAAGCACTTGGAACGGAAGGTATGCCCGTTTCTGAGACGCACAGCTTCAGAGCTGATGCTCACCCAGAGGGTGGCACAGGTGTGTGTGTGTTGGGGGGGACAGGGTCCTTCTCTGTGCCTGCACGCCTCGGGCTCAAATAGGGCAAAAGAAAGGAAATAGGCTGGCGATGGGCATAGCGAGTACGTAGCAGTGCATCTGGGTTGCTGGTCACTGGCTGAGCCCCTGGGTTAAGCGCCTGCTTCCATAACTTTCCATCACTTCCGCTCATCTTCCCAACAGCTTGGCAAGGTAAGCGTTAAGCTCTCCATTTTACAGAGGAGGAATTAGCTTAAATAACTTGCCTGAGATCACACAACTAGTGCTAGAAGGAGTTCTTGTCCTATGAGACTCTAAAAATCATGCTAGATGGCATTTCTTTCATCAGAGGCAGGTTTCTTTACTCTGAGAGGTATTTGGTGATCAGTAAAGCCCAGAAAATTAATTGTTTTGTGCTTATGTGTCCCCTCATCTTTCGCCAGATCTCCTAGGCATTGATTTCCATTTGCTTGGACACAGAGCACAAATGGCTCACTTCCCAGTGAGGCGGGGCTTGGCCAGGGGAGGGAAGGGGACAAGGCTGCAGAGGCGCGTCTCGCCGGTGCCACGTGTTCCCCACCGCCCTGAGACGGGGCAGGGAAGGTTCTCATGGCTTTCAGCGGTCAGCTCCCAGCTTCCTGTCGCTGTGCACTTGGGTTAGAGACTGGCCCCTGAGACCTCAACTTTTTCTAGTCCTGTTACTCATTTGGGCCGCAACCAGGCAGTAACGCACGGAGGCAGAGGCAGGCGGGAGCACTGTGCGGCCACAGAGGCGCCCTGCCGCAGGCCCATCCTCCCCGGGCCTAGTGCCCAGATGTGCCCTCTGGGTGTTACCCTCAGCCTGGGCTGAAAGCGAGCCCCACGTCATAAGAGGGTGAAAACTGTTGTCCAAGGGATATGGGGGACCAGCTCCCGCTGTCCACATCAGTTTTACCCAGAGATTTGGGACCTCACTGTGGAGACAAGGCTGGGCCAAGGGACCAGAATGGCAGACGTGACAGATGTGGTGGCAGCAGTAGAATAAGACTTAAAAATGCGAAGAGCTGGCTCTGGGCCCATAGGTTGTTTACGTCTTAAAAGCTTTTTGTAGAGAAGTACCCTTAGATTGCAGAGCGGGGAGCTCCTTTTCCACCTACCCCTGAAGGCCTCTTCTGTCTGCCCTCATCTTTACCACTGGGTGACCCCCTAGTAAGTGAGGATCGGTAAGTCTCTATAAAGGTATCCCTGTTCTTAAGTGAAAAAGTAACAGTGGCATTTGAGGATCACCACTTTGTACCCCTAGTGGTGCTGCACGATACATGGATGGCTTCTTACCCCATAAGGAGACAGCAGTTATGTCCCCGCGGGCTGGCAGAGAGGTCAGGCTTGAGTCCAGTCTCTGCTTGCAGCCAGAGACTTGCAGTCACAGTGTCCGACAGAGAGACGCATGGAACTGCCCCAGGGAGACCGTCAGTGAAATCTGGGTTCTGAGGCCCAAGTCCAGTCAAAAGGCCTGGGTTCTTTTAAACATAAAAGAATGTAATGACAGGAGGTGTTTAGAGGATAAGAAACTCAAATGATATATAAAAAAAAAGTTTCTTTAAATGGCTAAGGCTCATACAGTACCTGGGGGTGCATATCTGAATGTGGGGGAAAAGCACACTAAAAATGCAAGAAGCAACTGTAAGATGTGCCTTCCAGGTGTGCTTCGCGAAAACAGAAAAATGTAAACATTTATAATGCAAGGACATGATTATTTTAAAAGCTGGTTGGTTGAGTGGTTATTTATGGGCTAGAGGGGGCTTACAGAATCAAGCACATGGACGGCCCCGGAGTGGCTGGCAAAATGCTGGTCCTTGAGCTTTGGTAGGTCTACCTTGATGTTTACCTTAGAATAGGTCACTGGGCCGCAATCTCTGTGACTTGGGTGTGTGTGTTTTACTTAAAATATTTTCAAAGTGACATGGGCATGGATGTAAGCAGGCAAATAAGTGTTGTGTCTGTTAGAGGTGCTTTAACCTACCTCACAGATTACCTTCTAAGGAGGTTACCTTTAAGCTAACTTGAAGGAAGAGCCATAATTAACCAAAGTAACAATCTAAGTATCCATCGATGAATGGATAAAGAAGACGTAGCGTATAATCCTGCGTGTCATAACATTCTGTCAGTATTGGACCATTATACAAAGCGATCTCTCTCTACAGCCTATGTGTGTAGTAGGCTACACCAAATTCGTCTGTGTGAGTTCACACAGTGACAGATTCACCTAACAGTGCATTTTTTAGAAACTATCCCCATTAGTAAGCAACACGTATCTGTGCATGTGTGTATACTGTGGAATATTGCATGGCCATAAAAAAGAATGAAAACTTGCCATTTGCAGCAACATGGGTGAATCTTGAGTGTAAGAGGATAAAGGGAACGTGAGCTACATTGTTACCACAAATTATATAGCAGAATCAGGACTAGAATGTGGGCACACGCTAGGTCCCTCAGTAGTGTATTTCAGTAGGTCGGCCTGTTCTGCTCCCCACTCCGTTCCTGGTGAATCTTCTCTGGCCTATACCCCAGCTCTTCTATGCATAAATAAATAAAACTTTTTAAAAATCATTAAAAATTACAAAGAATATTGGCCACATTGTTTGGCTTGGTGATGGTTCCATGGAAAACTCTACTGGCGTGCAGGAATGGAACATCCAAGTGCTGGCCCCTGGGCTCTTCTGTGACTTTAAATGAATTCCTCACCACCCGGCCCTGCAGTTTCCCCTTTCCTTTCTGCACCTTCTCTGCACGCAGGCCTGGGTTGCCAACTATGAGAGACCTCGAATGAACGCCAACTCCCTGCTGGCCAGCCCCACGGGCCTCAGCCCCTACCTGCGCTTCGGTTGCCTGTCCTGCCGCCTCTTCTACTACCGCCTGTGGGACCTGTACAAAAAGGTGAGGGGCACACCCACCCTCTGGTGGCCAGCTGGGACAGGGTGTTCTAGGTCAGTCAGTGACCCTGAAAAGGGGCTGGGACAGACAGTTGTAGGCCCGGGGCGTCAAAGTGCGAGTCTAATCCAGAAAAGGTGGGGCAGAGTCCATATCCACAGGCTGGCAGAGCCCCAAGAGCAGTGTGAACAGAGATAAGATCCAGGTCCCCGCAGAGCAGGACAGGAAGAAAAGCCGCCTCAGGACGTGACCCCGGAGGTGCCAGTGCACTTGGCAGCAGCAGACCAGACTGGGGCGCACTCGGCTGGGAGCGCGAGGTGCACAAGCGGGAGCCAGGCCTAAGCTGGGGAGCGGCGCCCTGCCTGGGGCTGGGCCAGAGCAGCAGAGTGCTCCCAGCAGCCGCCACCTCAGACGAGGGCACGACTCAGGCTGCAGGCAGGTCTGCCTTACTCGGAGCAGGCCCGCCCCACCCCCCGACGCTGTGTGGATTGGCCTGCAGCACCCCGCCTCCCGTTTCACCAGGACATCCTGGTGTCCACGTGACTGCACGTCTCCAGCCAGGTGGCTGGCACGGGACGGCTTTGCCAGTTTCGTGGTTCGTTTTGTGATTTTTAAGGACATCATTGTTTACTGTTTCTCCTGGCTCCCAATCCAGCCTGCTGTATGTGACTCGCTGTGTGCCGGTGGGGAAACTCCCTTTGACATTCTGGCCAGCGGAGCCAGACGGGATCCCTTGGGGGCAGGGCTCCTGAGCCAGGCATGGGGTGTGGCTCGCGGTGTGGCGTCCTTCCTGCGGATGCCTCCTGCCGCCCAACTCCACAGCCACCCTCAGGGCCGTAGCACCTCGTGACTGGGCCTGGGCCGCCAGGCCGCAGGTGCAGGGCACCTCCTGGGGACCCATGGTCCTCCACCCCCACATCCACGTGGGCTGGGAGCCACCACATTTGTGGGTGAGGCGGTGCCGAGGGCTGGACAGGTACTATCCATGTGCTGCTGCTCCCTCACCAGGTGAAGCGGAACAGCACACCCCCGCTCTCCCTCTTTGGGCAACTTCTGTGGCGAGAGTTTTTCTACACGGCAGCTACCAACAACCCCAGGTTTGACCGCATGGAGGGGAACCCCATCTGTATCCAGATCCCCTGGGACCGCAACCCCGAGGCTCTGGCCAAGTGGGCCGAGGGCAAGACAGGCTTCCCTTGGATTGACGCCATCATGACCCAGCTGAGGCAGGAGGGCTGGATCCACCATCTGGCTCGGCACGCCGTGGCCTGCTTCCTCACGCGCGGGGACCTCTGGGTCAGCTGGGAGAGCGGGGTCCGGGTGAGTGCTCGCTCAGCGGGAGCCTGGCCGCGCCCTCTCAGTCAGCCCAGCCTCTGGGCAAGGGCAGGCTCCTCTGGGCTGGGGGCGGGGTGAACCCCTGCCAGCCTTCCTGGGCTGGCCCTCAGCACAGGACGTGGCTTTCCCCTCGGGGGCACTGTGGGGCCTGGGTCAGCTGGGAGCCTGGCAGTAGGTCCTCGAGGAGGCCGACTGTCCCGCGCCCACGCAGGTGTTCGACGAGCTGCTCCTGGACGCAGATTTCAGCGTGAACGCAGGCAGCTGGATGTGGCTGTCCTGCAGCGCCTTCTTCCAGCAGTTCTTCCACTGCTACTGCCCCGTGGGCTTCGGCCGCCGCACGGACCCCAGTGGAGACTACGTCAGGTGAGGGTGCAGACCAGGCTCTGACCTCTGATCGCGTGGCCCCTCAGAGGAGGTGCTCTTGGCGCTTAGGAGGAGGGGCCCGGTGGGCTGACGGGCTGTCGGCTGTGTTTCAGACGATACCTACCCAAATTGAAAGGCTTCCCCTCTCGGTACATCTATGAGCCCTGGAATGCCCCCGAGTCCGTTCAGAAGGCAGCCAAGTGCGTCATCGGTGTGGACTACCCGCGGCCCATCGTCAACCACGCCGAGACCAGCCGGCTCAACATTGAGCGAATGAAGCAGATTTACCAGCAGCTGTCGCGCTACCGGGGACTCTGTAAGGAGCCACTGCCCACCTCGGCCCCACCCCTCCTGCCCGCTCACTGAAGGGAAGAAGGACAGCACTGAGGGCTCAGCCAGGTACTCGTCCAGGGAGACCAAGCGCTCCCTTCCAGGCTTTTACACAGACTTGACTGCCCGGGCCCAGGGCCCTGCCGGCTGGGCTGGGTCAGCCTCTGAGCAGTAGCGGTCAGGGGAGGAGACGGACCTAACTGTCACTGCCGCCGGCCCCTGCTTTGTTTTCTCCTGCTCCTCCCGCCGAGGCAGCTGGAGATTGCGCCTGATTACTCCCTGCCTCCTCCCAGGTCTCCTGGCGTCTGTCCCCGCCTGTGTGGAAGACCTCAGCAACCCAGTGGCAGAGCCCAGCTCGAGCCAGGCTGGCAGCACAAGCAGTGCAGGTGGGTAGCAGTCGGCCCGCCAGCGCTCCTCCACCCCACTCCAGCCCCTGAGGCTGGACACAGGCTAGAATGGCGGACCGCGGGGGGCAGCGCTGAGGACTAGAACTCTGAGTGACCTGCTGAGAGAGGGCTTGGGGAAGGGTTTTCTTTCGATGGGAGCCCAGAGGTGCCGCTGCTGGGACCTGGAAGTGAGCAGGCGCCGGGGAAGAGCATCTAGGCCAAGGGCACGGCTGGAAGAGGCCGAGAGAGGGACGCGCTAGGCCGAGGCTCAGCCGGCCAAACCCAAGCGAGGGGGCGGGACGCTGGGGATCCCATTGCTGTGTGACCAGGGCTGACCAGAGCAGGGAAGGCACTGAGCAGCGGCGGCAGGTCAGGGTGCGGTCTGCTTGGAGACGGTGTGGGGTAGGGGAGAGCGGGCAGGAGCCCCAGAGAGGCGAGGAAGGAGCTGACTGCTGTGGGGGGGCGGGGGCGCAGCAGCACCTCGGGTGGTGACAGGAGAGACAGACAGACCTACCTCTTCTCTGGGATGAAAGTCAGTGACAGACTGGTGGAAACTCCAGCTTTCTAGTTTGCCCAGCCAGGCTGGCTCCCTGTCCGGGCTCTCACCCTCCCTTTGGGGCTGGCCCAGGTCTCAGAGGCAATGACCGCCTCACCCCCAGACCAAGGACAGCAGGAAAGACAGGTCAGCCTGAGGCCCATGGGACCAGGGGTTCAGAACAAGCACTGCGGCCCCCAGGCCTGCGCGGGGCCCCTGGGACATTCCGGTGAGGTCACTGCGGCAGGGGACCGTCAGAGGCAGGTCTGAGGAGCACGCCACTGGCACCGCCTCGGTGAGCAGGCTCTGTCCCAGAGCGCCTCCCCTGCACCGCCCAGGCTCATTTTGGCCATGCGCTGACCATCGGACGTGCTTCCCCGCAGGCCCACGACCACTCCCCAGCGGCGCAGCCTCTCCCAAGCGCAAGCTGGAAGCCGAGGAGGAGGCCCCTGGTGAAGAACTCAGCAAACGGGCCAGGGTGGCGGGGCTGCCCACCCCAGAGGCGCCCGGCAAGGACGTCTGAGCGTGAGTCACAGACCGGCTGTAGGGGAGGCGGGAGTGGGTTTGCAGGGTCCGTCAGCTAGAGTAACAGCCAGTGGGGACTGCCCTACTGGAGGGTTTCAGCTCAGCTCAGACTACTGCACCTTCTAAAATTTGTCTTTGACAGCTAAGGAAATAAATTTTCTTTTTGCCTCTTTCTACCTCTGCAAGGGAGCCAAACCCAACACAACAAAGCGGAGACCTCAGTCAGGCTGAGAGAGACTGCCCTGTCTGGGCCTGAGGGCAGCCACGGGAGGCGCCACTCACCCTCGCCAGCGCTGCAGTGCTGCGCTCCCAGCCCCAGGCCCCACCTCCCCATCGTTCTGCTCCTTCTAGCTACTCTTCCACCGGCTTGACTGAGCTTGCCTGGCAATGCGCCTCTCTCTAGGAAGGCCCCTGAATGCAGAGAAACAAAACTGGTGCCTCCTTTCCCAAAGCAGGCAGGGCCTTTTCTGTCTAGGTGGGAAAATGTGGATTCTGGTCCTCTTTGAGTGTCTCCGTCTGTTCTTTCTTCGCTGAGTGCTTGAGTTGGGGCTGGGGAAGGCTCTCATCTCCTCCTGGGAGCTCCTTGATGCTCTTCCCCAAACTCTTGCACTGAGGGCAGGTGGGGCTGTTCTGGGAGGGTCAGCTGGGAGGTGGCCAGTGTTTGCCTCTCGCGCCCTTTACTGGACTCTGTCTCGGACACCGCCGATGGACACGTGGGCTGTCTTGTTCTAGGAGCACTGACCTTGGATTACGTTCTCTTAGTTACGTAGCTCTGTGACACTGAACAAGTTCCGTTCTGCCCTGCAAATCAGGAACTCGCCAGGCTAGTGCTCTGATGCTTCAGGTGAGAAGACCAGACTGGAGAAGTGGGGTGTCTGGGTCAGAATTGCCCAGAAAGCTGAGGGCAGTTGTTCCAGGTGAAGACCACAGGGCCTGGGGCAGCGCCTCTCTTACCTTGCAGCCCTGGCGGAGGGACGGGAGCGGGCGCGGGGCTCAGAGTGCTTGGGCAGGTGAGACACCCTGAGGCGGGCTGGGGAGCCCCTTGCCTGGGGGAGGCTCTGAGGCGAAGCCACTGCGCTCACTGTGCACTGGCAGTGCCGCCCGGGCCAGATGTGCCGCCCCCTCATCTGGGAGACAGCGGTGCCAGCGACTCGCCGCTGGGTGCACCCAGCATACATTCAGGGAAGGAAACAAAAACCATGCGTGAGGAGCCTTTGACATGCAGGTAAAATCACACGCACCTCCTGCAAGCTCCTCGGGGTGTCTAGTGGT
This sequence comes from Condylura cristata, assembly GCF_000260355.1. Lineage (NCBI taxonomy): Eukaryota > Metazoa > Chordata > Mammalia > Eulipotyphla > Talpidae > Condylura > Condylura cristata. The sequence goes on along the minus strand of NW_004567116.1, from coordinate 9,343,296 downwards.
GTGACTGGAGTCGGAACCAGTACACCGGCTGCAGCGGGGGAGGGGGCCGCCCCCTCCAGCACACCCCTCCGCTCCGCTGGAGTCAGTGGTATGACACGGGGCAGGATACAGGTGGGTGCTGCAGCCCCACGTGTGAACGATGGATCCTTGCCAGCCCACAGCCTCCGGCCTGGACTTTCTGAGGACCCCTTTAGCTGAGCATTGGAGTCTTGCAACTGTTATTTCTGTGTTTTTTAAAGATTTATTTATTTATGCACACAAGAACTGGGGTACAGGCCAGAGGTGGAAGGGCGGTGAGCGGATTCACCAGAGACAGTGGGGAGCAGAACAGACAGATCGTCGAAGTACACTGCTGAGGGGAGCAGCAGGCCGGTCAGGAGAGGTCTGCCACAACCCGGGTGTCAGCTCCCTGGCCAGGGATCAAACTCCTGCTGTGGAGAGCTTCATCGTGCTGCGCCTTAACCCCTTGTGCTGCCAGGGAGGCCCTGGCTCTGTTATTTCCAAGGCCTGGCTCTGTGGCAGGAGATCACAGCTTATACCGACGCTGCGCGGAAGCACGCCCTCACGTGTTCCCCGCTGGCTTCAGCCCAGACCGGTGTCTGTTCTGTCTTTGGTTTTACCACATCGTGTTCACTAAACTGAAAAACAAGCCACTTCCAACATCTATTGTTTCAGCCTCTTCTCCATATCCCAAAGTCGCTGACTGCTCTGTATTTGCTGGCCTCGAACCGCGTACAGAATTTTCTCCTTGGCCCAGTTATGTTACCGTAAGGGAGGCAGCTTCCCTGCCTTAGTCCCTCCTGTTGGTCGTCAGTGACCTTTGGGAAAAGCGTGCGCAGGCCATGGTGGGGAGCCCCACTTCTCCACAACTTCTCCAGGGCCTCTTTGACTCTCCTTGCCGGAAGCCAGCCAGCAGGGGTGAGGCGGCTGTGCTGTTCCGGGTGTGGAGTCTGGAGGAAGAGCCTGCGTCACACTCAGGCCAGCGTCTGCCTCCCAGCCTGCTGCTCAGACACCAGTCGCCTCACCTCTCTGGCTCTTTCTTCCTGACCTGAAAATGAGAAGTTGGGACTGTGCCCTGCCTTTCCCCTGGCACTTAGAGCGAGGCTGTTGACTTGTTTGATGCCGGGTGTGCTTAAGGCGCCTCAGCTCAGCACCACCCCCACCCCCCTCTCCCTTCTGCAGGCTCCCTATTCT
>NW_004567116.1:9338177-9341771 GCF_000260355.1 Condylura cristata | reverse complement strand
GCTGGGCACGCTGCGGACCGCGGCTATTAACTTTTTTTTTTGTTTGTTTTAGCTGCTTCTGTGTTTCTTGTATTAATGACAGATTGACAGAGTTAGACGATCGGGAGATTGATTTTTCAGTGCATGTTTTATGATTTGATTTTCCCCTTGGTGCCTCTCCCTGGCGGTTCTGCCCTTTCCTTTCACGCTGCTGGCGTCATTTTCCTGCGCAACCTCATTTGGCTTCCCTGGGCCCCTTTTTCTGCAGACTTAAGACCATGTCATTATCTGCTGATCAAGTAGCTTGGGCAGCCTGCTGAATGGGCCTTTGGTCCGCCTGTGGTGAGGGCCACGCTCACTGGTGCTCGTCAGCCTTGCTGATGTGTGCGTGTGTCTGGGAACCCCTCATGGGACTGATGCCGCCGGGCCAGCAGAGGCCCCTCGCGAGCCTGGCCCACAGCCAGATGGCGCCCAAGTCAGCACGGTCTGGATGGTTTCCGGGCTAGCCTGGACCTCACCCCCTTGGCTGTCTAAGATCAGTTATTGACCCTTTGGCCCGTCTTGGGTGACCCACACTTTGGAGTGTCTGATAAAGCGCAGAACCTCTCCTTAGAACACACGTCTGTTCAAACACACAGGTGTGCACAGAAACCCGGGGGGGGGGGTGTGAACAGCCCCTAAACCTGTGCTTGGCTCTTGTCTGGGACCCAGATTAAGAACCACCAGCCCTAGGCACTTTCAAGCCCTCTCTCCCTTCCCCATCCCTGAAGGACGGAAAAGGAAAACAACTGAGGTGTATATGTGTGTGGGGGGCAGGGGGGAGCACCTGTCCGAATGCTCTCCAAACTTCCAAACTGCAACTTTGCTTTCACAGAAGTCAGCTCTTCCGTGTAGCTGTTGGGTGGAGAGAGCAGCCTGTGTCTAAACATTTATATATCAGAGTCAGTGAGATTCTGTAAAACATAGATACACTCTGGAAACAGATACATTTCACTACCAAAAAGAAAAACAACCCGCTGTTATGATACAGGCTTAACAGGAAAACTCTTTGTGACGCTCGCCTTCACGTCCGCCTTCACTGCTGACCCAGCAGGCTGTGGGCCTGTGCTTGACCTTTGCTTGACCTTTACTTGACCCAGTGCCATGATCCAGACAAACCTTGGGATTTGCCATTTGTCTTAGAAGAGTAGCACACCCCAGGAGACTGGTTTTAAACCCGAGGGTCTTGAACTCGTGGCTGGTGCCCCGGGCTGTGGCACTGCTTCCTGAAAGTTCCTATCGCCCTTGCTTTTCTCTTCCAGCTGCAGCACCGTGGCCCCGTGAACAAAGCTGGCGCACCCGAGCAACAGCCACGCTGCAGCGCACCTGCAGAAAAGCTGGTCACTGACGGAGCGAGCAGGCCTGTGCGCGTGCGCGTGGGGGGAGCGCTGTGCCTGGGCGCCTGCGCGCGCTTCTGCTCACACGCTGACCTGCACGCCGCCAGGGCTGGAGGGGCCCCTGCAGCACCTCGCCTCCACCCCGACCCCAGAGTGGAGGTTATGGGGTGGAGACCTGTCCCGGCAAGCCAGCTGCCTGTCTGCCTAGAGGAGGGTGGGACCCTCGCTGGATCCTGGCATCTCCCCGCCCTCCCAAAGTCTCCTCCTTCCCTCCTTCCATCAGTCTGAGGAGCAGGGAGGCACCATTTTGGACTCTCGTCCAGAACGTGAGATTGTAGAGACAGCCAGAGCCCTGCTGAGTTCCCCCTATGACCCTGAGACTGGGCAGGCTGGAGTGGACGGGTACTGTCCAGTCATCTGGCCTGGCTTCTCTCTTTGAAATTTCCTGCCACCTGGCCTTCCAGCCCCTTCCTCAGGCATCTAGACTGAGCACAGTGTTTCTGGCATCAAATGGAAACGTCCAGGCACCCACCGGCATGCTGTGTGCATGGTGCTAAGCTGACAGCCAAGGCAGCGCGTTCACCTTTGGGGACTGAACCCTAAGGTCAGGAACAGAACCCCAGCCCTCTCTCTTCCTTCCCTCAACACTGTGCTCCAGGTTCTTGGTGGTTTAACCCCTGGCCCTCTTGCCACTCTAGGGCAGCTGACATCCAAACATGGGGGCCATTCTAGTCCATGTTCTGGAGGCTTCCAGGACCAGCCCTGGACTGTTCAGTGCAAGCCATGTCACTCTCCCAAGGGCTGGACACTCGAGGACCCAGGCAGGTCTCAGGCGGCACTGCCAGGGGTACTTGGGGAAGGTCCCAGCACGCCAACATTTCCAGAAGCAGCAGGTGGGAGGTTTGCCCCAGAGAAGCCAAGGAATGCAAGTGCAGGAGGCCTTGCGTTCCAGGCGTGACCTGTGCCTCCCACTCCCACCCACTGCCGATGGCCTGCGTTGGGAAAGACATAATGAGAAGAAGGACTGTGCGGTCAGCAGCAAGTCTTCCTTCCACCTGCGGCCTGCACTCGAGCCACAGAGTGTGTGTGTGCTGTGGGGTTGTGCAGGTGCACGGGTGGCTGAGAGCTGATTCCCCTTAGAACTTCACGCTCACATGTAAATTGAGCTGGCCTCCGGGCGCCTCCTCTCTACCTCCCCTGTGATCGCTCCTAGCCCCATAGCTGTTGACTCCCTTGGCCGCAGCCCTGCCCCTTCTCACCTTTGGTCCTGGCACTAAGACCCAGGGACAGGCCCCGTCTCCTGGGCTGCCCAGCACATTGCCGGCTTCCCGAGATGCCTTTGGGTTCCCACAGCCTGTCATCACAGGCCAGCTGTGGGCCCTCGCTGGAGATGCCCCTGATTTCAGGTGGTGGGCAGGGCACAGGTGACGGCGTGTGTTTGCAGCATTGCGCCAGGGCCTCCGACCCCAGTCAGGAGGAAAGTGAGCTGGGGCTGTAGACACCGGGGGCCAGGCTGGAAGAGCCGCTCCGAGAAACTGCGCAGTCTGGAGCGCACAGGCGGGTGCGTGTGCCCGGCGGCATCCGGTTCCCTTTCCCTGCCCACCGAATGCTGTTGCTCTCACCTAAGGTGCACCATGGGGGGCACCTGCCCTGTCTCTCCACCACCCGTGACTTACCAGCCCACTCCCTACTGAAGGGAGTGCGGGGGTGGGGTGACGAGAGGGCACAGCCATGGCCTGTGTCCGCAGCGGCTTTGTGCGCTGCCCCTTGGCCCAGGTGTGCCTGGGGGCTGCTGCAGAGCTTTGCCCAAATTGACTCAGGTCTCAGCATGGGGAAGAGATGGTCACAGGCAAAATGCACTTTATAGAGCGATTTTCTGTTACGGGGAAGGTGTGTTTCTTCCACAGTGTTTGTACTCACTTGTCTCATAAATGTCTGATCCTGTCTGAGCAAAGCCGTGTTGGCTTCATTTTGTGGGCGATCTGGGGCCCAGGCGTCAACACAGCTGAGCCTGAGATGAAATCTTAGGCCTGACTATCTTGCGTCTGCTAGACCAAAAGCCTCTCACTCCTCTGTGGAGGTGGTGGGGAAGGGCAGGTGGCGGGAGGTGGAGGAAGGGGGAGGCTCCCAGGTGAGTGACTGGAGCAGAGCTGGGTAGCTGGGCTTATTCAGAATAATACAGAGCGCTCTAGGCCCGGGATAAGGCACCAAGCACCTCTGCCCACTCCAACACCCCCGA
>NW_004567116.1:9336274-9337380 GCF_000260355.1 Condylura cristata | reverse complement strand
ACAGGGAGCAGCGGAGTGCCGGCAGTCCAGCTCTGCAGGCAGGATGCTACACGTGAAACTGCCTTTTCTTCAGAGGGAGGTGAAGACCAGAATCTGCACAGTTCTCTAAAGTGGCCAGAGATGGTCACTGAGGTTTGCCCTGAGGCTCTGGGGCCCACCGCATCTGGACCTCTCGCCTTGGCCAGCACCCCACATTGTGAAAGAACTCAATTGGGGAACACAGGGCTCTAAAGGTACAGAGGGAGGTCCAGGCTTAAACACCTGAGGGGGAAAAGGCCAGGAGGAAACCAGGGCCCAAGTAGGGAGGGCTTTGAGAATCCCATGAAATCAGCTATGGGGGCAAGAGAAAAGCCCCAAGCCATACATGGGGTGACTGAGTGCACTTCCTGTCTACAGAAAATGCAACTGAGGTGCCAAAGGGAGAAGACGAAATCTAGGAAAGTCCTGTCAGGGAGAAGCTGAGAAACATAAGCCAAGAGGAGAACTCAGTTCATCGTTAGTAGGTGGGGCTGAGGTGGGGCTTGTGTTAGTCCCCAGGAGACCCTCCGAAGAGAGTCCTTGGAAGGGTCCCCTGAAGGTTGGGAGACAGGGTAGAGTGAGACCTCCCAGAAGGAGGTGGAGCGGTCCTGGCTCCTAGTGACTACTGGCCTGCACAACCCCATGAGAGAGGTCATTAACACCCCACTGCAGCCTGGAAAACCAAACCTGAGGGCTGTGGGGTCACCGAGCAAGGCCACGCCACCTAGTGACTTGTGAAGTCAACTGTGACTTCACACCGCCTGACTCCAAATGCTGCTTCTCTGGGAACCCACTCCAGACACCCTCTATCCTCTCCACCTTCCTCCAGGATCCTTCCCTCTGTCTCATGCTCTCTTTGTCTTGTGGGTTGGGGGGGCCGACTAGGGCCCTGGGGACCATGGACCCGCCACTGGTTAGCTGACACCCAGGCGCTAAGCCCACGCCAAAGGGCAGAGCCCACATGGGCCAGGAGGAGAGGGGACGTGAGAAGGGGGGTGACTTAGCGCAAGGGGGAGGGGCGGAGACGTCAATGTGGGATTTAGGGCGGGGCTGGACCCAGCCCGGGCCGTCGGCTTCAGCACCTCGGA
>NW_004567116.1:9328736-9335729 GCF_000260355.1 Condylura cristata | reverse complement strand
GGGGGGGGGTCTCTTCCCCAGGTCCCCTCTCAGCTTCGAGTCCTCTCTGATAGCCGCGGCATGTTCAGGGTGTAGCTTCCTCCGCCATTCCGTGTCCTAGGCTAGGAGTATAATACTGAGCTGGAATTGGAGGAGGGGGCTCTGGAGGCCGCCTTCTCCCCACTTGGGGTTGTGGTGGGCCAGGGATCTGGGCTGAGGTGCCAGAGGCGGAAGGCCCACTGGAGCTTTGCCAGTGCCTGTACATGGCTACTGAGTGGAGATGGGAACAGGCTGGGGTGTCGTGAAGGTCCCAGCTTCTTGGGGCAACCGACAGCCTTGCAGCTGGGGGGGGGGGGTCTGAGTCCCTCCTTCAACCTGACCTGGCCTGATTCCACCTTGCCACCCCCCCACACCCCACCCCTCCACTTCCCACCTTCCTTCTCTCCTGGTCTGGTCAGTATTTGGCCAAGCACCAACCTGGTCAGGTGTGTGCTGGTGCGGAAGTCCAGCCTCAAGTGGGAATTCCTAGGCCGGGTGGTGGGAGGGGAGGTTGGTTCCATCGCTGGGGACATTGGGGATGGGTGTTCCTGTTGGGGTAAAGACACAGAACCCTCACCCAGCTCCCCCTTCACCCCTTTCCCTGCCCCTGTCTGGTTTTAGGGAAGTGGATCTCAAAGAAATGGACAGAGGATGCTGGAGGGATGGGGGTGGGGGGGTGGATTTCCCCACAATCCTGGCCCCAGTTGGGGGGAAGAAAAAGGAGGGGTTGATTGCCCCTGAACCCAAGAGAAGGAGGCCTAAGCAAACCCCATTGTTTCCCTCTCTGGAGCTGGCGTCTGCCCCTCTCCTGGGGCCCCCACCCCAGCCAAACCCCAGCTGGGCTCTGGCGCCAGCCCCTCTTCTGACCAAGGGGTTGTTGGCTCCCTGGCCCCCAGGTGGGCAGGGGCCCCCTGGGGGTTTCTAATGGCATCATAAGGCCCAGAACCCTCCCCAAGGCCCTGCTCTGAGCCAGGAAGACCAGAGGAGGGCCAGTTGGAGGAGGCCAAGGCTGAGGCTGGGGGGCCGGGGCCTTTGTGGCCAGTGCCTCCCAGTGACCCAGTGGCGGGCCGGGCCTCTTGCACAGCACGACATGCCTGGCCTTCTCCCACGAGGCCCCCTGCCCTGGTGACCTGGGTTCAAGTTAGGTTCCACCCCATCTAGCTGCATAACCTGACTGGGTTTTTCCTGAGTCTCATCTGCTAAATGAGCTAATTAATATTGATTCCTGCCTGAAAATGAGATTATGCCATCCAATTGGCACTCAACAAGTGTCAGCCCTCCATGCTAGTGGGCATTTTGCAGCTGGTTTCTGTTTAGAGCATCTTCCCAGTACTGTCCTCGTGACCACCTGCTCTGCCTACTTTCTGGTGGAGAGCCTGGCACTGAGGAAGGCAGGCTGGCTTTCCTGAAGACCCAGGGCAGTCCGAGACTAAGGCTCGGCTGGAACCCAGGGCTGCGTGTGTTCATTCCTCTACCTCCAGGCCCTCCCCCGGCCCAGCGGTCAGCTTCACCTCCGCCCCTCCCCTCCCTGGCCCCAGGCAGCGCATTCTCCATCCTGCTCACCCCCTTGGCACACAGCATGTCATGGGCGCTTTAGTGAGGAGTTAAGAAGTGGACACCAGCCAGTGAGTGTGTCCAGCCCAGGGCCAGTGGGAGAGCGTGGCAGGACACTGAGCATGGGCTCCTCCAGGACACCACGTGGTGACAAGGCCAAGTCTGGGAATAACGCAGGACCGTGTCTTGGGCACCGCATGGCTGACCTGTCCCTCCTACTCCAACAGCCCCTGGCCTTTTCCTTGTCCAGGCCCAGTTTAACCCCATGGTTGCTGCTCCATTGGGCGTCCACCCGTCCTTGGTTTGAATCCCGGCTGGGCCTTCTTAGCTGTGTGCCCCAGACTGGGCACCTAGCTCCCCGAGCCTGTTACGATGCTGGCTGCGCCCCTGCCCAGGGCTGTCGTGGACCCACGGGAACCAGTGGGCGCTGAGGGTTTCGAGGGCTGCCCGGAGCCGCATTCATGCAGCACTGCTTCACTGCTGCTGGGGGGATGCGATGTCGGGGGCAGAGGAGAGCCAGCCTGCAGAAGGTGCCAGAGTCAGCACCGCAATTTGACTGTCCCTGAAGCCCCGCGCAGAGTGGTGCCCGTGATGCCTCACTGCTTTGGTTTTCGAGGGTGGGGTCGGGAGCCATCCCCCTGGGTCCCAGAGCCCAGAGCCCTGTGTGTGCTGTCCTGAGCACACGGGGAGGGGGGGCAAACCAGAGCAGAGACTTCTTCCCCCCACCTTGCTGCTTAGTTCAGAGCCACCCCCAGTAACGGAGAGGCTGGGCTGGGGGCAGCGTGGAGAGGGCGTGTGATGCCGCGACAGGTGTCGGGAGCGTTGTTAGTTGGCGGCGTTTGGGAGAAATAGTTTCTGATTCCAGAAACGCTCCAGCCAGCTACTCCAGTTATCTCTAGGTGTGCTGGGGGAGAGGTTTCACTTTCTTCACCTGCTTCTCTTTATTTGACGTCATATTTCTCCAGCCAGCGTGGTTTACTCCCACAACTTAACAAGTAATTAAATGTTCAGTGAAAGGGATGTGTCCTTTAGGAAAGTAAAGGTGGGCCCTAGGCAGTGGCTCTGTGGAGCAGGTAGGTGGAGCGAGGGGCGACGGGAAGGTACGAGGAAGTAGAGAGCGCTGCCCTGGTTGAGAAACCAGCCTGTCCCAGCAACCCCACTCCTCTTGCTTACAAGGAGACCAGAGAGGGCGAGCAACTTCCCCAGAGACACACAGAAGGTGAGTGGCAGGGTGGGCGGGACCCAGGCCCCATGACGCGCCAGCTGGCTGGGGGCCTGTTCTTTGTCCCCCTCCTCCCGGCCTCAGGGATGAGAGGTCGGGCCAGTAAGAAGTGCAAAAACCACCTTAAACCACCTTCCTTAAACCCGCACAAGGTGGTACACACCTAGCTGCTCCATCATTCATTCAAGAGAGTCGTTCCTGAGGAGCCACGGGTCTGGCTGGCGTGCAGGCAGCCATGGGACAGCGAGGGAGAGGGCGGAGGCCTCGTGAGACAGGCAGAGGCAGGCAGAGGCGTTGGAGACTCAGGCCTGGGGCTGGAAACATTCGTCCCAGGTCAGGGGGAGGAGAGAAGTGAGAAGGGACCACCGCCCCACAAAGCAGTGGGTCAGGGTGGCCCCGGCCTGCAAGCATGTGGAGGCCCTGAGGGCTGCTGGCCTGTTCCCATGAGAACAGTGGGCACCACGGGCTCAGCCAGGAGCAACAGCCGCAGGCAGATATCTTGGGGGGAATCAGGGAGGGTGGACAGGGAGGCAGGACGAGACACAGGCACCCCACTGGGGAGAGAGCTGAGATTGTGGAGGCAGGAGCCACCTTGTTGGGGGGGGGGGATTGGGATAAGGGCAGAGGAGGATAGGATTCCTGGACAGGGCTGCACCCTGGGGGGGCAGGGGGGTGCCCTGTCGGAGAGGAGAGGGTTGGAAGGTGGGGTGACGAAGTTAAGAGCAGTCTCAAGAGAGACTGCTGAAGTGGAGTTTGGTGATGGGGGCGGGCGCGGGCGGGCTGCTAAATTAGAGGGTTCAAGTGGGGGGATTTAGGTCTAATGCTCGGAGGAGAAGATTCGCCTGGGGAGTCTCAACTCAGAGAGAGAGGCCCAGGGCAGGACAGCTGAAGGGAGAGGCCTCAGGCCAGGGGGGACCAGCACCTGGTCAGCGAGGGACAGCAGGGGAAAGTGGTTGCTGCAGGAGCAGCCCAGCCCAGCCCAGCCCCAAGCCCAGGACAGCACCCTTCCCCCCCCCCCACCCCGCCAGCCCCCATCCTGCTCCTGAAGAGCTCCCAGGATGAGGACAGTTGTCGATTCCTCTACACAACCCCATTATGGCCAAGGCAGGATTTGAACCACTTCTTTGATGCCAGAGCCTAGAAATTGGTCTTTGTATTCTTGAGACTGTGTCACAACTCCGTTATAGCTTGTAAATTGGGTTGTTGCCACCACGTTCACCTCGAGGTTCTTACCCTTCCTGGGATGCCACCTAAGTCCCCTGGGCCCTACTTTTGTATTCATTCAAAACATCTCTAAGAGGGCCTCCCTGGTGGCACAATGGGCTGAAGCACAGCACTACGAAGCCATGCAGCAGGAGTTCAGTCCCCAGCCAGGGAGCTGACCCACAGGGCACAGCAGACCTCCCCTGTTCGGCCCGCTGCTCCCCTCAGCAGTGTACTTCAGCAGCTCTGTCTGTTCTGCTCCCTGCTCTGTCTTTGGTAAATCCCAGCACCTCTGGTCTACACCCCAGTTCTTATATCCATAAATAAATAAATCGTTTAAAAATATATATCTCAGGCCCAAGCCTGTGGGCCTTGGCTGGTTCTGGTCCTGGTGATGCCAGAGGTGTTCCTGGGGCGCTTCCAGCACCTTTCCTACCAGTCCTTCCAGTGGACATTATTTAGTGCCTAGACATCCAGGGTCCGCGCGTAGATCAGAACAAGGTATAACGAGTCATGCCCTCAGGAAACAGCTCCGTGGGGGCCCAGCTCAGAATAGGCCTGTGCTGGGTCAGTGTGACCTGGTGCACGAATCTGTCATAGAGAGCTGGGGAGAAAGAGCTTCCCCGATGCCACGGCCTCCCTCACTGAGTTTGTGTCAGAGTTTCTTCCTAACACTGACCTGCCGTGTAAAGCCATCGCTCACAGTCTGCCTTTTTGCTCATTTTAAGCGTTACTACTGAGACCTCATATCCACCAGACTGCATGCCACCCCATCCAGGAACGCAGATGGTCTAACCCTCCCCTGAGATCCACCCCGTGGTTGTCTTTTATCAGTTGTTTGCTTTTATGGGCTGGACGCACCCTTGTGTATAAAAGGTTTTCCCACACATCCTTGTGTAAAGGTTTTCCCACACGTGGAACTGTTTCCTCAGGGGAGTTTCTCACAGCTCAGATGCTCCCAAGGTCCATTTGCTACATATTAACACCAAGGCGTGAATATTAACACCCAGGCTTGAAAAAATTCAGACATATTGTAGCCCCCTGGTAGGATGGTCCCTGGGGACTTGTTTCTCAGGTTGGACGATTTTTCCCTAGAGATCACCCCAGTGTGGACATGGCCTGAAGGGAATCCCAGACCAGAACAAACCCAACTTGACCTTTGTCCTGGAACTGCGAGTGGACTGGAGAGGGTTCTGAGGAATAGGCTGGGGTTGCCCCACCCCCATGTTTCAGCCAGCACCACCTTCCCAGAGGCCTCCTCTCTCTGCCTGTCTGATACGGCTGGGGAGCCAGAAAGTTGCTTTGAGAGGGGAGCTGACTTTGAGACTTCCAAGGGGAAATCTAGAACATCTCGGGCCACTGCGGGTTCATCCACTCAGTACCATTTATTAAGTTCCTCTCACAGCGCTGACTGAGAGACGGGACGCTGCCTGGTGCACCAGCTGCCTCTTGGGGGGGCCACACTGGGCCCAAAGGTCACATCACAGAGAGCTGGGGGGGGACCCAGCAGAGGGGCTCGGAGCCAGGAGCGGGGTGTTTGGCTTGGCTGGAGGGGTCCTGCTGGCTTTGCCAAGGTGAGACTGCTGCTGAGGAAGGTGGTGCAGCAGGAGCAGGTGCTGGGGAGAAAGGGAGGGCCACTGAGCCCGCAGGCCAGGAGGGAGGAACCCTCTTTTCCCTGAGGGCCGGGGAGGGTGAAGGCAATCTGAGCGGTAAGTTGGAAAGACCAGATTGGTGTTTCAAATACTGCTTTGGGCTGCCTGCTGGAAAAGGAACCGTGGGGTCCAGAGCAAATAGGGGACCCGCAAAATAGGGGACCCGCTCTTTGCTCGGCACAGAGGGTGGCAGAGACAGACTGGCCCCAGAGACCACAGATGTCCTGTTGCCAGAGGGCCTCAGGGGGCGGCATGGTCAGGGCCAAGGTCACCCGCTGGCACCCTGGCCCCCTCCAGCACAGGCAGGAATGGAAAGATTCAAGAGCAGTCCCTGGGCAGCCTATGCTCTGCTCAAGCCTCCACACTTCTTCATTTAACCCTTTGCATGCACTTTTTTTTTTACACCGTTCCATCATTTTGTGCCTTTTCCATTTCGGTTGTGCCTTTCCCATCTCGGTTGTAATCCCCTTGGGCTTAACCCAGCCTGCCACAGGTCTGGGGAAGGAGACGGCAGGTGCTGTGACTGAGGAAGGCCACGAGTTAAACATGGGGAGGCCAGGGCTTGCGAGGAAGGAGAGCTGCTTGTGGCTGGGAGCCTGGAGGGTGGTGTTTCACGGGCACGGAGGCACCCACTGGGCCAGGAGCAAGCACTGGGCACCGAGGGAGAGGAGGTAGTGTGGGGAGAGGAAGCTCATGCACAGAACGACCCCAAAGATGGGGAGGTCTCGAGAGACCACGCGTGCCAGAGTTGTCAGGCTGCTTCCACAGAACCATCTCAGCGCTGGCTCATGTTCCCAACCTCCAGGGCTGCCACCTGTGTGAGGCGGCGGGGTTCGGGGTGAGCCCCTTCTGGGGGCTCAGCTTCCTTCCTTCCTCTCCACCCACCTGCCACCACCATTTCCCTGCCCCTTGCCTGAACCTGGAGCCTGTCTAGCCTCCCCTCCAGGGAGGGCGGCCTGGGGCCTTGGCGGGATGCCCACGACTCCTGCATGTGGAGAGGCAGGAAGAGAGGCAGCCTAGCCGCAGGACTCAGTGGCCAGGCCGTCCCCCTCACCCTTGGCGGTGACCTCCACACCCCACTGTGGCCCTCAGCCAGCACCCTGAGGCGGGTGGGCAAGAATGTGTGCCCCCACTTAATGTGCGGGACACTGAGCCGCCTCGTCTCTGCGCCTGAACGGCTTCACAGTCAAAGGCCAGGGCCCAGCAGCTGCTCGGGATGCAGTGGGCCCTGGGAAGGTCCTCAGGCCGCTGCCTCGGAGCTGACCAGTGAGGGTCTTCCGCCTCACTTATGAGACACACCTGTGAGGCGGCCTCGTGGCCTCACTTATGAGACACACCTGTGAG
>NW_004567116.1:9323572-9328471 GCF_000260355.1 Condylura cristata | reverse complement strand
GGCCTCGTGGCCTCACTTATGAGACACACCTGTGAGGCGGCCTCGTGGCCTCACTTATGAGACACACCTGTGAGGTGAGAGCCGGCGCTTCCTTAGGCACCAGGTGGAGCTGGGGAGCAAGTGCAGGCCTTTGACCCCCACCCAGCCCAGGCATTTTCTGCCATTGCCCAGTGGACCTCAGTCCCCAGGTGCAAAGAAAGATACAGCCGTTCCTCACCCACCCGCCCCCAGAGCTGCCGTCCCACTGGGAACACCAGGTGATGCTGAGGCTGAGAAGACCCTGGCATGGCTCCGGCCATACCCTAGGCCTGCCAGCAGCTGGTTTGCAGGGAGCAGGTGGCTGCTCAGGCTCATCCCCTGACAAGCATCCAGCAGGCCAGGCCTCACTGAGTGCCCCCGGTGGGGGCGGGGGGGCCTGTGTCCCTCACTCACTGGGAACTGGTAGGAGGCTGTGAGCTCCACCCACCTTTGGAGCAGCCTGGGGGTGTCTGATGGAGGCCTGGTCCTGTCTGCTCCACTGAGCTGCATTCTCTCTACACAGATGGTGATACCAACCACAAGCAAGGGATGACAGGGCCAGTGGGTGTTGCCAGGAGGACTTCCTGGAGGAGAGGGCTTCAGCATGGGTTGAGAGCCTGACAGATGCTCCATCCAAGGGATGCTCCAGGCCTGGGGAGACAGATACAGAGGGAGGGGCACACATGGAGTCAGGCCAAGGAGGCTGCTAGCAGCCTCCTTGGGGGGCTGGGGGGGTTGCAGAAGGAACAGTGGTGTTTGGGGCAGCTTTGCCAGGTAGTGGTTGTGGTAGAGGGCGTAGGCATGGGGAGGCTGAGGCAAGCAGGCCGGGGGAGGTGAAGGACACAGGAGCTGGATCAGGGCTGGGCAGTGAGAAAGAGAACACCCAGGTGTGCTTGGGGCGGGGGGGGGGGTCACCGACAAGCAGGGGATGTCTTAGGGCACCTCTGGGCCTCCCCAGACTGCCTGCCCTGTGACTGTCCAGGCAGCCATGTGCCTTGACCCCCCCCCCCGTGCCCCCTACATTAGCCAGACTGAACAGGGCCGCGCTGGCTTCTGGCTGGGCCCTCCTCCCAGCCGACCCCCACTTCCACATGACTCCCTGCCCCTGGCCCTGGCACCCAGTCACCCTCGCCACCCTCACCACCCGCTCCCACCCTCTCCCACCCTCTCTGGCTGCCGGTTAGAGCTTACAGAGCGCCTCATCCACCCCATGCCCTGGTCAGGGCCCCTCTTTGCAGCTCCTGCTGGGGTCGGAAGCATCGCCCCTCCAGGGTGTCCCTCCTGCCCTGGTCCGAGAGGGGCCCCACACTGGCCTACCTTTAGTCTGGACCGTGCACCGTCCTGCACCCACAGATCTCCCTAGTCCTGAAGGATGGAGCCGGGAGGGCAGGGTGCTGTCCGGCACCCTGACAGGCAGCAGAGGCGGCCACACAGCGCTGTCTGCTGCCTGGCGAGAGAGGTCCAGGGGTTCCCTTGTAGCTGTGCAGGTGGGGTGTCCTTTTGTGGAGCATTTCCCAAGTCCCCTGCATCTTGCCACCTGGCACCCTGAGTATGCTGCTGGCCCTTTAAAGCAGAGCAGGGGCTGGCTTTAGGGGGGAAACACCCCAGATTTCTGCCATCTGTTTACCAGCCTGGGCCAGGGAGCAGGACCACCCCAGCCCCCGACAGGGGCACTGGAAGGGCAGGTGGAGCCGGGCATCGATTGCTGTAACCTGATTCCGCGGGGGAGGCGGCAATGACAGCGGCGGTGACGGCTGGGGGAGGAAGCAGCCTGCAGCTCAGGGCTGGGCCAGCCAGAGCTGAGGCTGGGGCCTGGGTCTCAGTCGCAGCCTCCATTCCTGGACCATCTTTTTTTAATGAGCTGCCCAGGCTTCTGTAACGCAGGACACAGAAAGGCAGGCCCAGGCGGTGGAGGCCAGAGGCCTCAGCCCTGCCCTGAGCCCTGGCCCCCCCACTCTTCTGGGCATGAGCGGGCAGCCCTGGGGCCCCGCAGCCCCCCAGCCGGGCAGGGCTCTCCATGCAGCTGGTGCTGAAGATGGATTCCAGCCCAGACAATGACAGCTGGTTGGAGGACCAGTGGGAGCGCTGGTCGGTAGGGTGTGGGGGCTGGTGGGGCTGGGGGAGGCTGGGAGGGGACAGCTCCGTTGAGCTTTGGGTGTCTGTTGGGTCTGACTGAGGGGAGAAGTGAGGGGTGTGGGCCTTGGTTTCCCTGGGGGCTGGGCCATCACCTCTCCTGGGTGACCTTGAACTAGTGGTTTCACTCTGCTTCAGTCTCCTGGCCTTGTTTGGGGAAAGGCTCAGGATCCCCCCCACCCCCCAAGCCTCTCCAACAGAATTCTCCCAAATGTCCCACCCACACCGAACCAGGCTGTGTGCCTGGGGCTGGGGATGAGCAGGTGCAGGGGGCAGGCAGGCGCAGCAGGGACTGGCACAGCCCTGCGGGCTGGGCTGGGGGCCCAGGCCCAGGGCCCTGGGGGAGGGGGGCGGGGGGGCCTTCACTCCAGGAGCGCCCTGCAGAGTTCTGGGGCTAAAGGCACTGGCTCCCCCCTGAGTTCGAGACACCTCCTGGCCCAACCTAGGGCCTTCCCTGGCTCCAGGTGCAACCTGTTCCGGTCCGCCTGCTGGCCAGGTGAAGGTTCTGTGGTTGAAGAGACCAAGGACACAGAAGGGAGGGGGCTAGTCTCTCCTTGAAGCTGCTGCAGCTACCCAGGGTGACACCGGATTTCTCTTCACTTGCTTCCAGGCCTCAAGAGGATTTCTGGGCGGGTGGGGCTGGGGGCTGGGCGCCCTCCTGGAGCACCTTGCTCCTCCTGGCTGCAGGATCGCACAGACAGCCCCCTGCGCTAGGCGGCTGGCGGAGTCTCGTCTCCACGCTGTGTTCTCCAGGGGTGAACCAGCCTTGGCACCTGCCTTGACCAGGGGAGGCATTTCTCTGGCAGAGCGGAGCCTCTGACCAGCTGGCCTTCTAGGCACTGCCTCCTGGTTGGCAGCGGGGTGGACAGCTCCCAGCCGGATGGCACTGGAGGAGCCTGGAGCCTCCCTTTCCTCTCCACCTTAGGAGGCTGCCCTTTGGCCTGGACCCAAAATTCTTTCTCTGCCGGCTAGTTTTCCTTTGCATTGGTACAGATGGACCTTGAGTTTCATCCTCTGGGAGCTGTGATCTGCTTTCAAGGGGCTGCCCTTTGGAAGAGATGGCATCAGAGGGCCAAGCAATCCCCCTGGGTTGTAATGTTGGCTTCCTGTCCCCACCAGGCTCACCCACGACATTAGCCTGGAGGAGTTTGAGGATGAAGACCTCTCAGAGATCACCGACGAGGGTGGCATCGGCCTGCACTGCAAAGACACGCTGTCCTTACGGGTAAGGGGGAAGCTCTCAGGAGCCCCGCTTGCTTGGGGTGGCAGGGGGCGTAGGGGAAGGAGTGAGGTCGGCCCCCTATTTATAAAAGGTCTTTCAGGGCCTCCTTAAATAAGATCATGTACAGGAAGCATCTAATATAATACTTGGCACATCTTCAGTGCTCAATCAGGAATTTAAAAAAAATTTTTGGCCAGGGCCTAAGGTGGGAGGCAGCTCCTTCAGCCCGCCGCAAGAAGGGAGAGGGCAGGAGGTCTTGAGATGTAGGGCAGTAGCAATTAGGGGCTAGAGGTAAGGGAAGACTCAGGGTTACCCTGAATCCGAGGGAGCGAGGGAGCAGCCTTGGCAAAGGGCCTGAGGCAGAGCAGGGTGGAGTCCAGTGGAATCTGCAATGCTTTGGGGCAGGAGAAAAGAGCCAAGGCGCTCTGCGCTGCTGTTGCACCAAACCACAGGCCTCCGGCCCTTTAGCGCAGTCCTAAAGGCCGCACTGAAGGGTCAACCCAGCTCTGCTGCTGCTTTGGGCTCTCGGATCCCCAAATCTCAGAATCCTGCAGGAGGTCCTCCTCAGCATCTGGACAGCCTGGGTTAGATGAGGACCCCCCGCCCCCGCCCCATGTGTTCTCAGAACTCGAGGAAGCAAACTGCCAGCCAGCAGTGGAAGGCACACACAGGCTCCCTTCCTCCCCCAGGAGGCTGAGTGGCCAGAGTAGCTAGGTGACTGGAGAATGGGTGGCAAAGGTGGAGTGCCTGTCTGTGCGACATCCCGCCCCAACCCCCCGGGGATTCTGTAAACTCTGCCAGGCCAGAGGGAGCCAAGGGGCAAAGTTATGTCTCCAGTATCCAGTATCCTCCACCCTCCAGCCAGGCTAGGGAGCGATGGCTCCAGGAGCTTCTTATTCTAGATCCTGCTCTAGCTTCTCTCGGGTCATACATCTGCTCCTGACTGCCACGCTGTCCTCCCCCAACATGCAAAGCCTTGCAGAGCCTGGTCCCTCCTACCAGCCTTGGCGGGAGGCAGGGCTGGCTGGGGGCGCCTTAGACTAGCTCGAGGGGACGTTCACACACACACTTGCCACAGGGTCGGGAGGTCAGCGGAGAGGTCTGGAGAATGGGACCTATCAAGGGGGAGGGGGGGATTGGTGCCACTGTCTCGTGCAGGTGTCCCCCACTTGCCCCTCCCCCTCAGCCCTCCTCCGGGTCTTCTGTGCGCACTGCGGCCTTCCCGCAGTTCTCTCCTGGCTGAAGCTGTTTTCCTAGTTTTCCTCTTGGCTCCCATCGAATACTAGCCCCACCTCCCTCCCTGTGGGACCCGCACTCCTTGGCGACCCTGCGTCCCCATGGCAACAGCGGTGACCTCACTCAGCTCCGCTTACAACCCGGGTGAGGTCATCGCCCGTTGCCAAGGGAACTCCGGGAGGGCACAAATTCAGGAACGGGGGGCGCGAGCCGGGGAGCGGCGTGGGCTCTCTTGGACGCCGACTGCGGAGCGCAGCGGCGGCCTCGCGCGCCCTCGCAGGGGGCGGGCG
>NW_004567116.1:9224624-9323162 GCF_000260355.1 Condylura cristata | reverse complement strand
CGCCCCGCGGCCAGGGCCAGGGCCAGGGCCAGGGCCAGGGCCAGGGCCAGGGCCAGGGCGGCGGGGACACGTACCGCCCCAAGCGGCCCACCACCCTCAACCTCTTCCCGCAGGTGCCGCGGTCTCAGGTGAGGCGCGAGCGGCGGGGGGCGGGGCTGGAGGGGCGGCGCCCGGGGGTGGACCCCGCGGAGGTGCGAGGGTGGAGGGGCGGCGCGGGAGAGGGACGCGCCTGGGGGTGGTGGTCGGGGAGGACAGGTGGCGTCTGTCCTGAGGCCGAGGGGCTGAAGGGGTGATGGGCTGGGGGCAGGACGGATCTGCGTGAGGAAGCGGGCTTGGAGGGCTTGAAAGGGGTTGGGGCTCCGGACTTGAGGCCGCTTCCTCTCGGGGTGTGGGGTTTCTGGCCACCGAGCACTGAAGTCATCCCAGTGGGGGCAGGTCATCGGAAATCGTGGAGATCTGGGGATGGGGCGCCCAGGGGCAGCGGCCAGTTGGAAATGTGGGCAGCTGGGAATTCCCAGAAGGCAGGGAAGAGACATGGGAGGCGGCGCCACTGGCCGAGTTGGGGGCTCAGGGCCCCTGGGCTGGGTGGCGGGATGCCAAGGAGGGTTGAATAGAGTGGGGGAGAGGCGGCTGTGGCCCTCTGGCTTCAGGCCTAGTCCGGAGAGGTGCTGAGGCGACCTCCCGGAGTTGGGGCTGTTGGGGTGATGCAGGGGCCCGCAGGATCCTCTGAGCTAGCGGATTTCGGCTGGGCTTCGGCTGCCCAAGTCATGAGTGTGAGGGTGTCTCCAGGAGAGGGGGCTGTGCATGGAGCCATCACAGAGGGGGTCCTGGGGCTCAGCCTGTGGGACGGGCAGCCCAGGAAGGAGGGCTGCTGACCAGTGCATCTGTCATTCCTCAGTCATGTGCTGCGGGGGGTGGGGGTCCTGGCGTGGACTTGTCATTTGGGTGAGTCATCCATCCCCAGGCCAGTAGCTGGGAAGACCCTTCCTTCTGCTATTCTGAGGCTCCACCAGAACGTCCCTGCCCCTTCCCTAGGCCAGAGTGGCCTAAGCTCTAGGTGGCCTGGGCTGGAGTGGAGCATCTTGTGTGTCAGCCCTTGGGGTCTAGGACTAGGGTCTGGTCTGTCCCAGGCTCCTCCCCTCGCTTCCACCACTCACTCGGGTCTCCACCACCTTTGCTGAGGTTGACGAGAGCATCTCTCTGAGAGCTGGCCAGTGTGCCTGGCCAGGACGCCCTGTGACCTGCCTCCCCTGCTGCCCGCCCCAGAGTAGCCCTGGGGGTGAGGCCCTTGGCAAGTGGGGTGGGTGCAGCAGTGGCCTAGGGATGGCCTGATGGGGGCAGGGCCAGGGCCTCCCTGTGCCGGGCACTGCTGACGGCTTTTGTCACAAGAGCCCTTTGTTCCTCACACAGGACACACTGAATAATAATTCTCTGGGCAAGAAGCACAGTTGGCAGGATCGGGTGTCTCGATCATCCTCGCCCCTGAAGACAGGTGAGTGAGGACCCTTTTCCTTGCCAGATCTCCATTTGCCCTCAGTCCTCACTGCCGACAGCAAACCCGGCAGTCTGCAGCTTGTCCTTAGAGTGCCCTGCCCTGCCCAGACGGGGTAGCCCTGGCATGAGGGGATGGCCCCAGGGCCTGCAGGGCCCAGCGGGTGGGGGAAGGCTCCGCCTGGGTTGTTAACACGCTGCGGGGAGGTTCGCCAGCGAGGTGGGGAGGGCACTGCCTCCCCCACTGACCTGCCTGTTCCCCAGGGGAGCAGACACCTCCACACGAACACATCTGCCTGAGCGATGAGCTGCCACCCCAGAGCAGCCCTGCCCCCACCAAGGATCGAGGCACCTCCACCGACAGCCCTTGCCGCCGCAGTGCCGCCACCCAGATGGCACCGCCCAGCGGCCCCCCAGCCGGCCCCCCCGGTGGTCGGGGCCACTCGCACCGAGACCGCATCCACTACCAGGCGGACGTGCGGCTGGAGGCCACCGAGGAGATCTACCTGACGCCAGTGCAGAGGCCCCCAGACCCCGCAGAGCCCACCTCTGCCTTCTTGCCGCCTGCTGAGAGCCGGATGTCAGTCAGCTCGGATCCAGACCCTGCCGCCTACACCTCAACTGTGGGGCGGCCCCACCCCTCCATCAGTGAAGAGGACGAGGGCTTTGACTGCTTGTCGTCCCCAGAGCGGCTCGAGCCGCCAGGAGGAGGGTGGCGGGGGAGCCTGGGGGAGCCGCCGCCGCCTCCACGGGCCTCGCTGAGCTCGGACACCAGCGCCTTGTCCTACGACTCGGTCAAGTACACGCTGGTGGTGGACGAGCATGCGCAGCTGGAGCTGGTGAGCCTGCGGCCGTGCTTCGGAGACTACAGCGACGAGAGCGACTCGGCCACGGTCTACGACAACTGCGCCTCCGCCTCCTCGCCCTACGAGTCGGCCATTGGCGAGGAGTACGAGGAGGCCCCCCGGCCTCGGCCCTCAGCCTGCCTGTCTGAGGACTCTACGCCTGACGAGCCCGACGTCCACTTCTCCAAGAAGTTCCTGAACGTCTTCATGAGTGGCCGTTCTCGCTCCTCTAGTGAGTGCAGAGCAGGGAGCAGGGGGAGACCTGGCTGGGGAGTACCATCGGGAGGGATTTCTGGGGGGGCACGGGCCCACGTGGCCCAAGGCTTTGGAGAGAGCTCTCCTCCGCCCCCAAGCCTCAGCCCGAGCTGGGACCCTCCTTCTCCAGCCCACCCCCTCACTTACAGGTGCAGAGTCCTTCGGGCTCTTCTCCTGTGTCATCAACGGGGAGGAGCAGGAGCAGACCCACCGGGCCATATTCAGGTAAGACCCCCGCGCAGCGCTGGCCTCCTTCAGCTCACAGCCGACACTGTGAGCCACCTCTGGCTTTCATTCATCTACTCAGCCCCCCGGGGACAGTGTCCACCCCCCAAGACCTCAGAGAACGGTGGAGTGGCTGCTTTCCATGCAGCGAGGCTTTGCCGTGCTGCGCGAGCCGGGCCTGAACCCTTGGCCTGCCGGGGTCAGGAGCCAGGAAGTGCCCAGCAGAGGCTGCCTGGCCAGGGCCCACACCCCAGCCCCCTCCCAGTGCACATGCTCACTTCCCACGACCACTCAGTTTCATCAGCGGCCCTGGCCACATCTTCCCCTGGCCTGTGAACTCCTCGTGGAAGACTGGGAATGAGCATGGCTCCCCCGTGAACGAGCAGTGACAGGCACACAGGATGCTTTGCAAATGTTTATTCAACTAATGATGTTGCCGTAGCTCCCGGACCCCAGAGCAGGGGCCTGGCTGAGAGGCCTCGGTGATGGACACCTAACGTGCGCTTTGCCGGGGACAGGTTTGTGCCTCGACACGAAGACGAGCTGGAGCTGGAGGTGGACGACCCCCTGCTGGTGGAGCTGCAGGCGGAGGACTACTGGTACGAGGCCTACAACATGCGCACAGGTGCCCGGGGCGTCTTTCCCGCCTACTACGCCATCGAGGTCACCAAGGAGCCCGAACACATGGCAGGTAGGTTTCCCCTGTCCCTACCCGGTGCCACCGGCCTACCTCTGCCCCTCCCGACTCGCTGCCCGGTGACCATCAGCTCCAGACCTCAGCCACCCAGGCGGGAGGCTGAGCGAGACTGGCGCCTCCTCACAGTTAGCAGCCAGGGCTGGCCACGCTGGGAGGTGTGTGGACGCGGCACCCCCCTCCGGCCCTGCCACTGCTCACACCACACTTTCTTCCAGCCCTGAGCAAAAGCAGCGACTGGGTGGACCAGTTCCGGGTGAAGTTCCTGGGCTCCGTCCAAGTTCCCTATCACAAGGGCAATGACGTCCTCTGTGCCGCTATGCAAAAGGTACCTGCTCCCTGGCCCCGCTGGGGCCAGCTCCCGTCCCCTTGCCGGCAGAGGGACTCAGCCCCTGACGCTCCTGTCCCTCGCTACAGATTGCCACCACGCGCCGGCTCACCGTGCACTTTAACCCGCCCTCCAGCTGCGTCCTAGAGATCAGCGTGCGGGGCGTGAAGATAGGCGTGAAGGCCGAAGACTCCCAGGATGCCAAGGTGACGGGCCTGGGCCCCGGCTCCCCAGCCCGTGCTCCCGCCGCGCCACCTCCTGTCCGCTGACGACACCCTTCCTTCTCTCTTCCCTCATACAGGGGAATAAATGTAGCCACTTTTTCCAGTTAAAAAACATCTCTTTCTGCGGATACCATCCAAAGAACAACAAGTAAGTGGGATGGGACACAGGTCGAGGTTGTGGGCAGGGGTCATCTGGGGCCGTGGAAGCAAGGTGTGGGTCCTTGAGTGTGCCTGGGGGGTCTGAGGCAGCCCCACCAGACCGCTCTCTTCCCACAGGTACTTTGGGTTCATCACCAAGCACCCCGCTGACCACCGGTTTGCCTGCCACGTCTTTGTGTCTGAAGAATCCACCAAAGCCCTGGCAGAATCTGTGGGGTACGTCCCTGTGTACATCCTGCCCAGCGTCCCTGCGAGCAAGCCCCAGTGAGCTCGGGCTCAGAGCACGTCCCCAGGCTCGGCGGCCTCCCTCAGTCCTCCCCAAGGCGCTCACACTACCATGCAGGGCCCTGGAGAGAGACTGTAGTTGGAGGAAGCAGCTTGGACAGAGGGAACCGGAAGCCCACCCAGGGACCCCGTGCCCCGATTTGAACACTCTGGGTGGCGCGCATGTTCCTCCCGTCACCGAGTCTCCCTGTCCCCTAGGAGAGCGTTCCAGCAGTTCTACAAGCAGTTTGTGGAGTACACCTGCCCCACAGAGGACATCTACCTGGAGTAGGGGTGCCGCTGCCCTCTCCTCCCCTGGGCCCCGGGCCAGTGCCAGGACAGCTGGCTGCTGACAGGAGAGGCACTGCTCGCCGAGGACACTCGCTGCCAGAGGATGGGGAAGTGGGGGCCACCGGCCGAGGGGGGTGGGGGTGACGGGGAGAGGCACATGCCGTTTATTGTAATATATGGGATTAGATTCATCTATGAGAAAGCGGGCTGCCCGGGGATTGGGAAGGGGCGGGCTGGTGGGGTGTCAGCCTCTGACCAGGAAGGAACCATCCTGGGGGCAGAGCTATCTGCCCCATCCTGGGCCTCGGGCCCATTCCGCCTGTGGATGCCCACCCCACCCCTCGCCTCCAACTCCCAACCCCAGGGTCCTGAGCTCAGGCTAAGCCCAGCCACCTCCCGAGGACCTGGCAGCAAGGGGGCACAGCGGCTGAAGGCCCTGTCCCTGTCCTCAGCTCTGTCATTCGGGTGACCTCTGGGTGGCTCCTCACACCTGCCTTACCAGCATGCTGGCCCCTGGCAGATGAGGGGCCTCCCTGGGGTGGGAGTGAGCTGTGGGGCCCTTCCCGGCAGGAAAAGGTAGCGTCCCGGCCAGCTGGGGCCTCTGGGCTGCTCCCACCTTGGTCCCATCTCCCTGGCCACAACTATTAAAGTGCCATTTCCTGTCTGGACCGCAGTGGGTGTGTCTGCTTGGAGCCCCTCCCACGCCGAGGTCCTACCCGAGACAGCCTGAGCCTTTGCTGCACAGAAAGCTTTATAAGGGGGTCGCATCACAGCTGTGTGTCGTAGTAATACTCAGCCATGTCTGGCCCATCCCGCTTGCGCTGCTGGGCCTGGGAGAGGAGTGGCCGCGGCCCTCGTGGCCATGGGTGCTTGGGTCGGATCCCATAGTCTAAAGAGAAGAGAGAGGGCGTGGGTGGGAAGGAGAAGCAGGCTCTGAATTTGTGAGACACCCCTGGGAAGATGCTGTTGGGATGAGAAGCCTGTGCCTGGCGCTAGGTGCCCTCCCCTCGGGCTTGTCTCCATCCCCAGGAGGGCCCAGGGTGGTGGGGGTGAGGAGAGGGCGTGAGAGATACTACCGTCCATCAGGCCAGAAAGTGGCTCTGAGAGTTCCAGGGGGGCTGAAAATTCCTCCGGAACAGACTGTTCAGACCTGTGAGAGACATGGGAGTCCTCAGCCGGGGGCCCAAGGACCACCACCCTCTCCCTGAAGAGGGGGGCAGGCCCGACACCCGGCCTCTACTCTGGGGAGAGGAGGGGTGGCGCAGCAGAGCCCTCAACTTTCCAGGCCCCCTAGTCCTGTTGAGCCTCAACCCCGTGTCCCCCAGGGATTACCTCAGTGGCTGAGGACGGAGGATTCCAGCTGCTAGAACCAGGTAGAGAGTGAAGAGGTTCAGCCGGGCCCTGGGGTACAGAGCTCCCAGCATGGTGAGAAGCATCTGCTCAAGTCCCTGAGCCGACTCCTGCCTGCCCCTCCCCCACAGAAGGCCAGAACCTGACTCTTAGGCCGCCTCACAAAGGGCATAGTTCCAGGCTCAGCCACACACCACTCCAGGCTAGGTCAGCGCCTCCTGCTGAGGTTTGTTTTTTGTTTATTCTACTCATGTTGGCCAACAGGTGCCCAACCTCATCTCTCTCTAGCGTCACCCACGTGTTAAGGGCACAGACCTTTGGATCAGATCTCAGCTGCAATGCCGACTGACTCTTGCTAGGTAGACATGTCACCTAGACTGTGCTGCCATTCCCTCAGGTGTGAGTAAGGCACGCGTCATGTGCCCAAGGTCTCGCACACAGCAGGTCCTCGGAAGTCTTGGCCACTGTACCCCAACCTGGCCGCCGCCTCCCCTACCCCCTACTACCTCTCCCTCCAATAGCCCAGACCAGTCGTAGCCCCAGCCCACTCAGATTCCATTAGGGGGATCTCAGGGATTTCCCCATGTCGCTCCCTGAAACTTAGCACAACCTATCTTGCCCAGGGGCTTCAAGACCTGGCTACCCCCAAGCTGGACAGAGGGATTTTAGCGAGGTGGCAAAGCCTGGGACCTGTTACACTAAGTGCAGGCTCCCAGGCAGGACTGATTGGTTCCCTGCAGGATCTCCAGCCCCAAGGACCTGGTGGGTGCTGAGAAATGTCTGCTGAATAAATGTGAGACTTTGCTGGTGACAGTCTCTTCACAGGCCTGAGGCAAGCTACAGGAGCCCTGCATTGTGTGCAGGAGCCCCACTGTTCTAGGAAAGCAGCCCACTGGCTAGGCCTACCCATCTCCATCCCAGGGCCCTTGGCCCCCGCTCTAAGCCCACACTGACTCCACCTGTCTCCGCCTTCCTGGTCCAGACAAACCATCTCCCACAAACCTGCCTTAGCATCCTGGTTTCACCAGACTCTAACTGCAAGCCTGAGTTACTTGCCTCTGAGATGCCCCCCGGCCAGGTCACATTACACCAGAGCCTCCCTGAGCCCCCTGCATTACCTCAACTTCCCCCTGTCCCTCACTGGGGTCTCCTTTAGCAACATTACTGGCCCCACCCTCCACCAGGCGGTTGGGAGAAGAGGTTTGACGCAGGTTCCCTCCTATAGGAAGACCCAATTTCTTGCCTGGTGTGTGATGGCCTGTCCAAGCCTGGCCCTGACCTTCCTCTCCAACCTCATTCCACCTGCTCCATCTTCCTTCTGCCCAGACAACAAGGTGCGCTTCCCACACACCACCACCTCTCCCACGGAAAAAAATGGTGCGTTTTTCCAGTTAAGCAAAGGCCCTCCAAATAGTGCCCCTCCCCCGCTGCCAGTGGGCGCACGCCGGCCCCCACCCCCACCTAAGACTACCTATTTCCAAGGCCCAGCACCCTGTGTGGATTCTTACACCTCCACCATGACCAGTGAGTGTCTGGGGAAGCAGCAGGGAAGTGCCCCACTGTGCTGGACTCACCCGAAGCTGCCATTGCCCCAAGGTTCCGAACCTCCACACCCCAGCCGAGGCCCTGGGTGGGCTTCTCAGCCACGCCAGCAGCAGTACTGGGAGGTCCTTGGGGGGCCTGGGAGGTGAGGCCCAGTGGGCGCTGCTGTAGACTACGCCTTCTCACAGCTCGCTGGTCTCCCGCCAGGCTAGACACTGGCAGGAGACGGCCTGTGCAGAGCAGAACGTGCAGGGCAGGGGCTGAGGGCGAGAAGGCCAGCCTGCAGCCAGCCTGGACTCTTCCCCAGGACCCCACCCCCCGCCTGGCTCTAGGCAGACTCAGCCACCAAGGAACCACTCCTGAGAAAAAGGGGCACAGCTCAGCTTACACCCTCCCCCCACCTCCGCAGCCAGTTTTCTCCCAGAGCCCCTCAGGAGCCACAGCCTCTCAACACCCCCTGGCCTGCCATGCTGGCCTCATGGAGGCTGAGGCCTACAGTCCCTTCCAGTGGGAGAAAGCCTTTACTCTTGGGTTTAGGGTTTGAGGTACCATGGCCCCAAGCACCCCCTCGCCCCCTCCATTCACCAGGCTCCATCCGAGAGGCTGGCAGGCAGTTCCAGGCCCCGCAGAAGGGGCCGCACACAGCTGGGTGGAGTGGCTGCCTGGGCCTGGGTTCAGCCTCGGGACTGGTGAGGCAGCAGTGACTCTCGCAGTTGCCACGGCAGGAGCACTCCATGCTCCGTGAGCCTCATCCCAGCTCTGAGGCTGGGGAGAGGCTGGGTCCCGGTCCCAGTGGAGGTTCCAGTGACGAGGCGCACCTGCAGGGGCTCCATCGCCAGAGGGTGTCATCAGAGGTGGCAGGGGCAGGGGAGCTCTGGCGACCAGGGCTGTGAGCCACTCCTGGCGGGGGAGGAGTGCCAGACACCCTGGCGGTGAGCATGGAGAGGTCACAGGCATGGAAACTGCCACAGTCAGTTTTATTGAGAGGGGCCGCAGGGAACTGAAGGGCCTGACACCCTCTGCCCACAGCAGTGGGGCCTGCTGCCTCGCCCCTCCCCGCACCCCACCCCCAGGCCATCAGTCAACCCCAACTGTAGAAGTAAATTTTCTGCCAGGTGGGCAAGTAATCCATGAGTGGCCCTGCAACGAGAGTGAAAGAGCCAAGCTCAGGGCCGAGAGCGACTCCTCTGGCTCTGCTTGACCCAGGGCTCCCTCAGCTACTGGGCCCCGAGCCAGCTGCCTCTCCAGCCCCCACCCCTGGGGAGGCAGCCCCAGCAGCCATCTCTGTCCCCGTTTGCAGACAGCGGCACTCAGGCCCAGAGAAGCCACAGGCATGTCCAGCTGCAGATGTTGACAGTCCCAGGACAGTGAGGCCGGAAAAAAAGACTGGCCATATCCCCAGGCTGCCTGCCCCCCCACCCCCAAGCTCTCTGGGACAGCTTGGGCCAGGCCCACTCCACTGCACCTCCAGGCCCACCACACACGCAGTATGTGATAGTGGTCATCATGCCCCGGTCCATGCTTACTTGCTACCAGGCCAATGCCTGGGACGTGGTTGGCCAGCAGCTGCAGCAGGAAGAGGATTCTGGCTCTGCAAGGTAATAACAGGAAGCAGGCTAGCGGGGCCTCCCTGGCCACCTGACTGGCGGCACCGCCTCCCAAAAGACCCAAGTGACGGCAACGAGGACAGACACGGCACAGCAGGACACGGGAGCTGGCATGCCCTGGGCCTGCTGCTCCCGGCCAGGCTCTGGAGAGTTTCTGGAGGGCCTGGGAGAGAGGACAGCACCCCACTTTCCACAGCTCCCACACAATGTTCAGAGTAGCTGAGAGCCCAGGAGGGGACAGTCTGAGAAGAGTTTGACTCAGAGGAAGAGGCGAGGATCGAGGCCTGGCTTTGTAAGAGAGTGAGGGCTTCCCACAGACCTGGGCTGAGGTGATAACAAAAGTAGGGGGTGGGGCACTGTGCTCACTGTGCAGCAGGCGCCACTGTGCGCACTAAGTGGCTCGGCCCCTCGCTAGCCTGGGGTAGGTCCTCTGACACCGCATTTCATAGGTGAGCAAATGGCGCGCACAGGGTTCGATGACTGCCCCAAAGACACACACAGAGCAGCCTGGCCCAGAGGCTCCGCTGGTTCTGACAGTAAAAAACAGGAAAGACGACTGTTCTCCAGACCAGCTGGAGCCCCTTGGGACCCCACTCCCTGTCACTGGGGAAACAAGACATTTCTGACAGGCTTCTAGACCCTTCTCAGTCTGGGCCACGGCTCTGAGGGAGCTAGGCCAGCGAGCAGGAGGAAGAGCCAAAGTCTAGGCTGGCAGCCAAGAGCATGTGATCTGTGCAGGCGGCCACATGATGCAGGAGTCACCAGCACGCTGCTCTAGAGCATGGAAGAGGACTTGGCTTTAGCACCTACAAGCTTTCAAATGCTCCTGGAAATAGGAATTACCAGGTAAGTTACTTTCACCAGGATGGTGCAAAATGATATGATATAAAAAACCTGGTAGAGTGGTCCTAGTGTCAAGCGTGATTCCAGTGATGACAATGGACTTTACAGGTGCTTATTCAGGCCCAGACAGAAGGGGGCCTGGGAACCTCCAAGCTGTGTGTACTACACACACGAGGCAGGCCCCCTCCTCAGGTCTCAGAACCACCTCAGCCCCCACTTGCCCCAGTATCTGGCCTCTGTATCTGGCTGAGGCTGGGAGCTCTGGACGTCACGGTGACAGTGGGGCCCGGGGAGAGCAAGGACAGGCCAAGAGCAAACAGGGACGTGGGATGTGGCTCTGCCACCAGCTGCTGTGCGAATGTGTAAACCACCCAATGGCTGTGATTCTCCAGTGCCACCTCCGAGGGGTGGAGATGGTCCAAGCTATTTCCCAGGAAGCTGTGCAACTAGCCGGGGTGGGCGGGAGGCCCGCACCACCACCTTCCCGGTGGCCCTGGCCTCGGGACGGCGCTTGTCAAGAGCTACTTTGCTCCCGCCCACACGGGTTGACAGCTCAGTTCTCAGGGCAGGGCAGGGCTGGCATTAAATAAACGAAGCAGTGACTGCACCTCAGGAATGCACACCCCAGGGGCTTGGTGAACCCAGATGGAGGAGGGAGGACGAGAAGACCTGAACCGAGGTGTGGGGGCAGTGCTTCCCCCCCAAGCCTCACTGAAGATGGGCCTCATCCCTGGTCAGGCCAGCAGGGTCCTTACTCAGAGAAGCGGTCGTAGAACGGGGAGCGCAGCAGGTAGTAGAGCAGCAGGATGGTCCGCCGTCGCAACTCCAGCTGCTCCCTCCGATTCAGGCTCTTCCTGTCGCTCAGGAGACTCAGGCTGAGGGGTAGGTGGAGACACAGTCAGGGCCAGCCCAGGGGAGGTCATGCCTGCAGCACGGTGCCTGTGGAGGGAGTGCAGTCCCCAGCCCACTTACCTGGTCACATCCACAATGCCAGACAGGAGCCAGGGTGCCCACGACCTCTGACCCCAGAGGCCCAGGCTAAGCACTGACGGCCAAGGTGTCAAGGAGATCTCCAACACGTGGCCCACCAGCCTACTGCTGTCCATCCCGCCTGCAGTGCCAGGCCCACGCTAAGGATACAGTGCAGCAGGGGCCGAGCAATATGCAAGGACTCGGCGATGGTCTCCTGCAGTCCCAGCGGGGTAGGGGTGACACTCAGCTCCTCCAGGTGCTGATGCTTCCGTCCCTCCCGCTGCTGGGGGGCTCCCCAGTGCCTTGAATGCAGGGATGGGGCTAAAACACAGGGGGGAGCACTGAGCAAGCCAGGACCAAGCCCAATTGGAGGAGGGAGGCCAAAACTAGGCCCTCAGGCCCAGGCTGTCCCCAACACTGAGGTATTTAGTCCAGTTACACCCACACTTACTATTTTGGAGGGTTCGCACCACTCTGTTAGACCGCTTTCCCACGTATGACTGCTCCCGGCTGCCAGCGCTGTTGTCACCATCTAGCAGGGACAGAGAAAAAGCCTCACCGTCAGAGGGACAGACATCCAGCAGAGCCTGCAAAGAACACATGCTGAGAATGCTCACAGGGTTTGCACTAAGGTAGCAGCTAAGTCCAGGACACCGCAGACAAGATCTGGGGGCGCCTGCCCATCATGGGGCGCATTCTGTAACCCTCCCTGACCCCAGGGAAAGTTCGGCAACATATGTAACAGATGAGCCAGCCAGGACTCCAACTTTGGGCCTCCCTAGTGGTGCAAGGGATTAAGTCTCAGCACTACAAAGCTAGGCAGCACGAGTTCGATCCCCCACCAGGGAGCTGACCCACACGGTGCAGCAGACCTCTCCTGTCTCGTCTGCTGCTTCCTCAGCAGTGTATTTCGATCAGTTGGCTTATTCTGCTCCCCACTCTGTCTCTAGTGAATTCTCCCTCCCCTCACTCCTGGCCTCTGGCCTGCATCCCAGCTCTTATATGCATACATTAGTGAAATAAATCTTTAAAAAAAAAAAAAAAAAGACTCCAATTTCTCAGGGACTGAAGCAGAGGACCAGAGCCCAGAGGGTGCTGTATCTTCTGCCATTTGCTTTCAAAATGAAAAGAACCGCCCCTATCGAGGTCAGGAGCGCAGCCCAGATCCAACAGGTGGTAGGCCCAAAGCCCTGCAGAGCAGACCAGAGCACTGAAGGTGCCCTGCCCCCTGAGGCTCTGGTCCTGGATGGAGAACCAGGCCTGGAGGCGAGAATGCAGGGCTGCCGCTGCTGCTTTGTCCCCTCATCCTTAGGACGTTGTCAGCAAAGGTCTTACGTCCCAATTCTGATACTGTTCCTAATCTTTCTTCTAGGTAAATAGGGTGATGGGAACAAAATGGGTTGATGAGGACAGCTGTACTCCACAAACGAGCAAACTCTATTCATGCCTGCTGGAAACCACAAATTAGTCCCATGCCTCATTTCACTGCAGTGGGGAAGCAGCTTACCCAGGGGCTGGGCCTGGGTCTCCCTGTCCAGCGGGACGATGGGGGGCGAGGTCTGGAGGCCACCCTTGAACCAGATGAGCAGGAACATCCGCAGGACAGCCCTGGATTGGGGGTATGGCAGGGCTGCTGGGGCGGGCTAGCCGGCAGCAGGTCAGAGTGCTTTGCTCAATGCCATCAGCACAGCTGGCTGCAGTTAACCCGCCCAGGGCCTGCCCTCCACAATCCCCACATACTTGGCCAGCTGGATGAGGGCGATGACGAGCCAACGGCCCACTTCGCCCCACACCTTGGCAGCCCCCATCTCCATGAACACCTCCACACACTCCAGCACACTCAGCCATGTCAGCAGCTTCTGCTGGGACAGCGACTGCAAGAACCCCACGCCAAGAGGTCAGGGTTTCCCCTCGTCTCAGGCCCTCTCCGCAGGGGGATCCTCTGACAAGATGCAGACTTTCCCTTTGCAAAGGCTGAGTTTAGACTCCATCACTAAAATTAGGTGACTGGGAAGAGATTCCGCTACGTCTCTGAAGCCAATCTGAGATGGGGACACAAATACCTTAATACGTCACCTAACGAGATGGCTTGAGGTGCAGGTGGATGCAGACCTGTCTCATCCTCCAAGACCATCACATGTGCGGCACGTGTGGGCTGTTCCTATTCCATTCCCAGCCTCTGGGCCTCCCACCCGCAGTTCTGGCAGTTCTTACCACAGGCAGCTTTTTTCGCAGCTCCTTCCTTAGGATGCCGTCATTGAGCAGCACGAGCAGGTTGGAGGCAGAGTACACTGAGGGTAGAATGCAGACCTGAAAGTCTGGCTCTGCAGTCTCCACCCCTCAACTTCTCCCCAGAGCTGCAGGGAATACCTGTCAGCTGTGCTCAGGCTCCCACAGGTTATGTGGAAACCAGCCCACCTCCCCGCCCACTTCCTCACAGCTTCACATTCCCCAATACCGTCTCCAGTGGGCAGGTGCAACAAGAAAAATGATTTGAGCTCAGTGACAAAGTAGCTACTGCCTCCCTGGGGCGGGCGATTATCCAGTGCCCAGAACAGCCATCATGCAGAGTCACAGATGTGCGGTCCCGCAGCCTGGTTTTTGTTTTCTCTGCAGCCAGCCAGCCCCTGAAAATCTGCCAGATTACCCTCCCAGTACTGTCACCTCTGTTCTCAGTGGGCAAACATTACTGAGGCAGTTACAGTCTGGGGATACTGGAACTTGGGAGATCTGGATTTGAATTCTAGTTCTGGAACGCATCAGGGGCTGTTCCCCAACTTCTGAACTTCACTGAACTTCCCCTCCCTTCGCTGGACACTTAGGACAATAAGTGTGCCCACCTCGTATACCGGTAGGGAGATTTAACTGAGCAAAGGCAGGAAAGGCCTCTAGCCCAGCCGCCTGGCCAGTCAAGATCCCCAAATTACCAAGGACATGGAGAGCCCAGGACAGGGATGCTGGACTTTGTCCCACTCAATCTCGGCAGGGGGCGAGCTAACGGGGAGCCCAGAGTCGTGAGGCAGGATGGTCACCCCTCTGGGGAGCACTCCCGGGTTCAGGCCGCCCCGACCCACCCCACAGGGAGGCTCACCCAACTCTGACAGCTCGTGCGAGTCCGCGAAGCGACCTGGGGAGAAGGCATAAAGGAGGCGTCGTGAGCGTCTGCCTCACCCTTCGGCTTCAGGTCCCTGGACATCTCCTCCCTAAGCCCTAGGGGAACCTGGGAGCAACGTCTCAAACACAGCGTTACTACCCTGACTCTGCAGGGAAAGGGGCTAGTGAGGTCAGAAGTCAGAGACCCCAAGGAATGGGTCAAAGGTCAGGGTGGCACCTGCCAGGAGGTAACTGAGGCCCCGCACTGCCGTCTCCAGCTGGGCCGTGGCGGCTGGGTGGCGAGTCACGTACTCCTGGTAGCGGAGACTGAGGAGCCGCAGCTTCTCCATACTGCCCTCAGGACCCACAGACCCACGGACAGACAGTACGCCTGGCTGCGGGCCCTACTTCCTGCGCCCTCCTTCCTGCTTCCTGTCCTAGGCCCGCCTCTCGGTTGCTTAACTTCCGCGGGCTCGAAACCGTGACGTGAAGGGAAGCTGGACCACCCTCCACCCCATCTCTTAAATCACCTCCCACTAGGGTAGCGCATAGCAACTGTGGTTACTCCCGCCCCTCACTTTCCCTTCAGCTCATTGGTTAACACATTCCCCGCCCCCGACCCACCCAATGTGGTATCCAGACCCGGCTCTTCCGCCTTCCGGGTTGGCTCCTCTCGCGCCTGCGCAAGTACAGCTTCAGTGCCGCTCCGGCGGCAGTCGGCATAATCCATCCTAGAGAAGGGACCAGAGACAGGAACGCCAATAGAACGCCGAGAGGCTCGAACGGATGGACCAAATTTGAAAGCGCTGAAAGGTAGCGCGCGAAAAGGAGCCTCCACCAGATTATGGAAGATTTAGGGAGAATCTGAGAGTTCGACTGTGTTTCGGCAGCGCGCATTTAGTCAGTCGCCTCCTCTCCCGACCCACACTGAGGCAGTGCGGCAAAACTAAAGCAGCAAAGAAGTCCAGCCTCCCAGGCTGTCAGAACCGTTAGTGCCCGGGGTTTGGCACCAGCAGACTCATCGACTGCTCACCCCAAGAACACAGCCACCTCCGCAGAGAAAACCCTTGCTCGGGCTTCTGCTCTCTGCCCGGGGTGACCTTGGTCGGGAGTTTCCCTTCCCTGGGCCTCGGGTTTCCCCATCTGTAAAATGGCCTGAGAGCAGACTTGGTCCTTGAGCTCGGGATCTCAAGGCGCTTTTCGGCCCTTGGATGCACCTCACTGTCCCCAGCTGGGCCCTCATAGATGGAAGCGACTCCCTCGAAGGGGCAGCCTCCCTGGAAGGGGCGGGGTCTGGTGCGAGGAGCGCCCGGGCGTGGAGGGAGCCGAGCTCTGGCGGCAGCCGCTGATTGGCTGTGGGGAAGGGGCGGGGCACAGGTGGGGCGGGGCATAGGTGGGGCTGAGCCGCGGGGGACTCGCAGGCAGGTGCACGGTGGCCTGCGAATACTAATACATTATTTGACCTAACCCCTCCCACAAGACGTTTTTTCCTGGTGAGGAAGGCTCTGGCTAAGAACGTCTAGGCAAGATTCGAATCCGGGTGTAGTTGTAGTCTGACCACGGAATCTGGGCGTTTCAAGCAAGCACTTGTAGCTCTTGTTTGAAAGCTGCAGCCTTCCTCGCGCTCCGCCCCCCACCCTCCATCCCCGCCGCTTGTTTGCCTCTGTATCAAGTGGGAGCTAGTGCTGCCCCCACTCAGGCCAAGGAATGAAGACCCAGGAAGATGTGTCCAGGGGCCTCGGGCGGGGCAAAGGTCCTGGTGAAGGCTCCGGGAGATCTCTCATCAGCCTTACTCCAGCCACATCCTGGGTGCTAGGCTCACTCCTCTTGGAAACTGACAGACTGGCATTAACTCATTTTCACAAATGAGGGAATAAAAGGCTCAAGGAAGAGAAAAGACTGAGGGCAGGTCATGCTCCATGGCGTTGGTCACAGTGCAAGTCTCCAAAGCAGTGCCCTTCCTCTGCCCCCCCACAGCCCAAGAGCGGTGACACATGGCAGCCATTTATCATTTATTATTAAGTCAGCTTAGCTACTGGATTTAGACCAGGCTTTAGCTTTAGGTACTCAGCATGGACTTCTTCTGTCCACCGCGCCCCCACCCCCCCGCACCCTACCGCCTTAATGTACTTGCTTCCCAAGCCGCAACAGTGGCCACTTTTCCACCTCTCCCTCTGAGGCTGTGGCAACAATGACTATGGGGTTTCTTTGCACTTCAGGGTTGTTAGTCCTGTGCTTCTGCGGAGGAAAGAGGGGGGTAGAGGACAGAGAGGTGGTCTCCTTGATGGACAGACAGTACATGAAAGGGTGCTGTTCCTCCTCTCTCCCTGCCTTCAGGACTAGGAAGAACACATGAGCCCAGTCAAGCTGGCTGGAGCAGGTGTGCCTAAATTTCCTCTTCAGATCCTGGGCCTGATTAGCTCTCAGAGACAAAGAATGGCGTGTTGGGAAGCAGCTCCTCCCCAGCTGGGTCCCAGCCTACATTTGGTCATCTGGCCAGGCTGGATGGGCCTCTGGGCAGGTTGGATCTAAGCCTCCCTCCTGCAGTTGTCTGAAGCACAAGAGCTAGAATTTCCAACAGATACAAATGAAACCCAGAGAGGGAGCCAGACTGTTCCAAGATCACACAGCAAAGTCCTAGGCAGAGTTGGACCAAACCAAGTTTCAAGCCTAAACCAACACCCTTTTATATGCCCATACCTGTCTATTTCTCCCTCTTTATGCCCAAGAACAACCTTCTGGATGCCCAGCAGGACTCAGTTTCCCCTGAGTGGAATGGTTGAATGAGCCTTCATTGCCAGTGACACGAGAGACCTGCAGACCTAGCCTCTGCTCAAAACTCCCTGGCCAGGCCCTGACTTCATGCCCTACCCACACCCCAACATTAACCCCATATTTAAGTGTGGGGGTTGGGGCCTTCCCTGGTGGCAGAACAGATTAAAGCACACACTATGAAGCTATTCGCAGCCACTGCAGCACGAATTCGATTCCTGGCCAGGGAGCTGACCCACATAGTGTGGCAGACCTCTCCTGACCTGCCTGCTGCTCCTCTCAGCAGTGTGTTTCAGACAGTCTGCCTGTTCTGCTCCCCACTCTGTCACTGGTGAATCCTCTCAGCCTCTTGTACCTCTGGCCTGTACCCCAGTTCTTGTATGCATAAATAAATCTTAAAAAAATGTGGGGGTTAATTGTGGGGTCTTGGAGAACGAAATGGCCCATCCCCACCCAAGCCTATGCTAGAGAAGAGGGTCAGGAGATCTGGAGGCTCAAAACTCCAGACCCTTTGGGTGGTCCCTGAATTCCCCCATCCCTCAATTCCCAGATGTCCAGGGGACCACCATCAGTCTCCATGGAAACACTGCCCCTGACCTTGAAAGGCCCAAAAGCCTACCTGGGAAGACCCCATCTCATCCAGAAAAAGGCCTTCAAGTGGCCACGTGAATCATGGGGGAGAAGATCCTCATTCTCACCCGACTTTGAACACTGGGGATCCAGGACAGGAAAGGAAAGCCAAGGCCCAGTTGGGCGGCTGCCTTCTAGAAGGGAGAGAGGCCATAGACAAGTCAGTGTGGTCAACCTGCCGGAGTGCTTGGAAGATAATAACCAAGGGGTGTGGGAGGAGAGGAGCTGCCTTGGGAGAATTTGCTTTGCAGGCAGAAGGAATATCAAGGTCAAGACCTGGGCTGGAAACCCTTAGGGAGGAGTGAGCAGGAAACTGACCCCGGGCTAGAACCTGGAGAAAGAACTGGAGGGTGTTCCAACAGGCACTTCAAGTCATGGGGTAGAAGAACCCGGTGTCCAGGATTGATGTGAAGGTTAATTAAGCTGAGGCTTGTGCAGCCTCAGCACAGTGTTTTTGTGTTCAGTCAGCCCTGGAAGTTCCAGTTCATGGTCCAGAGAACCCACCACCCCCTCCAGGGAAGGGCCATGCTGGGGCCTGTTGCGGGTACCAGGGTGGTGCGGAGTAAGAGATCGGACTGGGCACGGGTGCCAGCTCCCCAATCTACGCTGGAGTGGGAGATACCGGATCTTGCCCAGACGGTCCAGGGTTCAGGTCTCCAGCGTCAGTGAGGTCACCTGCCAGTTCCCAGCAAGGCGGCGAACTTCACAAGGCTGTTTTTCCAGGGCCTCCGCCAAGCACGTCAGGGCCACCTAGGCAAGGATGACGGGGAAGGGACTGGAGAACCGGGAATAAGGTGGGCGCTCCAGCGGCTTTATGGTTCTCAGGCAGGCTCGGGCCGGCCGCCTCCGGTCAGCGGAGCAGGTGTCTTGCACCCCGCAGGGAGGCATTCCAACACCCTCTCCCTTATTCCAGCCTTCCCTTTTATCCTAGACCCGGGGTCACGGCCCCTCCCCCAAGGGGAAGTTAAGAAGAGGAGGTGGAGCCCCAAAACAGGGAAGGAGGGGGATGGGCTCAGAGCAGGTATCCGAGACCCAGCCTTCCTGGGTGGTTGATCCTTGCCCCCAGGTCATTCTAGGGGCTCCCCGGGGCCCTCCGCGCTGCGGAAAGGGGGGGTCGTCGGATGCTAAGGCAGGCTTCGGGCCAGGCTGCCCGGGGGTCTCCCCGCCCCTTCGAGCTCAGCCAAGCGTAGGTGAAACCTGAACCCAGGTTGGGGGCGGGGCTGGTTCCCGCGGGGACTGGGCTGGCCCGGGCCTCCACCTCCCCTCTCCGCAACCCCCGCCGGCTTCTGGGAGAGCGAGGTCCGGATCCCTGAACACTGGAGCAGGTGAAGTGGCCACCGCGCGCGGGAGAAAGGACCGGGCAGCCGTCGGGCCCCGCTGCCCAAGGCTCACGCTCCTGTGTCCCTCCGGATCCACAGGGTCCGCAATGGAGCCCGCGGGCCGGGGTCGTGCCCCGCCCTGAGCGCCCCCATTGGCGGCCATGCTGCCCCGAGGGCGCCCCCGGGCTCTGGGGGCCGCCGCGTTGCTGCTGTTGCTTCTGGTCGGATTCTTCCTGTTTGGCGGGGATCTGGAGCGTGAGTGCGGCGAGCCGGGAGGCGAAGGTAGGGGTGCCCGGGGTCCTTCTGCGTGCTGACGCCCCGTGTGCTCCCAGACGGGCGGTGGCGGGGGGCTGCTGCCCTCGACGGAGACTCGCCGGCGGACCTCGGGGACCACAACCGCTCCGACTGCGTCCCGCCGCTGCCTCTGCCTCCCAAGTGCGAGGTAGGTGGCGCGGCCCCTGGCGGTGGGAATCTCGGGGGCGCGGTGGCTCCCCGTCGCGCCACCTGGGTACCTGTGGGACATGTAACATCTGGCGTCGCTCTGGCGCTGACCAGCTAGAGCGCCTCCGGTTTGCGACTTAGCTGTTCCGGGCTTCAGTTTCCCAATTTATGAAATGAAGGGGTTGGACTTCTGCTCCCCCTCTCCTTCCCTAGCTCCGGTGCTGGGTGGCCCTAGGCCAGGCCGGCCCACCTTGGTCCTCAAGGTCTAGTGTACGGAGGGGGCTCTGCCGACCTCAGTGTCCCTCCCCAGCTCTTGCATGTGGCCCTGGTGTGTGCGGGACACAACTCCAGCCGAGATGTCATTACCCTGGTGAAATCAATGCTCTTCTACAGGTACAACCAGGTGTCAGAGAGGGAGGGGTGGTGGGGTGTGGGCAACCTCAGAGCCCCAGCTTACCCATCTGTGTCTGGGGCAGTGGCCCCTTCATCCCTTGAAAGAGTGCCGGAATATACTTGGGGGACACAGGGAAGGTGGGGGGAGGAGCACCAAGGGGGTGGAGGGACTTGGGCTTTAGCAGTTGGGGAGGACTGAAGGGCCCCAGGAAGGAGTGGGCTGGGCATGGCTCAGAGAGGGCCAGAGCTCCTCCTGCACTCTTTCCGGCATCCCTTGCTTGTAGGGGTGTCCTGCCCTGGAAACTCTGCAGAAGTTGGGGCGTCCACCTGTGAGCTTCTTGGGGTGGGGCTGACCCCCGTGGCTTCTCTCCTGTCCTCTCCAAGGAAAAACCCCCTGCACCTTCACTTGGTGACTGATGCTGTGGCCAGAAGTATCCTGGAGACGCTCTTCCACACATGGATGGTGCCGGCTCTCGGGATCAGCTTCTACGATGCTGATGAGCTCAAGGCAGGAGCTCTGGCCCTCTCTGAGCCATGCCCAGCCCACTCCTTCCTGGGGCCCTTGAGTCCTCCCCAACTGCTAAAGCCCAAGTCCCTCCACCCCCTTGGTGCTCCTCCCCCCACCTTCCCTGTGTCCCCCAAGTATATTCCGGCTCTCTTTCTCTGCCAGCCTCACGCCCTGTCCTTCCTGTCACAGCCCCAGGTCTCCTGGATTCCCAACAAGCACTACTCCGGTCTCTATGGGTTAATGAAGCTAGTGCTGCCCCGGGTCCTGCCCGCTGACCTGGCCCGTGTCATTGTCCTGGACACAGATGTCACCTTTGCCTCTGACATTGCAGAGCTCTGGGCACTCTTTGCCTACTTTTCTGGTGAGAGGCCTGAGACCCCACCCCAGCCAGCTTCCCTTCCTGGCTCGCCCAACCCAACCCCCGTGGGTTAGCCCTGAGTCAAGGTTCTGGCAGCCTCAGGTGCTCCCACACGCCCTCCTCTCCCAGACAAGCAGGTGATCGGTCTCGTGGAGAATCAGAGTGACTGGTACCTGGGCAACCTCTGGAGGAACCACAGGCCCTGGCCTGCCCTCGGCAGGGGATTTAACACAGGTGGGACAGGAAGGGTGGCCAGAGGTCCTTTGGCCTCAGGGACTGGACAGGGGGCCGATGCT
The DNA here is from genome assembly GCF_000260355.1 of Condylura cristata. Classification (NCBI taxonomy): domain Eukaryota; kingdom Metazoa; phylum Chordata; class Mammalia; order Eulipotyphla; family Talpidae; genus Condylura; species Condylura cristata. Next base: position 9,302,262 of record NW_004567116.1, on the reverse strand, counting down.
AGAAAGCCCTGGGAGAAGGGGGGTTTGGAAGGAGCACTGGGAGGAGAAACAGGAAACAGTTCTCTCTGGCTGTGCAACCACTGGGTCTCACTGAACCTCACCCAGTAAATGAGGGCGATTTTACCAGCCCTGGGGCTTCCAAGTGAAGAAGATAGCAGCGAAGGCACTCTGTGGGCTGTGGGCCACTTCCCCTTCCCCCAGGAGAATGGATTGTTGACTGAGGTAGTCCCTGCTCAGGTCAGGAACATAGCAGAAACCCCAAACATTCAAAGAGCCCTGCCCCCAGGAACTGGGTCCTCCAGGTGGGCGTCACAGCAGCTCCCTCCCCCCCCCCACCCATAGGTGTGATCCTCCTGTGGCTGGACCGGCTCCGGCAGGCTAGCTGGGAGCAGATGTGGAAGCTGACCGCCACTCGGGAACTCCTCACTCTGCCGGCCACCTCGCTGGCCGACCAGGTCTGGGGGAGCCCGTCGGGGAGGGGGCCACAGGCACGCGGCTGAGGTGTGATGGCTGTCTCTGCCCAGGACATCTTCAATGCTGTCATCAAAGAGCACCCCGGGCTGGTGCGGCCCCTGCCCTGCGTCTGGAACGTGCAGCTGTCGGACCACACGCTGGCCGAGCGCTGCTACTCCGAGGCCTCGGACCTCAAGGTGAGTGAGGGGGCGGGGGCGGCCGAGGATGGGCCTCCTGCTCCCGGCCCCTATCCTCCCAGCAACACCTCCCGCCGCCCAGGTGATCCACTGGAACTCACCGAAGAAGCTGCGTGTGAAGAACAAGCACGTGGAATTCTTCCGCAACCTCCACCTGACCTTCCTGGAGTACGATGGGAACCTGCTGCGGAGAGAGCTCTTTGGGTGCCCCAGCCCACCCCCACCTGGGGCTGAGCAGGTGAGAGGAGCCACTCTCCCTTGCCCTGGGGCGACTTCACCCCACTCTGCTCTGGTGGGACTGGGCCTGGGCCCCGGGTCCTCCTGGCCCAGCGCCCACTCCCCTCCGCACCCTGCAGGTGCAGCGGGCCCTGGCCCGGCTGGACGAGGAGGACATCTGCTTCGAGTTCCGGCAGCAGCAGCTCACTGTGCACCGTGTGCACCTCACCTTCCTACCCCACAGGCCCCTGCCCCCCAGGCCCCACGACGTCACCCTGGTGGCCCAGCTCTCCATGGACCGGTGAGGGTGCTAAGGGAACCCCTGTCCCCCAACCGCCAGCCTGGCACGGGCTGGGACTAGGACCTTCCAGGAGGAGACTTTCACTGGCCAGACGGACGCGCTCTCAGGAGTTCCCGAAGCTGGAGGCTAGATGCCTGGGACTGACGCTCCACAGTGTGGGTCACGGGCACGACTTAAGGCCTGTTTTCTCATCTGGCAAATGAGAACACGCGCACTGGGGGTTGTTGTGGATACGCATGAAGAACAGCTCCGAAAGCCCTTGCAAGGGGCTCAGGAAGCCACTTGCGGGGCTCCCTGCAGCAGCAACCCTCGGGGGGCAGGGCAGCCCTCCCTGGCTGACCGCGCCCCCTCACCCCAGGCTGCAGATGCTGGAGGCCCTGTGCAGGCACTGGCCGGGCCCCATGAGCCTGGCCTTGTACCTGACAGACGCAGAGGCCCAGCAGTTCCTGCGCTTCGTCGAGGCCTCCGTGGTGCTCGCTGCCCGGCAGGATGTGGCCTATCACGTGGTGTACCGTGAGGGCCCCCTCTACCCTGTCAACCGGCTTCGCAACGTGGCCTTGGCCCAGGCCCTCACCCCTTACGTCTTCCTCAGCGACATCGACTTCCTGCCTGCCTACTCCCTCTACGACTACCTCAGGTGGGGCTTGGGGCAGCGGCGGGAACGCGACCTGGCGGTGTGGCTGGGGAGCCCTGTAGCATCTTAGCTGGTGTGTCCCAGCCTGCTGCTTTCTGGGCCTCAGTGCCTCTGTAAAAGGGGGCTGTTCCAGGGCAGGCAGGCCACGCCATTTCTCTGGGCAGCTCTAGGACATCGGGGAGGCTGGGCCTGCTTTCTGTGGGGCGGCAGGCTGAGCGAGACTTGGGGAGCGGGGTCCCCCGGCTGGTAAACGCAAGAGATCACGGGCTCCAGAGCGGCCCCTCTCTCCTCCTCCTCGGGTGCACCCTCCTCAGGGCCTCCATTGAGCAGCTGGAGCTGGGCAGCAGGCGGAAAGCCGCTCTGGTGGTGCCCGCCTTTGAGACCCTGCACTACCGCTTCAGCTTCCCCAGTTCCAAGGCCGAACTGCTGGCCTTGCTGGACGCCGGCGCCCTCTACACCTTCAGGTAGGGGAGGCCACCCCCACCCCACTCTGACCCCCGGCCCGGCCCTCACCGCCCCAGCTCCGACCCAGCCCGACGTGTCCTGCTCCACAGGTACCACGAGTGGCCCCGGGGTCACGCGCCCACCGACTACGCCCGCTGGCGGGAGGCGCAGGCCCCTTACCGCGTGCAGTGGGCAGCCGACTACGAGCCCTACGTGGTGGTGCCCCGTGACTGTCCCCGCTATGACCCCCGCTTTGTGGGCTTTGGCTGGAACAAGGTCGCCCACATCGTGGAGCTGGATGCACAGGTGAGGGGTGCCTGGCTCCCTCAGCTTTGATTAAAACACCTGCAGGTCCAGGGAGCCCAGGAGGCCTCAGTGGGTACCGTGCCCCGGCTCCCCCCCGGCAATGCCCTTCTGTGGAGCTGCGGCATGTACCCCTGGGCTCCTAGGACAGAGGCCGTGCCTGTTCCCCGCCTCCCAGCGTCCATCTTCCCTGGCTCCGGTAGTGACTATTCCCCGGTCTCTGCGCCTCCAGGAATACGAGCTCCTGGTGCTGCCCGAGGCCTTCACCATCCACCTGCCTCACACCCCGAGCCTGGACATCTCCCGCTTCCGCTCCAGCCCCCCCTACCGGGACTGCCTCCAGGCCCTCAAGGACGAATTCCACCAGGACTTGTCCCGCCACTATGGGGCTGCTGCCCTCAAATACCTCACTGCCCTGCAGCCCCGAGGGCCAGCCTGACTGCCCAGGCAGCTCTCCCCTGCCCTCACCTTGGGCTCACACACACCTTGCAGATGCTGGAGCAGCTCTGCTGCCCCCCACCAAGCCCCACCCAGCTACTTAAGTTATTTAAGGTTTCTGTGGGAAGGGCTGTGGTGGAGCAGGGCCGGAGGACCTGGGGGCCTCCCACCTGGACACCTCCCACCTGGACACCTCCCATCGCTGCTGTAGCTAGAGTTCAGCTTTCCTCTGCCCCAGCTGGGTGGGGCTGGTTCACCCATCCGCAGTGCATCTCTCTTTTTCATAATTAAAGTTTGAAAAACTCCTTTTCGTGTTCCTCCTGGCTTGGGGTGTGAGGGTGTCAGTGAGCCCAGGGGCAGGGGCGGGCCGCAAGAAGGTGGGACTGGAGTGTCTTACCCACCCTCCCCTGCCTCAAACCCAACACCATGAGGCTGAGAGACTTTATTTGGCTTTATTTAGTAAAATGTTAAAATAAATAAATACAAATTGATCAGCTGCTCTGTATCCCTCCCACCCCCTTAAAACAAAAACCAAACAAACAAAAACAAAAACTTTTGAAGCACAAAACTCCAAATACAAGTTCTACCAAGACTGAAATCACAAAGGGCGTGGACAAGAGACAGGACTGGGGGCTGGCTGGCCCTTTTCTGCTCGGACGGAGCTCGCCGACCTCCGGCCTGCCCGTCCCGTCCTGCCTGACTGCAGGTTACCCTGGGCTCTGCACCCAGGGACACCGGAGAGGCTGCGATGGGGGGACCTGAGTCCTCGGGAAGGGCCTCGTGGGAGGGGTGTGAAGTGGCATTGGCGAACAGGGCTGTTTCAGAGTTCCAGCCCTGGCTCTGCAGAGGGGTAACTGCCAGCTACCAGCCTCCACGCCCGCAGAAGGGCCAGAGGAACATCAGGGCCATCCCCTCCTTTCTTGGAAAGGCGCTAACACTGAGGGCAGGCTGTCAGAGCAGGAAGGGGTTTCTTGTTTCCTGCCACGGTGCCCAGTGAGGGGCAGAGGGGAGGCCCAGTCATTACACAGCGCAAAGATGCCTCCATTCAGCTGCAGCTAGGGAGTCTGGGAGCCAGGCCTAGAAACGTCCTCCAGCTACCGTCCCTACTAACTGAACAGCTTGTGTTCTCAGGTAAGCCCTTTGGAGACCTAGAAAGACCACAGACTAAAAGGTAGTGGGAAGAAACCACTGAAGAGCATATTGTCGGAGCTGGGAATGAGAGCCCAAGGAGACCCAGATGCCCCAGGAGAGGAAGGATCAGAGATGGCTGAAGAGGAAGGAGGACTGGACACGCAGACTGAGGACAGCTGGGTGCGCGGCCGCTCTGGGCAGGGGCAAGTGCGCCCATTCACACCACCCAGCTGAGCCTGAGCCGTGAAGAAGCAGTGACAGAGTGGCCTGCACGGAGCCCTGGCACTTGGGTGGTGCCAGCTGGAGGCAGCAGAGGCCGTGCTGCAGGGATCGCACAGGTAAGGCCCGCCAAGCCCCGTTCGGGAGGCTGCCCCAAAAGGGTCGCTGTGCCAGGCACTACAGGCAGGCTTGCTCCAGAAGGCCCGATAAGGAAGGAAGGAAGGAAGGAGCAGAGCTCTGAGTGAGCTCAGCGGAGGCGAGACAAGACCCAGCAGGCTCCAGAGAAAAAGGACCTGCGGGCGGCCCTGGCAAGAATGAGGGCAGAGGACAGCAACATGACCTCACTGCCCCCAGGCGCCTGCCTGAGCCGCAGCCCTTCCTAATCCCAGACCAGCAAGGAGGCCTCTGAAGTGACTGCAGAGCCCGCTGGTCTCAGATGCGTCTGTCGGAGGCCAAGTGAGGACATCGGAAAGGAGGAAGAGAAGGTGGAGGCAGCTCAGCGGGGCCGTCAGGAGTGTGTGCTTCAGGTGGTCACTGGCGCCCACTGGCTGGGGGGCACAGAGAGAGGGTCTTGTCTTGCCACAACAGTGAAGGAGAAGGGTTAAAGCCTTCGTAGTAAGCAATGCTCTGGAACTCCAGTCCAGATGTGGGAAGGGGGGAGGGCTGCATCTTGAACTCCACACTAGCCGAGTCCCAGGCAGCGCATGCTTGCGCTTTGGGAAGAAACAGCCCAGCCCAGGCCAGGCCAGACCGTGACGTGCTCACAGCAGCAGGTGGGACGGTCGCCCACTCCTGAGCCTGTCCAAGCCCCTTGAGAATCTACAGGCAGCTCCTTTCTGAGGGAAGGTTTCAGCTAACTGCCCAACTCCAAGTGTGCGGCACTCCTCCCCCACCCCAGCCGGCCCAGACAAGTCAGACGACAGCGCTCTAAGGCAGGGTGCACAGCAGGCTGGGCTCTGCACCTCTGCCAGCTGCCAGCCTGGCGGCTGGCGAGTCCAGGCATCTCGAGCTCAGCTCCGGACTACACTTAGCACCTCGGTTTCTGCATGAGAAAAGGGAGCTCCTCTCTTCCAGGAATGTCACAGCCTGTGCCCTGTGCAGCCGCTCTCAACCTTCCTCCAACAGCTCTGGGAAGATGAACACACAGGGCTGGGGGAAGCCTGGCGCTTTTACCTAAGGGCATCTCGCTGTTGTGCTGGCTTCAGGATCCTCTTGGTCTCTCTGAGCCTAACTGGGTGAGGGAGAAGCCGGTAGGCCCTTTTCTGCTCTTCCCAGGCTCTGGTCATCCTGGGGCATGGTGTGGGCTCAGGAGAGAAGGTACGAGGAGGGGAGGGGCCCTAGGGTGCAGAGCCTCTGCCTGGCTTCTATCAGTCAGATGCACACCACTGGCCAAGGGCTCTTGCATCCCCACAAGGCAAGATGACAGGAATGATCCGAGTCTCTCAGAACCTTGGTTTTCTCAAGAAGGAGAAAGGCTAAGCCGAGGCAAGCGCAGCACTTCTGGCCAAAGGCCCCCCAGGAAGCTTGTGGGGGAACAAGGTAGACTAAATTCCATCTGGTGCCTGGAGCCGGCAGGCAGAGTGCGGACTGGAGAGTCAGACTCTCTCCCAAGGCAAGAAGACACAAAGGCCGCCGGGCTGTCTGTCTGGGAGACACCATGCACCCTCAAGACCTCTCGCTCCTTTGTTCTTTCTAAGCACCAAGGACTGATGCAGCAGCCTGTGCCCTGCACCCTCCCACCAGGGGCGGGCAGGTAGGTGGGCACCTGGCCTCGCCTGTCTCCTTCAGCGTCGTCCCCAGGCGCCCCTAATGCTGGTGGCTGAAAGACCGAGAGCAGCACCAAAGGAAGGGTCTTACTGAGGCACCAGCCTTTTGTTCTAGCAACTTCCGAGGGGACAACAGGGAGGGCCCTGCTACCATCCACGCTCCGCTGGAGCTTCCAGAAGAGGAGCCGAGATCCCTGCACTTAAGAAAAGGGGACATCTCTTCTGAGGAGGCAGAGGGCCGGCTGCCGCGGCGGCGGCGGCCCTCTGCAGGAGAGAAAGCATGGAGACTGGCCCACCAGTCTTGGGACACAGACACAGCAAATCATGGTCAGCAGGTTCTGTGCTGAAAAATTATAACTACACAGCATTTTCTCCAGTTCTGACACCTTTTTAATAGAAATCACTGTTTTTAGGAAACAAATAGCACTTTTGTAATTTTTTTTACAATGTTTCTTACCTTGATCTTAATTTAAGTAACACTAGGAAGACCTCAATATCTTTATTTTCCTTTTTAATTTAAAAAAAAGTTGTTGTTGTTGTTTTCCCCAGATACAAAGATTTTTGCCCTTGCATAAAAAAAGTGCCCCGACGATGACACAAGGACTCACACGTACTCACTGACCTCACTGACACTAGGGTTCCTACTCTACCATGCAAGGTCTCGACTACCCTTAAGTGGACTGTCAGCCTGAAAAACAGCTTTTCTATTCCTTATTTTAGTTTTTGTTACCAAAAAAGTAAAATAAATGACAAAATAAAACTTTTCTTTAAAAAGGAAAAAGAACAAGAACAAAAACGAATTAAAAAAAGAGAAAAGAAACGTCTCCATTCGCTTCACACACACCTGGGTCGCGTGCTGCTTCGCTCAGGACCTTCTCTTCTTATAAATATAGAAAAGGGATGGAGCTTGTTTTCAAGTAAAATCACTGATCCACCTTTCCCTTCCCTGACACCCCCCCTTCTCCCCTGCTCCAGGCCGCAGGGCCTGGCTCTGCTGTTCTGGGGAGGGAAGAGCCGGATCATCCGCGGACGCTCGCCAATTTGCCAAAGCAGGGAAGGAACTTGGGAAGTGGGGCGCCCCCGTGGGGAGTCACATGCTCAGGAGGCGGCTGCTCTGCTGTCCGCTGGCTCGCTGGAGAGCACCAGCGCTCGGCGCCCAGACAACGTGAATACTGCATTTGATGGACTTTCCCACCCTGTTCCCTCCCGTCCCCTCCCCACCCCTCCTCTGGGCACTGGGGTTGGCTAAATCTCGATTTCCGTTTTTGGTTTTATAGTAGTGAAAGTTTAGAAACAGGAAAGCCCACATACTCTTTGGACTTGTCTTTTCTACCTAAACAAACTGCTGGGCAAATAAGGATCTGAAACCTGCTCTCCTCCCTCCGCCCGTCCCTGCTCCCCACCCAACAAACAAAAACAAACCCATCGTGGCTGTGGAGGCTGCTGCAGGCACACACTGGTGTATAATAGAGAGAGTAAATATATTATTTCACTTGGCATGGTGCTGGCAAAGAACCTCCAGCTGGCACTATTTCATGTAACATGGTCCAATCTTTGCATGTACACACAGAATAAGAAGGATCAATTGGCAAGCTCTGGTGCCACCTGGCACAAGCATCTTCTCTCTCTCTGGAACCAAAGAACCAAAAGAATTCTGTACTTTCCAGAAGAAATCCGGCTTTGCTTTTCTAGAGTCTTCAGTGTTCTGCTCTCCTTGCCGCCGGGATCCCGTGGCTTCTCCTAGCGGGGCTGTTATTTAGTCTCTTCCCCCTGGTTACAGTTCGCTGTGCAGCTCTGGGAGGAGGGGGAGGGGGCCGGCGTGGAGGTGGTGGCATTGGCAGGCGGGGTACAGTCCGGGCCATTGGCGATGGCCCCCACCGTGGCCTCAGAGTCTACAGGTTTGGAGAGGTCGATGCCGTGGATGAGGCGGATCAGCTGTTTTACCTTCTCCAGGGAGCTGTGCATCTCCTTCTGCCGGGCCAGGATGGTGTTCTTCATTTCCATGCATTTCTGCAGCAAAGGAGAAGGCGGCAGCACTGAGCCTCCTGCGTTCCTAAGCGGCCTGGCGGTCCTCTCCAAATACAAGGAGCCTGCTGGCTCACGCAGCCCCTGGACCTCCCACCTCACCCCGAGTGGGTGCTGCTCCGTGAGGGAGGGGCCCAAGAGAGGGGAAGTGGGTGGTTTCAAAGTAACTCTACCTGACACTAGGACTTCAAACCGCAAAGTGAAGCCACTCAGAAACAAAGTTCCCACAGCAGTCTGAAGCTGGCTGGGCAGGTAAGCTTCGGCAGGGCTAATGGATGCCAGTGTGCTCAGGGTAGAAAATGAACCAGTGGTTTCTGGTCCCCATCTGAGGGCCTACAGGGGGATCATCAGGCAGCCCACATTTAGAGGTGGGACATACTGGATATTTAGGAGATTCGGACAGCAGCTAACAGTCTGAATCTCTGCCCTTAGCCCCCCCATACTTGCTGGCTTCTGTTCTAGGGTCAGAGATGAGAGATGTGTGTGGCATGGGTAATAATGTGAACAGAAGAAGGTAAGCGGGGGGGGGGGAGTACTCAACTGCCACCGTATTCAAGGCACCTCCTGGTATCTGGGAGGGCACCTCACACCTTTGGGGAACTAGGCAACAGAAGAGAAAGCCGGCTCCTGTGAAGGGAGCCCCTGAATTCCCATCTGCAAATCCAACCCTCTTTCCAACCGAGAGGCCAGGCTGAGCCGCATTCACTTCTAATATTTGTCTCTAGAAAGCCCTCTTCTCAGGCTACTCAGGCAATCTTGGAAATACAATCAGCACACTGTGGAAGAGAGGGCGGAGGAAAGGCCCCGCGGATGGACTCCCCAGAGCTCAGGAGCCTAGAAAGAAACCCACTGAGGACCCGGCCTGCCAGGCCTCAGAAGAGGCCACACGCTCCTCCCAAACCCCAGCCCAGACGGGGAAAGTCCTCAAGTCAAAGCTGAGCGGCCATTCTGGAGCTTGACTCCAACTCTAACTGGAGGCAAAATTTGTATCCTATAAATCAGCTCAAGGACCTGCCTCAGCCCTTGGGGGCTGCAGGTGCTGTTAAGGACATGAAAGGCTCTCTACCCCCGTGTCTGTCCCTGAAGGCAGGAGGGTGACTTACACTTATAGAGTTGCTGAGCTGTTTCACCTTCTGCTCTAGCTGTTCTCGTTCTTGTTTTAAATCTGAACTCCATTTAAGTAACTTCTGTTTCTCTTCTTCTTTTGCTGAAACAAACAAACAAACAAAAAAGCCTGTTTTCCACAAGGAATTCTTTGAAGAGGTCACTTGCCAGAAACGGTATTTTCCCTCAAGTGCCCCGAGCCCCACAGCCAGTGCCCAGAACCTGACAGTGCCCAGGCACTGTCGTGGCCTGCACCTAGCTTCACATGAATTCCATACTATTTTCAATTTTTTTCTGCCCAAGAAAAGTATTACATGAACATTCTACTTAATCAATCAAAAATTTTCATTTTCAAGTGCAAATTTCCTTTTGGGAACAAAATATATACTCTAGCACTATTTTTTTTTTTTTTTTTAACATCAGGGGAGACTTGCTAAATAATAGTTCGAATGAGTTTTTACCTGCTTTGTAGGCGATATAGGAATGAACAATTGCTAAAGTTCCAGGCCAGGGAATTGCTTCTTCTTTCTTGAGCATCTGAAAAGATTTTTAGAAACTGACTTTGAGAGGAGGTGTAAGGGCACACAGCCCCCGCGTAACAACAAGCAGGGTGCCTCCAGCTGCCGCAGTCCATCCAGGGAGGACAGGTGGGGGCAGGCTGCAGCTGCTGGGCTCTGCCTGCCTGGGGAGGGTCATCACAGGAGGAGCCACACCACTCAGCCCCGCCGAGGGACCGGCTGGGCGTGCTGGGCACTGCTGTCAGTTCCTACGTGCAGCGTGACGTGACCCCAGCACTGTGGCTGCCAGGCTCCCCAGCACACAGCTGCCTGCTCAGTTTGAGCTTTCCAAGTCCTCAAAAAAAGCCTGATCGAGGACATGAAACATAAACAGACCCCGTGTAGAAAATTACCAGAAGGTCACAGAGCAGCATCCAAAAAGAGACACTCAAGTTAAACGGGGAAACCTCTCAAATCAGGATTCCAAAGAACTGAGCTGGATGCCAAAGCTTGCTGAGGTACTAGACTTATTATTTTTGTATTTTACCTACTTCTAAAAAATACAGCTTCTAATGAAAACATGACGACATAAAGGTAAACAGATACTTGAGGAAAAGAGATGAGAAACTAAACAGGTAAGGAGGGAAGACTGGTTAATGATGTTTGCCTGTCAAGTCCATGAAATGTTAAGACATGACTTCACAGTTGTCTGATCCCGTGAGAACACAGATTAAAGGTGAAACCATTGTTATTTGAATTAAGTAGTAACTTAAGGATTTTATTTCTAAAGGGCAGTTTCAAAACCATATACAAGGTCTGAACTGTTCTTGGAGAACGAGGCAGTCTTATTTGTCTTTGAGGGGTCAGGCAGTGAGAAGCTACAGGACCAATTAGGGCCTCTTCCCTGGTATGTGACATCACTCTCATGAGTCCGCCAGAGACCCTCTGGGCATGGACACTGCATGGGACAGTGCTGAGCCCTGACCAGGCTGACCAGGGCTATCGGGTGTGGTAAGAACTACAGCGGGGGTAAGAGATTCTGCCCTTACCCCAAGATATAGGGGTGATCCTGACCACACCTTCTCCTCCACCCCTTACCCGACTGACCCTCCCACAGTACCTGGTCCTGACATCTGGGACAGATCCACATGCCCTTAGGAATCGTTTTCAGGGGAGGGTCTAAGCAGTCCAGGTGATACACACGGGAACACGTGTCACACATCAGCAACTGGCCGCTTTTTCTGCATACACTGCAAAAATCCTCATGGATATCACCCTACGAAATTGAAAGGAGAGGTAAGAGAGAGGACAAAAATGGTAAACTTGGAATATTAACATGTACATTCTGGATACACACATATACATGCTTTAGGACAATCAGCTGGGTCCCCTCCGACATATGCTTATTGAAGAAAACTGGGGTATCAGCAATGGAACAAATATACATCTCCTCAACACAGCTCAAGTTTCTCAGGTAAGGACAACATTCTTAATTTAAAGTACATTTTACAGGAAATTCCTGTAGTCACCTTGGCCAAAATTAATGTTATGGATGATAGCTCAGCAATTTTATGTTTTGGTAAAGTCCAACCCCTATTCAGATATCTTAAAAATACTGAAATCCTTTATCAAAGTCTTCCACACTATTATACACACAATTCTCATTATCATTTTGGGGGGCAGTTTAGAAGGACTGGTAAACAGGCAAGAAATGGTGTTTTACTAAACGCCATGCTTGCTCAGGGAGAAAAAAATACATATAGTTAAAGTTCAACCAGGAAAAGATGAAGTCAGGAGCAAATGAACTCCTCTGAGCTTTCTAACATGAAGATTTTAAAAGCCAAAGCAGCAGCTGACAATGTTATCTTAAAATCAGTATTTGGCATTTATTGTTCAATGGGCCTTTCTATTCTGGGAGGCGTCATTCCTCCCCATAAAATACTTCACCAGATGGAAAAAGAAGAGCAGCCCCAGGGCACTCTGCCTGTCCCCCCTCCACCCCACCAGGGGTAAGTCCTGGCACTCGGGTATGCAGGCGGGGCCCTCTGAGCAGAAGGCACCATCAGAAAAAAGCAGATCTGAAACTTGGACAGAACACAGGAAAATAAAGTGAGGTATTAAAGAAGTATTTTCAGCAAGTCAATGCCTAGCGTGTTCTCGAACAGGCTTAATGCCATTGATCAGGGACACAGGGAAGAGAAGACTGAAGGCAAGTGTCAGAAGGTAGCTACCAGGGCAGCACCCACAGTCTGGAGCAGACCCCTTTTCACTTCCAATGTGTTGCTTTAGATTTCTAGACTATTCTGCCAGAAAGTCTAATGCTAAACTTTTCAGAAGAAGCAATGAACAAAGAGCAATGCCTAGCTCTCCCTTTTTATGCCCCTCAACCAGCACCACAGACCTACAATTACGCTCTGAAGGAAAGAAAGTGTTCTCTACAGAATTAGATTCACTAGGGTATCTGACAGTCTTGAAAACCAGCAGCAGAAAGTTTAAGATACATCTGTGTGTGGATGGATGTTAGTCTCTGGGCAGTAGAAAAAGAGTCAATACGTGTGCAAAACAGTGCGTGAGCATTCAGTTTGACTGACTGACCCCCAATAAGCTATGACGTTCTTCTTTCATCCTGAAAATCAAGCTGAGGGAGCTCGTTTCCCTAAAACTGTAGCCCCATGTTGGAACCTGCATCTTTATGAAGTTTACAAATTTCATGGTTTCAAAGACTGCTTTACATGAACCATAGATAAAATTGTCAGTGATGAGGTATAAGCAAGACAAACGAGGCAACATATTTGGAAGAATCTGTTGGGTAAAGAGTTTTGCTCACTTTCTTTTACGTCTGGTTAAGGAGAAGGGAGAGCACACATAAAACCACAGTTAAATCACTTCGAGTTTCTGAAGGAGCAAGTCTTCCTAGCCTGTTGACAGATCCTCTAGCAGCAGTTCTTAATCATTTTTGGTATTTAAAGTCCCCTTTAAACTCTTCAAATTACTAAGGATCTCAAGTGCTTTTGTTTATGTGAGTTTTAGCTATTGAAATTTATTATGTTTTAAGACTTTATTTTGAAATAATTATGGAATCACAAAAATTGTAGATACAGTGTATTAAATACTGACAAACCCCAACATATACAATTAGTCATCAGAGTGATGGCATTATCGTACATCATCTAGTATCGAGAAAACTCCACAGTTTACTCTTGAGAGAATGAGAGTAAGAATGGCAAAAATACTAGGGCCCTCCTTGGTGGTGCAACAGGTGAGGACACAGCACTGCAAGAAGGCCGCGGCGTGTGCGAGTTTGATCCCGGCCCCCGGTGGTGACCCACATGGCGCGGCAGACCTCTCCTGCTTCGCCCGCTGCTCCCCTCAGCAGTATATTTTGTTGATCTGCCTGTTCTGCTCCCTCTCTGTCTCAGGTGAATCCTCTCACTGCCCCTGCACCTCTGGTCTGTACCCCAGTCCTGTATGCATAAATAAATAAACCTTTAAAAAAAATGGCAAAAATACTATTAGTACAGAAAAAGTTCAGACTTTATGTAGCCCAGAAAGTATGTCAGGAATCACACTTTAAGTACTGCCTATAGAAATGAATATAAAATTCCAAGTGGCTAGTCCATCCATACTGAATTAGTCCTTTACTTAGAGCAGAGAAAATGCAGCACCACAGGTCAAGGCTGAGACTTTGATGACTGATCAAGTTATCACCATAAAGCAAATGGTATGTGGAAAGGTGGTTGAAAGATGGTTCTTTGTAGACGATAAAGACATGTACTTCTATTGCAAACACCCAGGCTTTATGAATTATACTTCGTCATTTGCTAAAAAATTGTTTTACAACTATGCCAGTCTATCTTCCCATCTCATGAAAGGGACGATAGTAGCAACAAGGTACAAACTGAGTCTCAGTGTCCGGCTGGGGCCTGTGTCAGCAACCCCTTCTCGATGCTATTGATTCCCAGGAAATGCCTGCCTCTCAGCTGTGATTGTTTAATTAATGTTGTCAGGGCTTATGCCACCCAGCAGCAAACATTCAGAGCCCTGGGTGTTGATTTTAATCACTGCCACTGCTGGGATAGTGCAAAAGTAGAAGTCAATTATCTTTTTAAAAATTCCATTCCACGGGGTTTAACTTAGGAAGTTCTCAATGTGTTTAGTGGTTTAATAAAGCTTTCTTTTATCTTTAGATTTCTGAAAAGAACAATGCTTACATTTTAAGATGAAACCTGGCAGAAGCTTTTAGCTTGTGATTTGATCTAGTGGATTCTTTGGTTCACTCGCTCCAAGATATCCCTAACTCCCTCAGTCAAAAATCACACACACACAAAACAGCAGAGCTGAGGAAAGAGACACACACAGCCCCGGGCGCATGTGTCCCCAGCACTTCTGTGCCGCCCTCGGAGGAGACCCTTACCAAGAAGCCATGAGCCGGCAACTCCTTTGGGAAGGATTCAACTGAGCAATCTTTGCGGCTAGCAAATAAGGTTTCTGATAGGGACTCCTGGTGCTCATTAATGGGACAGGTAGGAAACCTGTAGCAACGACCAGTGCCAAAAGTCAGGAAAGCTAGACAAAAGGCTGACTCTTGAAGGCAAGATCGGGGAGTAGCCGTCGCTACGCCAAGGAAGGAAGCCTGCTGCAGAAGAGAACTCTCCTACGATCTTGGATGACCCTGGCCCTCCAAAGATGACACTTCCTTTGTTGCTTCTGGAACTTTAATTGAGGATATGCAAATACTACCCCTTTGCCCTTTGGAGAGGGTAGGCCATTAGCATGTTCTGAGAACCTTCAAATTCAGGAGACATTTTACCTGAAGATGACCCTAAAGATAAGAAGGGACTTGTACAAATGAAACTAGGTTTCCCTTCTCAAACCTGGTCCTCCTAGGAGTCATCATATGCTTCATTCTTCTAGCTGTCTCTGCCTGAACTTGGGATTCACCCTTGACTATTCTCTTTTTCTCATACCCCACTGCTTAATCCCACTGGCTCTTCAAAGCATATAGATCTGGCCACTTTTCTCCATGTCTACTCTCGCATCTGATTAGGCTAAGTCATCACCGGCTCTTGCATGGACAACAACAGCCTATCCTCTTTATTCCAGACAGAGCAGACAGAGTAATCCTTTTAAAATCCAAGTCAATTTTACAATCACCATAAACAAAGAAAAGTAAGCAAGCACCATTAAAGGATGTTAAAACTACTGGGTAACAGTTTTCTGGGGAGCTAGGTATTGATACAGCATCAAATTTATCTCCATCAGAAGAAACAGGTAGCTCTGCAAGTGAAGAACTCTGACAAGCACTATCGTAAGAGGAGAAAGGTCGCACACCCGAGAGTGGGACAGACTGACATCCCGTGCCTCCTGCTGTGGCATGCCTAGGACTCGTGGTCACTTATTCTGTGGCCTGTCAGGGTGCACCCCCCTCCCCATCTATTTGTGAGGAGAAAGCCAGATCACCCAACAGAAGGGCAACCCACAGAGAGCAATGCACTTTTAAGATGTCAGTGTCATGAAAGACAAAGACAGGCTGGGGGAACTTCAGGAGTAAGGAGACTAAGGACACAATGCCGTGACAGTAAGTATCCAGAATGACCTTGAATTTGATTCTGGGGTATAAAAAAGCTAATTATTGGGACAAAAGGAGAAATCAGATACAGACTGTATGCTATGTAATTTTTTTGGTCAATATTAAATTTCCTCAGTTTAGTAACTGTGTTGTAACCACATCAAAAAGCATCTTTGCTTGTAGGAGATAATACACTTAAGTATTTGGGGTGAACATTCATATGTTTGCAACTTCATTAGTTTAAGAGAAAATATGTGTGTGTGATGGGGAGAAGAAAAATGGTAACAAGTGATAAATCGAGGTGAAGGTCATGTATACATGTATGTGTGTGGGTGTGTTTGTGTATGTTCTCCGTATGATTCTGCAGCTCTTCTACAGATTTGAAGTTTTTCAAAATAGAGTTGAGAAATTGTTATGCCTCAAAACCCTGTAGTGGTTCCCATTTCAGAGGCCACAGGCTCTGCCCTCTGGTCTCACCTCCCCGCACCGACTGCTCGGCACCCCAGGCCCCCCTTCTTGCTGACTTCCGTGCCATCGCACTTCCACCTGGGGGTTCTGCAGTAGCAGCCCCTCTGCATGGATCACTCTTCCCGCCAAGTACTCTGCCCCCTATGAGGGACTCACTCTCTCTGCTCTCACTCACAGAAGAGCAAACCTCCTGCCCCGGCTCCTCACTCCGCCCCACTCTCTTCACTGCACTCACTGCTGTGGCACAGAGCTCGCGTCCACGTGCGCTATCACCTGTCTCTGGCCATGCAGCAGGGATCCTGGAGGGTAGGGTGCTGTTCTGTCCCCGGCTGTGGGCCCAGCCTCAGGAACAATGCGTCTCAGCAGAGCGGGGCTCAGTCTATACTCCTCGAGTGAATTCACTACTTGTAAGTGCTCTTTTAAAACTCAAGGAACTGTTTACAGTCTTGAACTTCTGGCTGAAGGGTTATGACGTAGCCGACACTTTTTTCAGGAATTGGGTCCTGATGAACTCTGCTGAGAAAAGGCGCTTTCAAGGAAAGTTTCCTACTTTTGGAATTCTACTTTAATCAGGATACAAGGACAGGTAGGGAAGATACACTTGTCCTTTCCCCCTACCCTCACAACATGGATGACAGAGTGGAACACCTCTCAATTATATGAGCTGAAGTCCCTATCCCAGCCCTTTCCTGAGAGCTCATTGAGAGCCGAGTAATCCAACCTCTGAAAACTGTCTGAGCCTCCTGATGAATTTAACAAGATTCTCAAGGCCATGGCAGGAGCTGGGGCACCAGCAGAAAGCTGCCTTACACGGCACAGAGTGTCCTGCAGGGATTACCGCTGTTCCAGTGTTAGTCAAGGAAATGCAGCTGGTAAGGAGACAACACATGATAACGGCTCCCCCATCTGAGCTCTCAGAAAGAGAGTGAGCTTTTCCCATGTTACTTACGTCTGTGGAGGTGGGGCTGGGCAGGGACACAGGCTGAACAGGTGCAGGGAAAGTGAATGTGGTCTCTGTCTTTTCATTTTCAGGGGAGTCAGGATGACTGGATGGGGGGGATGTTGGGGTAAGGGCTCCAAACCCCAGCACTGCATTGTATTTTGGAGGACGACCTATATACCAAGAGAAGGGAACAAAAGGGGAAAA
This sequence comes from Condylura cristata, assembly GCF_000260355.1. Classification (NCBI taxonomy): domain Eukaryota; kingdom Metazoa; phylum Chordata; class Mammalia; order Eulipotyphla; family Talpidae; genus Condylura; species Condylura cristata. Next base: position 9,285,350 of record NW_004567116.1, on the reverse strand, counting down.
GGGGGGAGGGAAAGAAAGGGGGAAAAATGATCTTACATACCTTTGGCCAGTGTTCCTCATTGGCTAGCGTGGAAAAGGAAGTGAGGTAGCAGACAGAAGGTTAATACCACAGTCCCAAAGAGAGAGAGAGAAGCACAGATTTAAATGTCATTAGAAACAACTGCATGAGTCTTAAAAGTGGGGCGAGTGAGCGCGTCTTGGAGAATGACAGGAGGTGCAGGTTCATGTCAAAGGGCCTTGCCTTGGGCACTGTGGTGACTTTCCTGAGCTATTACGGTTTGAGATTCCTAATGTGCGTACCAAGATGTCAAAGCTCAATGGGAGCAAGGCCAGGAATAAGATTTTACTTTCCATGTATCTTGCAAATTGTTCTCTAAGATCTCTCTGCAACTATCATTCTGACAATAATGTTAATGATTCCTGGCTTCCACAAATCCTATTTTCAGGATTCTGTTTTTCGCTTTTTCTCCTATCTACATTTTAGTCATTTCATTGCTGGTGAGGGTAGAGAGACCAAGTGAGGAGGCAAAATCATGTTAAGTACTCTTACTTCTTGCTGGAGGAGCTTGTGAGAGCTAAAAGATGTGGGCTTAACCATGAGTTACTGCTTGCGAATTGTCTCCCCACGGCACATCACGAGCATTTGGTGAGCCACGTGTCTAAGAACAGAGCTGCTCTGAAGTCTCAGGAAAGGCCCTGTTGTCTGCAGCTCCCCTGACCTGAAAATCTGCCTCAAATGAGAGCATTCGAACCCCATCTCACGGCACGGAGGGTCTACCCATGAGCACGAGTGGGTGTGGGCCGTCCAGGGCAGCTGCTCGTCTTCCACTCAGCTAACTTAGGGTTCACGTTCCCTAAGGGCCAGGGTCACAGCTTCTGCACTGTCAGTGATCAGGGCATACTGAACACAGGGTAAAGGAGAGAGCCAGAGAGGTACACTGCAGCCTGCAGGCCCTGGGAGACAGAGCACAGGATCGTGGCTTTGCCAGCAGCCGTCGTTTATATTAGAATCGTGCGGAGAGTCACGATTCTGTCAGACGCTACCTATCTGTGTTAAACCAGCAACGTCTGCAGCACGAAGACATATGTACTGGTTTGCCTTTTCTAGGGAATTTAGTGCTGCTAAAAGGGGAAATAGAAGAGGAATGCTCTTTGTTTACTCAGAAAGGCACATCTTAAGCATTGTGAATTCAAGGCTTTCATCCTCTGACCTTGGCAAGAGCAGGCAAGGTCTTTCTGGCTCGTTTAACCCCTTTCCTCTTAGCAGACACAGGCCACCAGCAAGCCTGCTGACCGCTGCTTCTGGCTGGGGCTCCTTTATAAAAACTGTCAGAGGCCACTAAAAATTGCCAAAAACAAAACAACAGAAAATAACCCATGACACTAGTTACTTGTGAAGACTTGGTATGGAGCAAAGACTTAGGGTTCCCATGGAAATATTTCTGACTACCTGAAGGATGGGGCTGGTGAAACATTTAGCTGGGTCACTAAGGGAAGATGCACTCTCTCCTTCTGTGGGGAGGAGGTGGTCACGATGGAGCCCGAGCCCAGCTTAGCAGACATAAGGTCAGGACGACCTCCTGAGCGGAATGTGTGTGCGTACGCAAGAATTAGTATGCTACTCCACTCACTCTGCAACCTTTCTAGCCTGGAACTATAATTCAGGGACACATTACCATGTGGAGAAAGGGACCTTGGGATGTATTACTGACATCAAAGAACAATTTCAGAACCTTGTTTATGAGCTCAAACTCTGAGCTATTAAGACCTATTTAGACCCCACTAGTGAGAGCTGCTGCTGAGGCTGCTGCTGCCTGCACCCCACCCTGCCTAGGGTTAAGGTGGCCCACCAATCCCCAAGGGGTAGGGGTGGGGGTGGGGGGGGTGTGGTGGGGGAGAAGTAGAGGGAAGGAGCTGTAGGGATTTTGGCTACAGGGAGTCTGTTTTGATAGTGACCTTTTCATCCCCACATGGGGCTGTCCTCTTCTTACAGGTGCTCAGTCCTAGGTGTGGGTGCCTGTCTCTGGCCCTGAAAGTCTGCAGGAACTTAATCATGCTCTTGTCTTGCTGGCAGCCAGAACACTGAGATACCACCAAGAGCACCTTGGCAACAGCAACGCCCTGTTCTGCTTACTGGTGCTAAAATACTTCCTTTCACATGGTCTCCTGTTCACTGTTATTCATGGGTATTCTCCCTGCTGGGCCTGGGGCAGAAATGCTGCCTTAAGACATTCTCTGAGTCAGCTTTGCCAGAATCCCAGTAAGGGCAGCTTTTCTGTCTATAGAACTGTAATAAGAAATTGTACCCCTTTTCTCCCCCATTCTCAGGGAACAATAACAACACAACTATTTCCAAGGGGTACAGGAGTTAGATGGGCTCTAAGACAATGGAAGAAGGGAGGGGGAAGAAACACAACACAGAAAGCAAAAGCAACAGCAAGGGAGAGAAACAAAAAGATATTCACCTCTCTTCCGGGTCCCGGGATGCATTGTACTGTTCAGGTATGTGACTGCACTCTTCTTACGCTTTGAGGATTGAAAAAGGAAAGGTGGCGAGTTGAACTGTATGGCCACTACTACGAACGGAACAAGACACAAGCTCAAACACAGCCTGTCAAGATGCCCACTAGTCAGTGCTCGTCACCAAGGTCTTGGTACTATATTACACTCACTAGGCGCTGAGAGAATATTCCAGAAAGGTCTCCCTTTCCTTCAGATGACATTTGTGTTGAAGCCACAATAAGTTACATTTTTAGGTCAGGAGTGTATCTGCTCAGACTCAGGGCAAACAAAGCAAAACAAAAGCTAAGGGGAAGGTAGTGAATAATAAAAATAAAATAATGTGGTCAGAGAAAAACCCATCATTTCCCCACGCTGGTCAAATACACTCAGGTGCCGAAAAAAAAGGAAACTGAGAGTGGTGGCCACGTCGGGCCAGGAATACCTCTGGCTCAAAGACTGCTCCGCTGTAGACAGGATTTGCCGTTGTCCTTCTTTTTCGCTCTTGCCTCTTGCTCTGGATTTCTTGGGAAAGCGAAAGGTGTGGATTAGAAATACAGAAAACCTAACATGCATAATTAACTGCCTTGTTTTATCTGCTGGTCTTCCCATGATAAATTAGAAACAGGGCCAAAACTCTTGGTTTCACTGCAGCCTCAGCAGAGAAAAGCTTACTGCTGGGAGCAACTGAGGAATTAGATACTCTGCCCTCTCCCAAAGCAAGAGCACACTGTTCCACAGGATGAGGGAGAATTTGACGGGTTCAAGGTGTTCAGATTTATTTTTAGATGCCTGTGATATAGCTGTTAATGAACTTTACCCACAGACCTTGGGTTGAGTAACCACAGGTTCACTATACTTGAAGTAAGTAATCAGTACAGGTACAGCTTTGTAATTTAAGATTTTGATAAACTGGAAATGATTGAAAAATACAAGGACTTGTAAAAGGGGAATTTTCTACTTTGTGCTAAAGGAGAAAAAAAAAAAAAGATACTCCCCTCCCTTCAGGCTCCCACTTAAAATTAGTTAGGCAAGTGGGGGGCTTTCCCAGGATAGTAGTGAGGATACAGAAAGACAGGATGGGGAGGGGTGGAACATTACAAAGAGGGGATGGCAACTTTTATTCTCAAGGAATTAGAGTCCATATTGATTAAATCACACTCCATTTATATCTAATTTTCCATTCTAGCCATATATGAAACATCATGCGTAAGAACAAAGTTCTAGACCAGAAGCAAGGTGGGGCCGTTAATGTCTTCTCTTACCTTCTAGATGGTCATGTGTTACCAACCCTAGAGACACCATGAAGGCAAGTTTCTGTGCCAGAGAAACAAAGAAGAACACAATTCAGTCTGGGTTTTCACAAAGCCAATTGCATGCTCTTAGACAGACACCCAGGCAAACAGGCTAGCAGGCCAGCCACCCGCAGGAGGCTGATTTCAGGTGAACAAGCAGTGGGCACCTGCCACTCCGAGCAGCCATGGAGCCACTCTGGAGGCTTCCAGGGACCAAGATGAAGGATTGGTGCCTGCATCTCCTTTTTCATCGACAGGTATCAGTCTCCTCAGTGACTTTTTTTTTTTTTTTTACAGAAAGATCCTCTTAGAAGATTTCCATTCAAAAAATATGCAGAGGGCTACAAAGAGCTTCCCACACAACAAAGTCCATATTCTAGCTACTTGTCACTGACTAGCTGCCTCTGTCAGGAGAGATCAGGGTTTCTTACATTTTACTATGGAAAATGCCAAGTGTACCTTAAAAGCAACAGCTGATGGGTCTGCTTAATGCTAGGTGCAATCAAACATGCAACAAAACTTGGAGAGACACTGCTCCTCAGAACACTCCCCTAAAGCTCGAGTGATTAGAATACCGTACTTCGAGCTAGAGATAGCAACAGTGTGATTCCTGTTTTGTTCTTTGGCTATATGTGGTCTGCTGTATCACTTTATGTGGTCACTAAATACGCCACAGATGACATCATTACTTTCTCTGATGGTAAAGAACATCATCAATAGTTAGAGGAGACATATTCCTGCAGAATTATTTATATCACAATTTGGTCTTTAAAAATTCTGACATTCCCCCCCCCCCAAATTAAATATCAAGACATTTTGGCCTGAAGTGATAAGTTCAGGCTAGTCAAAATATCGAGTGTTTTATGAAGATACAGTCCTTGAGCAAACCACTTGAGAACACAGAAATGTGCCTTAGTGGTGTCTTCAGTCCTAAAGAAATGTGCTTGTTTAATTTCTTACTTCAAAGGTCGTGGGCACCTAGCTCCCTGACAGCCAGACACCGCAGGAAAGCAGCCTCACCCGCTCCCACTGTGCTGAATGGCAGGTTGCGTAGCTGCTATCAGTTTCATCCCTCATTCTCGCTAGTAAAACTTCCTCAAGATTAGCAGGCTGCCTGCCCACTGCTGTCTGATAATACAGTAGTGTGGAAGCTGACATTCAGATGCACCTTGCTTTAATCAAGTAACAACACCTTTCTTGTCTATAAATTTCATCTTTGTGGGCCTTCCCTGGTGGCGCAGCGGGTTAAAGCACTGCACTAAGAAGCTAAAGCCATTTCCGCATGAGTTCGATCCCTGCCTGCCCCGGAGGTGACCACATGGCGAGCCAGACCTCTCCTGACCCGCCCGCTGCTCCCCTCAGCAGTGTACTTTGTCGATCTGTCTGTTCTGCTCCCCGCTCTGTCTCTGGTGAAGCCTCTCACCCTCTGAATCTCTGGCCTGTACCCCAGTTCTGTATAAATAATCTTTAAAAAAAAAATTTCATCTTTGTGGTCTAGGTCAAATTCACAAAAGAATTATATTAAGGAAAAAAGACCCTCTCGAGATGTTCTCATTAAAAAGAACAAAAAGTTGTCAAGAACTTTTGCCTAGTCTACGAACCACATGCATGTCAAGGGCTAATGTGTTCTCTTTACAGATTAAAGTGATTCTAGCTAGAAAGTGAAGTATTGGTTGTTACACAAGAAGGTACTTGCTTGCCTCTCACTGTGCCACTGACCTAAAATATCCTCAGTTTCTCTTGATAATGAAATTTTGCAATAGCTTATCTAGTTTTCCTCTTCTAAGCATCATACTTATCATCAATTTTGTAGATGATTTTAGGTTTCTCTGTGATTTTCAGGACTAGTCCTTCTTTTTGGTTTGGCCCTTCTTTAAAGATAAATTAAAAATTAATTTACTTCATAGAAGAAAGAATTTTAATTTTTAGAAAAACCTGAATTGACTTACTAAATCTGCATTAAAAAAATGACAGGAAGCTTTGATGGCTCGTGCCACAATTTAACATGGTTTCATTTCAAAGAACGCACCGAGGGAAGAAGGAAATGTATTTCTGGACTAATAAAATCCCGCTATCAGATACTCGTCATCATATTACCTCTCCACATTTTTCTTTTATAGCCGCTTGTGCAAACACATCAAACTAAAAAATTCTCTCGTCTTAAGGACATACAAATTTACATTCTATATTTGTACAGACTTGCTTTGCTATTTATGTTTATAATTCGATCATAAATTGTAGTATAGATGTTACTATTTTCATCCCTAGATGTTACTATTTTTATCCTTACTTTTATGCCTTAATGAAATACTCTGAACTACTGATTTGTTTGGGATTGGGGCTCTAATGCAATACAATGGTAATAACAAAAATGCATTGTTAACAACTGTAATCGATAACTTAAACACATTAGCTGAGTGAACTGCGCACCTCATGAACGCTGGCTTAGACAAAACATTAATGATCATCAGGAATGAAACAGCATACAAGGAAAATAGCCATTAATCTTACATTTCAAATGTGTAGCATGTGTATGAAATGCCTATTGGTCAGCTAATGGGTGCTCTAGGCCACACTGCAACCTAAGAATAACATTACTGAAGAGTGAACAAGAGCAAGAAAAGGAAAATCAGAGACTCAGCAGAGCGTACACACTCCCCTGTAGTGAGGACAAACACCACAGCACAGACTGAGCCGTCTTTGGGGGGGCAGGCCTACCTGGGGGTTCTCCTCCCGTTTTGGTTTGGGTGCAGCAGGTGGAGTGATGGTGCGACTCTCTGTTTGTTTCTCCTCTGTTTCTGTGTGGGATTTAATTGTCTAGGAGAGGAAATTAAATAAAAATTCAGAATTCATTTTTTATTAAAAGAATGAAAACAAACAGTAGTTTAACCATAGCCAAGACGGAAAAAATAATATACTCAAAGTGGAAACATTAATAAATAATTTAATATAATGGATTTCACTTTAGAAGAGGGAAAAGTAGTGCAAACCCCAGTTGCAGTGATCAAATTGTGTAGCTAGGACAGATATGAATCTATACAGATAAGTCTAAATTACACAAAAGGAAAAATTCCATGGCTTAATTCCTATGCTAAAAATATAGCTGCACTCTCTGATTTCAATGTTAGGATATAGGAATAGTTTTCTAGAAACAAACCCACTCTTGTCATACTAGGGTCACCCTCCAGTCCATAACATGCTCAAGATCCAAGTCGTGTCCAAAAAATCTTATATACACACTCTTCTATTTCAGATAATTTCAATCATAATCAGAGAGGTTACAGAACTACCTACCCTCTTGGGATATTTAAAACCTGCCTGTATCACACATTAGAGATGCAATTGCCAAGAAAAGGTCATTTTGCAAGAGGCTGACATCCTGATTACCCCTAACCGCCTCTTCCAGATGCATCCATTTCAAACAAAAGAAACCCCAGTAGCATTACCACCTTCGAACACAAATGGCAGTGAGCAAGTTGGTAGACTGACCTTGCATTGCTATTCTTATCACAACCCAATGGCTAACTCATTTTATGAAGCCCTCTGTAAATACGGAAGTGGTATTAGAACAGTGGATAGAAAACTGTAAACACAAACCTAATTTACTTTTTCAAAATTAAAAAAATGTGATGCTAACAGTCTTTTTTGTATGACAACAACAAGTAATTAAATGAATGAGAAACTGCCTGATTACCGATGAGCAAAAGTCAAATTAAAGACTTCGGTCCTACCAGCAGGACACCAAAAATTCTCAAAAACCATTATGCTGTAAAATATTTTACTGGACCTGTAAAACTAATACAACTCAAAGATCTTTCATTTTCTTTCCTGACCACTTATATTTTTCCTTCTACTCTTTATATTTTTACTTTAGCAACGTGTGAGCAACTCCCTTATCAATACTGTTAACAATGTCTGTTCTGGGGTACAAATGTTGGATTGTCCTGTCCCTATTTCCCCCTTTATATTAAGTCACTTGAAAGCAGGGACTGTTTTCACACCTTTGCACGCTTTATGCCAAGTACAGTGGCTTCGGTAAAGCAGGTTTGCAAGAGTTGCTGATCTCCTGATAAGGAGTATGACCTATAAGAACAATGACTCACATCTTCCTTCTCTCTCACCCCTTTTTATCTGGAAGGACCTATGTCTTCCATAAAAGACCTACAGGGAGACAACAGGAAAGTACTCCACAGTGACATTTGCAAGGTCCTGGGCACCCAGCTTATTTTCATAGCCCTCTGAATGTGGGAGTACGCCAGTCTGAGGGAGGAGAGAGGAGAGAAGGTCATCCGTAATGGTTTGCTGCTCCATTTCAAGGCTGTGTGGAGTTCCTTGGAGTCTCTCAGTCCATCTCCAAGGCTGAGTACAGCAGGGAGTGGCAATGTCTCTGGGGAAGAGCAAAACAATTCTCACCACTTAAGGAATTACCCAGAGTTCAAATTTTCTTGCTTAGGCAAGAGGAGTACATAATGTAAGGGTTAGATAAAAAGTACTGAAAGCACCCCAAAAATGAAGCCAACAAAACATTAGGGGCATCTTTTGCTCATGGGTCTCTTATGTGAGGGAATGGCGATAGCCATGCTGTGAACAGCACTCTGGTACTCAACAGCTGGGAGAAAGCAAAGATGGCTCATGACTGCACCCCAGCTGATTAGCGGGGTTGCGAACTTTGAGGGACCCTGTGAGGGACCCTGAATCAGAACCAATCAGTTAAAACTGCAATCAGTTAAAACCAATCAGGAACCTATTCTTGATCCTCAGAGAGACTGTAGGTTAATCAATGTTGTTTTAAGCTGCTTAAAACAAACAAAAAAATAGAGTAGGGGAGCAACATCCCAAACACGACAGTAGGGAGCTCTGAGAATCAGTACTTCCACTGAAGAAACCATTAAACTGGCAAAAGCAGAATCAACTTTTTAGAACTCTAGTACCTAATAAAAAATGTATAGCAACCAGGGGAGCACTTACTGAATAAAGAGGTTACTAAATTTCAGTAAGAAAGCATTTCTCCTTACCTACCTACAAACCCCCATACCCTAGCTGGACAGAGCCTGAGGGGATGGTGACCTGCCTTCTTGGTACAGCCTGCTGGAGCGGGGGGAGCAAAATGAACCTTGTTTTCAGAAACTTGTGGCCACGCATTTTGACCTCTGGTAGCTCCCTGAGAACTGGAATAGAGACCCACCCTCGCTGGGACCACCTTAGGTTGGCATGGATTTCCAGGTGGTATCTGACAAGTATGCTACCTACCCCTGGTCGTCTGGCACCCCGAGTCACCAGCTCATAGTGGCTGAAGTACATGACAGACACTCAAAAGCCTGGGAAGGAGGTTGCTGAGCAGGAAGATTCTTGGAGGAGTAAGAACTTTCAAGGGCCATGTACCGGGAACCCAGAGTACCTGTCTCATCACGGGGCTAAGGGCATCCTCACACATGACCTGACAAGAGCCCTGAGCCTGCACCTACAGCAGTCGGAGAGGACAGGTGAAGACTAAAGCCAAGGTCTAAGTGACCTAGCTTAGTGCTGAAGTATTTGCACTGCTCAGAGCCAACTGTAAATAGTGAGCAAATTTTTGTTGTTGTTTTTTAAAGTTTCTTATTTACTTCATTTTGCTTCAGTTGTTTAAGGAAATCCATCCCATCACTAGCTGACAACTGAAAAAAAGAAATTCTAGTGATCATACGTAACAGACTTAACGAAAAGAGTTTGGGAAAGACACTAAGCAGGGCAGCACAATCCTTATCACAGCAGCAGACCCCCAGGGTGGGAGGGGAATCTAATTTCTAGAGTTATCGTATTGTAATTTTAAAACGAACTGTTTCAAACATGAACTAAAAGGCATTCAAAGAAATAGGAAAGTCTGACCCACTTGTAGGGAAAAACAAAAGAAACGCACAGAAACTGGCTCTATAGAAGCCTTGAGGAAGACTAAGACAACTGTCTTAAATACACGCTAAAAGCTAAAGGGAAGAGTGAACAGAAAATTAAAGAAACCAGGCATTTAATGTCTGACCAGAAAATATCAATAGAGAGAAATTATATATTTTTAAAAGAACCACATTAGAAATTCAAGCTGAAAAGAACATTAGCTAAAATGGAAAGTTCACTAGAAGGGTTCAAGCCAAAAGCAAGCAGAAAATGAACAGAGGCATCGGGCCTGAGGGGCTCCACCAATGTACTGACATGCACACTCTGGACTCCTGGAGGAAAAGGAGAGATGACAGCTGAGAAGTCCCCAAATTTGATTAAAATCACAAAGCCATACACTGAAGAAACTCAGCAACCTCAAAATAAGATAGTCTGACAGTGAGCCACACTGTCAAAATCCAAAGTCAAAGGGAGGATCTTAAAAACAGCAAGGAAGAAGTGATAGAGCATAAAGAAGAGGTCCTCACTTTCCAAAACCAGAGAGCAGAAGGCAGTGGGTTGACTCATTCAAAGCGCAGAAGAAAAAAAACAAACTATTAACCAAGAATTCTATCAGCTACCAAAAGTAGTACTGCTAAAGCGAGTCCCCTTCAGACTGAAATAAAGACTTTAGGTGGTAACTTAAAACCATACAAAAATAATTCCAGTGTAGGTAACCACATAATATAAAGTGGGGTATTACTGTATCTTCGATTTGTAACTTCTTCTGCTTCTATATAATTTCAAAGAGAAACCCCCACCACAGAAAGCAGGTACTCAAACAAATGCAGTGCCATGAATATCCATAGCAACACTACTCCTAATAGTGAATAGGTGGAAAAAAACCCTAACACACATCAATGAATGAATACATTGTGGTACACAGAAATATGGAGTGTTAATGTCATTTAAAAGGAATGAAGTACTGCCATGTTGCAATGTGAATCTTGAAAACACTGTGCTAAACGAAACAATTCAGACACAAGGCCACGTAATACAGGATTCCATTTATATGAAATATCCAGAACAGGAAAATCTAGAGACAGAAAGCAAACTGAGGATTGCTAGAGGCAGAGAGAAGAGTAAATGGGAAATACTTCATGGGGACTGAAGGTCTGAGGTTGGGGTAATAAAAATGTTTTAGAACTAGACAGATGGTAGTTACACAACACCGAATGTACTGACTGACTACCACAGAATTTTCAGCAATTAACGATACAGTTAAATGTATGTGATGTAAATTTCACTTCAATTAAAAAATTAATCTGGAAACAGAAAAATGAATTAAGCTAAAAGCTTGATTTCTTTCAGAGAGGTAAAGAGGCTTCTCTGAAGGACTCTTTTGGGAGAGGTCTGTGTGGTGTTTGAACTGTTACTAGTTTTTAAAAACTAAGTGATCTGTTTTTCTGGCTTTTGGGGGGTAACTGTTTCCATATTATAAAAACTGATCACTATGTAATGTAAAGTAGCTTCTTCCTTAAGATGGAGTCTCTTGCAGATGGAGTCTGTTGTCTTCTCGACACTAAGACCAAATGCCACCTTTATTGTGGCATTCTTGTCTTACTATTTCAAAGAGGAATTGAGAATAAAAGTGGGTATCTCTTGTAATCATGCTACCACTTATTTACCCCTAATCTGTTTTACCTTTTATATTTCCTGCTCCACACCCATATCTATTTGAATTTGTAACTTCTATTCTTTTTGGTATTATAAAGACAGAAATCAAAGGCCAGAGAAGATAAGAACCAAATTAACTATTCATAACCTAATCCAAATTCACGTTCTGAGACTTGGCTACATTAACAATGAAAGTTAGGCACTTTCAAAGAATTAACTGTCCAAATAGTTTTATTAATAACAGTTAAATAAATTTAAAATGAAGTTAAAGAAAAAAATCATTGTTTGGTGACTTGGGTCTATTTTCTCTGCTGCAGCACCAGTCCTACGACAGAGGGCATAGAATTGCTAGCTCCTGTTCACTAGGAGATAAGACTGGGATCTGTGAATAAGAAGTTCATCTTGTTTTAGAGGACATTGTATAGGTTCCTATGGCGATGTGACAGCTACTTTCCCACAGAACCTTGGGAACATCCATGGAAGTCCCTGTTGCAGGGGTGGGGTGGGGTAAATGAGAAATGATCATCACTTCCCAGAACCAGCTGCTTCAGGCATAGTCTGAGAGCTGGAAAGGACAAGGGTGTAAAAAGGGGGTGTTGTGGGACTGTAGTGTGTGTCTGGTTTTATCTACTTTTCTAACTTAAATATGTCTCTAGCCTCTTTAAACTTGATCACTTGTTTTATTTGAACCATGATGTAATATGGCTTTTAATAAGCAAGTAAAATGGGATCTACCTCTTATCTGGAGTGGATAAGGAAAATGGTGATGTCTGATGGAAGAGGAAAAGTGAGACCCCTGTTGTGGTAACTGATGTGGCCTGCTCCCTTTCCTGTGCCAATGGGAAGCCTTGGAACCACACAACTCGGAGGCAAAGCCTCAGTTCCCACTGCTAGTGCTCCGAGACTAGGGTTCAGGCTTGGGTTAGCCCCTGTGTGGCCAGACACTGCATACAGCACAGCAGTGGCACTTAACCAACACATTTTTATTAAATGATCGCTGCCACCCTAAAGGAAATAGTGAGATGGAGAAAGGAGTCATCTAGCGTAGTCACATAGCGAATATACTAGACAGAGGGTCTGATGGCCCTGAGCAGGCTGTAAGTGGGACGGTCTTGGCTTCACCCACCCCGACATCTCCCCACAGCTATACATGTGATATTACGGTAAATCATAAAGGAAAAAGGAGGACAGTGGGAGGCTGTGAGGTAAGAATTATGAGGAAGGAGTCCAGCCGAAGGAGAGCCCCTACTGATGGAGCCTGGTTACCTGTGCGACTCAGCAAGGTGGTCTGCGACACTAAGAGAGCGATGATGGGACTCGCCTATTAGGTCAACAAGAGGAGGGAGCACGGGATTTACTACTACAGGAGGTTTTTTTTTTAATTTTTAAGACATCAGGATATCTTTTTGTGATATTACAGTTAAAACAAAAAGTTCTATCAATAGGTAAGGCTGTACATGAAAAGAGAATTACTCAAGATCTAATAAAAAGTTGCGAAACAGTCTGATTTTGTCTTTGCTTTAAAAATATGTTAGCATATGCACAGAAAATATGTGGAGGAATAGAAACCATTCATAATGACTTATGGAGCAAAATTTTGGTGAAATTATGGGAAACATTTACTCTACATTTATTGGATTGTCATTAAAGTCATGACACATTTTTTTCTGTTTTTCAAGCAAAAATAGATCATGATTTTTCTGACAACCCACTACATATACACATATGTACTTTCTACAATATCTATTTCTGTAATGTTTGCATTTTTTTACAATGAACATGAATTACAACTTTGTAAACAGAACAGAAAATGTAAAAATAAAACTAAAAACACTCTTGCTTCTTAAAAATCTTTTAAAAAGGTCAAAGGAAAATAATAATTAGTAATCTAATAGCGTTTTGAAGTCTACATGCTTTAGAACAGGAAGGTTTCTCAGAGCCAGCCTAGGACATGAGTATTTCCAAATGTGCCCCCACTCAAGCTAAGCTTGAACATTTTATTTTCAAAAGCTTTAAATTCTGCTAACAGGATGTCTGAAAACTTCTCATTTAAAATATGTGTAAGTATTTCTGAATATTTTCCAAAGCATTTCCTGGGGGGTTGAGCAAGTGAGCAAGCTCCCCAGGAACAGAGATGTATGCTCTGAGCATAAGATTCTGATACCCAGCTTTTCAAGTACAAGGCCTGCTGCCTTTATGAGCTGCCCGGGTAGGAAGCACTCTGTGCATAAGGCCCCTCTGTTCACGAAGGCCACCGCGGCAGGAAGCTGCCTCGCGCTCCGCCATCTGGCCAGCCCTCTGAATCATGGTCACCCTTCCAGAAGCATAAGATTCAGAATCACCAGAGACTATTTTCAGATGAATGAGGACTTAAGCCTGAACAATCAGAAATAGGTCAATGACTTTATGAAATAACTTTCTTGAAAGAAGATGCTTTCTTTGTAAAATTCTTCTCCATCACTGTCTTTCTTTAAATAGAATATCATGACCACCTAAAAATCCTTTTTTTTTTTGCTTTTAGAAGTCTTTCTGTCATAGGACCATTAAGTATTTTTTGAGGTTACCTATATTTCTCTAGCTACGTTTTTTCTTTTTCAAAGAAAAAAACCTGGTTTTAGAAATAGAAATGAAGGGTTGCAATGTTTGAGCTAAAATGTCTGACTCTTTTGAGACTTAAAGGAATGTTTTTAGATATTTTAAGTTTTTCATTTGGCTCTTCATTATCTTTAATAACCAGGGAAAATCTTTGCAATTAAATCCCTTTATTGTATTTTTTTTTTCTGACTTTCATAGTCATACCCTCATCTGCATTCTTAGTGGGCCAAAACTAAAATGGCATTTTCTGTTTACTAGTTCATCTGTGCTTCCTGATTGGGGGCAGCTCATCTGTGAATTTCTGCTTCAAAACCAGCAGGGGGAGCTCACTCACACAGAAATCTAAATCTGTGGTGGGAAAAGCAACTCAACTTTCTTCAGTAAGAATGGCCCTTTAGCATTGTGAATAAAGTTATCACATAATAAGCAACAGGTTGTCAACAATGTTGCTGAGATAAAGAGCTCCTGAGGAAATGTGATTGGAGGCAGCGGGGACTAAATGACAAGGCTACTACTGCCCAAAGCAGGTGCATACTCTGCATGTACCTGTTTTTCAAGACTTGGCTTGCTAAGCTGTACGGTTTGAGGTCCAGCGAGTCTGGTCCCTGGAGTAGCTATCACAATGCTGGTGAGCTGGGCCATGGGAAACGTTTTGGCTATGGTTGCAGTCTGCCCATTGACAACACGGACTGGGTGGATGGAATTCTGGGAAGTAGGGAGGGTCGTGGGGGTGAACTTGGTCAGCATGACGGGTCTCTGGATAAGTTGAGGAGCTGCAAGCATGGGAGGAGGTGCTGGGGCAATAGGAATGTTATTCTGGGCCACAGGCTTGGGTCGAACCTATGGGGAAAGAGAGAACAATTATTGCATACTTAAAGAAACTTCTCAAGACGTTAAGTCTAAGACATTGCCAGATGTTTCGCACTATGTATGTGAAAAGATATTTAGTACATATCTTATTAATATTCACTTTGGCAATATTCTGCAAGTCACAGATATATAATCTTAGGTAAGACTCATCAGCTCATAAGAGATTCCAAATGCTACACAAGAACATTTTTTTTCTGATTCCAAACCACAGTTCCTTCTTCTGTACCATACAACCTTTTCAGGCTGAGGTCAAAGGCCTGATCTGGACACTGATCCCATCTGGAATACGTGCCCAGTAGGGTATTAATGTTACCTCTTGGCCATAATTCACACACTAAATTTCTCTATCTCCACAGTTTCGGTTCACTCCTATTTCTGGTCCTCTAATTCTCCATTCTGATCATTACTCTCTCAAGTCTCTTTTATGGGTTTTCTCTTCCAACACCCAATCCTAAATGTAATATTTCTCAGAATTTTGTTTTGCAGCCCCTTCCTCCCCAGTGTTCTCATTCTTCCTGGGCCCTCACCTGCCCCTTGACCTCAGTTACCATCTGTGCAACGGAGACTCTCACACTTCTATTTCAGGGATGACTATCACCTGAACTTCAGAGTCGTATATTCAAATGTCTATAGACATCTCTACTTGGAAACATACAAAAAGTTCAAAATCAACATGTCTACAACACATTAATTTCTTACTCTAATCCACTTTCCCTCTTCTAATTCCCATGTGTTTCTTAAATCTGTCTACTGTGAATCCTCACTGCCACTACTCTGGCTTCTATCTAGCTCACAGATACAGCAGTGACTGAAAACTGTGTTTAAAACTGAAAACTGTGGTTAAAACCATGGGATCAGTCTGGCCTGGATTCGAATTCTGGTTCAAACATTTACTAAGTGTGTAACCTCAGGCAACAGATCTGATCTCTAAGTCAGTATTTTTCAAAGTTTCTCAATTGAAACCCTGTGGGTAAAATCCTTTCCTCTTATTCATTCATGAATGTCTGATCTTCAATGAGTTCTCTAGCTCTGTTCTGAAAACCTGATCAGAGTAAGAATGTCAGCTATGTCACCAGACAACGTTACTTATGGTAAAAAAAAGCTTTCTTACTGGTCTATCATATCTGGATGGGGAATAATTAAAAATAGTTGATGGGATATCTTGCCTTGGGCTTCATGAAGTAGGGTGATTCTTGTAACTGGGGATATCCTTGTGACAACCTTGAAACCAATGCCCACAGAACTGTTACAAGATACATTAGCTTCTCTAAGGCTTAAGGCTTCTAGGCCATCATGACCTGACATATTTTGGCACCTCCACTATCCTGTCAGCTGTAGAGACTGGTATATGGGACTACTAAAGGGGCTTCCACTGAAGAAAAATGTCTGATGCTCTCTCTTGCTGGCAAGCTCTGGTTTCCATCCTGCACTGTTCTAATAGACTGGCAATGAGTATGGTGTGCTGAGAGTCTGAATGTTTAGCTAAACTTAAGGAGACTCTGTGGGGGGGCTGCAGATACAGAGTAGGAATACATTTTACACTGTAACCACTACATACATACCAAACTGTATCTATAGCTCTACAAAACAAACATTCATGCAACAATACTTATTTACTATGTGTCTAAAATTTCCTTTTCTGCTTTGCTCTTTTTAATTAAAAACTAGTTACAATCACTTAATTGATTTCACAGCCTACTAATGGTTCATGACCCATTGTTTGAAAAACATGGACTAAGTTTTAAGAGTCCTTATGTGCAAGACAGTAATACCCACTTTCACAGGGTTTTGATGAGGATTAAAATAACCCATGTGAAGTGCCTAGCACCAACATATAACAAGATCTAAATGTTAGCTATTAATACTTCGGACAGTGTCCCAACAATTCCTCCTGTCCAGTCCTGACTTCTCTAATCTATTCTCCACATAGTGACAAGAAAGAATTTTTAAAACAAAAATCTGAGCATGCCAAATGCTTGTTTGAAAATGTTTTAATGGATCCCCACTGTTCCTGGAATAAGGTCCTAATTCCTAATATAGCCCACAAGGTCCCACAGTTCTGGCCTGAGTGAGCTTCCAGCCAACTTTTATTCTGGCTTGAGCTGGCCACATGGCCCCTGTGCTCAGAAACATCAAGTTCCTCTTGGTAATTTAAGGTTCCATGTAGCAATCCATCCTGAACTTGCATGTATACTCTGCCCTCTACCTGGGGCATTTTCATTCTTACCCCTGAAATGTCAAGCTACCTTTACTAGGATTTCAGATCTCAGAAACTTTTTGTGGGTGCCCTCCCACCTTTTCTGACTACTCTAGACTTCTCATCATGGACACTGTAACTGCATGTGCCTGTGTCTGAAGCTCTCTGAGGGCAGAGCACTATCCGTCCTGAAAATCGGTAACATCTATAGTCCTTAGTGTCTTTTTGGATACTCAGGATATTTATTAGGGATTTATCTGAAAAATGGTTGAAATCACCTGGTCTCACATTAGCACTGTCTGTCTCCTCCGCAGAGGCAACTAAGAAGTCATGGCCAATGACCACAAAATCCCTTCTCTTTTCCCTTTGCCTGAAAACCTAGGACTTCAGATAGAAACTCCTAAGATTTCTACCAAGAAAGGTTGAGATTTTCTCAAGGTCCAGACTGGGCAACTCTGGCACAGGCCATCAGAATGGTGAGTTCGGTCTAACTGCTAGTAAGAACCTACTCAGGACAACCTGAGCAAGCAGCGCGGGGTCCCTGTACAGCACACTAGTCTAAGTCTTCACAAACAAGGCTTTGTGCTCAACCTGATGCTCAGTGCCATCACTTCCCCACAGTGAACGCAATGGTCTCTACTGGGTTAGTTGGGGTACTGCTGCCTTCCTCCTATTCTCTTCAGCATACAGGGAAGAAATAAAAAAGTACAAACTGCATTCCATTCTCACTGGCCAGCCCATATGATTAATTTCTTCTAGTAAGTTAACATTAAAAGGCTTAAAATGGTGTCATCTTTATTGTTTTAGATTTGAGAATGTTTACTTTTCCTCATACCCCTGCCACTGTCTCTAGTCATTGCTAGAAACACAACAATGAAATAAGTCTCTTCATGGTATATTAATTAGCAGACAAAATCTTTAGCTAAGTGGGACCTGAGTACAGCTGAGCTGACAAGTACATTACAAAGGCTGCTTAGAAGAGCCCACTAGAGGACCCCTACCCATCGCTGTGCTTGGCACTGGTTCACTCACCTGTGGAAGAAAGTTTGGACGTGGAGTGAGTCTAGGAGGGGGGATAAATTGTGGTACTTTGATGGGCTGAGGAGGGGTTGCCTGAACCTGCTAAAAAAAAAATGAGAAAGATGAATAAACCAGAGAGGCCAATAACCGTTCAATATCAAAGCTAGGCATTTTTTTTAAGCTAGGCATTCTTTAAAGTATTTTCAGCATCACTATTCCCTGGACAGGACAATATTCTTCAGACAATATCTTCTATGAGCCTTCATTGTATAATTAACATTGCCTTAAAAATGTATTTTATTCTCCCACTTGCATGCTTTATTTGACAAAATAAACCAACTACGTTTGTGCCCTTAGATACCTAATGTAAAAGAGCAAGCTCAGCAATCTTGGACAATTTCCTCTGACACTCACGAACTCTTGTGTTTATGTATTTTCAAAGTCAAGACTAGATCCGAAGTAAAAATCAAATGTGCTGCCTGGACAAATGAGCTTTAGAGCATTATCTAATGGTGAAGGGCATTATTCCTATGAAGAACTGTCTAACTCTCAGCTTTGGGCAAAATTATCCGGTTACTTCTTTAAAGGTTCCTTGGAAAGTGGTGAAGCTTTACTTCACTGCTTTCTAGTTTCACTGGTCATCAGTCAGAAGCCACCAAGAGCTATTAAGTTGCCATTTTAAGAAGGGATTTTTAAACCACAATTTGGATATATTTCCCTCAAGTTTCTGAAAGCATCAGTTTCTAAAGGTTTTACCCTGGACATCTCATGAACAATTTTTGTTCAAATACTTCTTTTCTTCAAAGGGTGTTTTTTCTTATTGACGTTGGATATCAGAATTGTTAAATCTGCGAGTTTCTTGAATATTTTTAAAGTGCCCCAACTAACCCCAGAACTTCCTGGGTACAATTAATTTAGAACTAAAAAGAATTCGGCAGGGAGTTTCCCCCAAATCAATAGTACAGTGCCAGAGTGTGGAAGTGTTCACATGTCACAGGATGGACTGTGGGGAGGATAGAGGGAGAGATACGTGAAGTGGTATGTGTGCCTCTGGGGAAGACATTTTCCCCGCTATAGTCAAGTCCTACTTAGATCTCAGAGAATGTGCTAAGTAAGCTTTGGTCCTAGGTGTCAGGATACCTGTACAACTATTTGAGCAGACGGTAGGAATCACCAAATTCCTCTGTCAACTCCATAAAGGGAGTGTGGAATGGTAGAAGAGTGATGGAGATTGAAAAATCCAGCAGGAGCACAAAATGGATATACTCTGCATGTCCTGACCCCGCTCATGTCCTGACCCTGCTCATGTGGGCACATGTCCTGACCCCGCTCATGTGGGCACACATGAGTAGCAGCTGCTGGCTTACCAGAGTGACTGTGTTTTTTGCCACAATTTGGACAGCCTCTGCCCCAGGTCCAGTGACCTTACTAGACGTCTGGAGGTTGACTGGTGTGTTCTGCACATCAGTGCTGAGCACAGCCTTCTGACTGTTGATGGCGGTCACCATAGCAATGGTAGGTCTCTGGCCCACAACAGAGGCAGGCATGGTCGCAGTTGCTGCTTTCAAGACGAGAGGTAGTGTCTTTGTGGTAATCATAGAAGCTGTAGTTACAGTCTTCTAGGAGACATGGAGAACAGATATTAGGATATTGAATTGTGATTCCACTAAACAATATGCTGCTAAACCCAGAGGAAAACAAAGCAACAATCTCATAATCAATCAAACAAGTCAGTATAACAACATTTCTGTTCTGACATGGAGCACACTTCTTGCAAGGAAAGACAGTATCTGATTTGCCAGAATTCTCAAATTTAGCTTCAAGTGCACAGGAATAACTGCAAACTAATATGGGTACGGGGCTTTCAATAATGAATGTGGTTGCTTACAGATGCAAAATGTGAGTATAACTTTTCCCACAGAGTTCTCTAATTCTTTGCACACTCTCAATTAACTTTGCAGAAGTTGGAAATCAGTGAGGTACACTCCATCTCTAGCCTTAATTGCTACAACTTCTTCAATATGAAGAAAACCATTATACAATTCTGGTCAAACGCCAGCTATGAATAAATGCTAGGATAAAAGGACAGTGTCTTTTTATTTGTTTGAGTGTCACCCTGGGGAGGGGAAGGGAAAACCATATGAGGATCAACACAACTGTTACCTCAGAGTCAGTAAATTCCAAACTCCAAATAATAAAACCTGTTCACCAGCTAGTTTTGTAAATATCATGTCTGGAAACCAACAGAATGCAAGTCACTACCTACAACCTTTTCTCCAGAGAACTGCTGCAGAAGTGACCAAAGATCCAAAGAGATGTGACAAGGGGGAAACAAACTGAGATTCAAGATGCCTGACAAGCAGAGGGTGAACGGGGAGGGAACTTGAGTGATGCCCTGTGAGTGCTGTGCAGCCACAGAGTTGTATTTTTCCAGACTTTTTTTATTAGGGTAATTAAGGAAGTCATTTTAAAAACAAGCAAATATAAACAGCTTTATTACATGACAAACACATCTATCTAGTGTGACTAGTCATTCAAGATACAGTTATTTCAAGAATATGAAATTTTACTGGATCCAACTTGGTTCTAATTTTGACACTACTCCACCTTTTCCTTCTTACTCTATACCTGGCACTGTCCAATTTATAACCACTAGCCACATGAGGCTATTTAAATTTAATAAAAATAAAATACAATTCAAACTTCAATTCCTCAGTCATCTGAGCCAGATCTCAAGTGCTCAACAGCCAGGTGGCAGCGAAGATTCCTAACACTGCAGGAGAGCTGCCGGACAGCTTTCCCGCTTTCTCACAGGTCGGTGAGAAGTGCTGACTCTCCCTGGAATGTCTGTGCATGTTCCCTTGTGAACAGCTACTTCAGTTGTCGATGTAATGTTGTTCAGTTCTGAGTAACCCTTTATTTCTGCCTTAAACACATACACACATGTATATATTACCTTTTTAAATATCTTTTTAACCAAAAATTAAATGATCTAGTCTCACCTATTTCTAATCAGCAATACTTATTTATGCTTATAATTAAAGATTACCCAAATTTTTGTTTCCTTTTATCTAAGTCAACAACACAGGAATGGTTTATTCTCTTAGTGAAATAGCAATATTTATTTTGGAGGATAGCAGGTCATGTACTTTCTATGAATATAAATGATAAATAAAAGCTAAATGCTACTCATCATCAGAAGTGTTACAGTGGTGTAGCCAGAAGGACGGATTTTAGGTTATTAGTTATCTGTAATAATTGTTTGTAACTCAGTGTGTTAATTACCTCTACCTTTCAATTTTAAACATTTAAATACAGGGAACTTTTGAAGTGGTGGGCAAGTCACACCACATGGCGTTCGACCCTGGTGCTGTCCATTACAGTTGTGGAAGTGAAGCTCCAGGCAGCAGAACTCTGACATGGGTTTAAAAACAGCCACTCATGTTGTTCAAAGAGGTCAATGCACTTCTGTTTGAAACACCCTTGGTTCAGGCAAATCATTATCAATATTTTGAATTTACCTAGACTGATTATTTTTTTAAAAGATTTATTTATTTATGCATACAGAACTGGGGTACAGGCTAGAGGTGTGGTGGGTGAGAGGATTCACCCCAGACAGAGTGGGGAGTAGAATAGGCAGATCGACAAAGTACACTGCTGAGGGAAGCAGCAGGTGGGTCGGGAGAGGTCTACGGCGCCATGTGGGTCACCTCTGGAGCAGGGATCTAACTCATGCTGAAAGACTTTAGCTTCTTAGTGCTGTGCTTTAACCCAATGCACCACCAGGGTGGGCACCCCGCCCCCCCCCCCTCGAGTGATTAAGTGAATAAAACCTCAAACTCACCTGGATCATATACTTACCATTAACTCCAACACTGAAAATACTGAAACCTAACAAGTTTGTTCTCCTCTTAGGTTAACATTCTACTTTATATTGAGTGGTGGCTAATTTTACCATACGTAGCATTTCCGTAATTCTTTTTGGGGAATATAATGACTATTTATGGACTCTGGGTATTGATGGTTATTGCTTAGATCTTCTCCTGGTGCTTATTCTAGTTTACAAGAACTAGGGAGCTATCCTAAAATGTGGGAGCACAAACCAAACTCTTAGAGTTTCGATGACAAAGAGAATCTAGAATTTTGGAATCTAATAAAAATCTCTTAATTGTTCCAGTAAGAGGAAGAGAAAACAGAGGGAGGGTGTCAATACAATAAAGAAAATTACGGGTATGGAAGCTGATATGATCACCTTCAAAAGAGGACTATAGTCTCCCCACAGTTTCATGAGGAGTTTAATTTTGACAAAACTCAAACTACATGAACTAGAAGTTAATGCAGAAATGTATAGCAAGAAACTTTAGTAGCAAAATCCTTTCAATTTAGCTTTTCATTGAATTATTGTCGTTTACCTGCAAAGCACAAGGTATTGATTGAAAATAGACAGATGCCAACATGCAAACTAATAGCTAGAGGAATTAACCGCCACACTTTATTTTAGAGTATTTTCTTTAACTTCAAATAGGTCATCACTGATATACAATCAAACCACAAATAGAGCTCCTCCCTTTTATGTCCACAAGGGTTTATATTCTGTCTGTTTTTCTTAACCGCATGAGTTACATGCGGTTAAGGATGTAGGATGGTAGATATACGGTGAAGGGTATATCTGCAGTCACCTGTTCTAGTCTTCATTTTTTTTCTTCTGAAAAAAAATTTCAAAATATACATACAATCATGAATTGAGGTTAACTAAGGGAACTGCATTGATATATGCTGATTTCTCAATTTAGAATTAAAAGCTCTCCGAGCATCTCCTCCCTGCCTACTCTGGTTGCAATAGTTATTCCTTCTGAATTTAGATATTTAATATATGTCAGATACAATCTCCATTGTCCTTGACCTAATGAACTTTTAATGACTCCATGACAACTAAAACCCCTAAAGTTCTGTCATATGTTGGCGAGCTTCCACAAACTTCCTACCTTCTGGCTTTACCTGTGTGCCTATCATTTTTTTCTGGAACCTACACACCAGCTCCATCAGCCTATTTGTTATTCCCAGAGCAGGCCTACTTTTTTGACTCCATTAATTTTGCTCTTACAGCTCTCTACACCTGTGATGCTCTCCCCACTCTGCGCCATTACTGAAATCTCACTTCTGTCAAGACCCTGCTCAAAGACTAGCTCCTTTATGATGCATGCTCTGATCCCTCTGCTCAAAATTCCTGTTCTTTAGTATTTCCACAGCTCTTTACTGACACTCTTTCACTTTACTCTTCTTTGTTTGATAAACATATCTTCTGCTCCTCTACATTTTAACAATTCTTGGAGGGAAATTTTTCCTTAATTCATATAATTATTTGAAAATCTAATCCTCTACTGACTAGCACAGTGTTTATACATAGTAGAAACTCAAATATTTAAAGACTGAGTGACAATAAGTGTCATAATATACCAGATTCTGGTATACTTCTTTGTATCCTGGCATACAATGAATATACCAGAATCTCGTACCCCATAAATACTGACTGACTTTACTGTTAGAACAAAAACCAATGTTAGGGATATTTTTAGCTTTTAATCCTGGACATCAGCATTAAGAAGAACAAAAAAATACCAAATGAGCTTAGCTAAACCAATTAAATATGTCAGGGAGTGATGAGAGATTCCACACAACATTGCTTTGGGGAGCACCCCAGGCATGTGGGCCTCACCCTCCACAGCACCCTGTTATCAGAGAATGGCCTGGGTATTCTAAGTATTATATAAGTGTTTTCTCTGGGTTGTGTAATCTGGACAGAAAGTTTTCATGAGTTAAGAGAGAAAACAGTTACTGGGAAACAATGGATACTACCACACACCCTCCCTGTAAAAACTCTGATCAAACTGTACTTTGGAAAGAGAACAATCTAATCTAACACTGCTTAAGACTCCAAAAATGTTAATTTGGTAAATCAGAATTTTTGAGAAGAAATACAAGTCCTGGAAGGGGATTTGATGAGTCGGTTTGAATGCATAATTTCCAAAATATACTTGTGGTAGAGATCAGGGTAAAAACTATACAGACTGCTGTAGCCAGAAGACTCACAACAGGGGTTTTCCTTTTTCCTTCTTGCTACCTATCTGATTTTACTTAATTAACTTGATCTCTCTGGGCCTTAGTTTTTTTTTTTTTTTTTAAGATTTATTTATTATACAAGAGTTGGGGTACAAGCCAGAGGTACAGGGGGGTGAGCTGAGTCACCAGAGACAGAGTAGGGGGCAGAACAGGCAGATCAACCGAAATACACTGCTGAGGGGAGCAGTGGGTGAGACAGGAGAGGTCTGCCACACTGTGTGGGTCACTTCCCTGGCTGGGCTGGGGATCAGACTCGTGCTGCAGTGGCTGCAGACAGCTTCACGGTGCTGTCCTTTAACCTGCTGCACCACCAGGGAGGGCTCCTGGGCCTTAGTTTTCTTTTCTAAAAAACTGAGATGATGATGATATGTATTTTTCTTACAGGGTTGGGGTGAGGATTATGTATGTTATTATGTAAAACATTCAGGGTTATACTGGTATACAGTAACTTCATTAAATGCCAACTATCTGTACTATTTTTATAAACAATGAATTCACCTGCTAAATATTACATATTAACCGGCCCAATGTCCATAAGCAGTGAATGACCAAGCAAGCTACATAATCTTTTCCTCTACATATAAACATATGATGAAAAACTGGCATTGGTGGATGAGAGGTATACAAGCTTACATTTCAGAAAATCCCTAAGTCCTTAAAATTATGTGCAAAAATTGGCATATTAAACATGAATGCTTTTTTTTCTGGGAAAGGATCCACAGCTTTCCAAGAGATTTAAAGGTATCACCTCAAAAGTGTCAAAAATTATTGCTTTCTCATATTGTCCTATTTTAAAAGGTATACCCATCTTATATATATAAGTACATGGAGGTCATCAAGATGGAAACTTAGCTGCATGTCAATTCCAAAGTAATTCTTTCTTGTGTATCCTGATTGTCTCAACATGCTCACATTATACGCTAATTTAAATGCCCTTCTCAATAGAAACATTTGCACAGCTACACAAAGTTAGAATGTTATTAAAACTTCCTTGGTTCTAATTTTGACATGTAGCTTTCATTTCTGATTTCTTTCAGTATGTCAGAATAGAGTCATATTCTCATGTGCCACATACTTAGAAATCAATTGTTTTTCTGAATGATGGGAAAGCATGTATTGCCTTTCTAAGTGCTGCCTTCTACCTGGTCCCACAGGCATTGGTCCTGGAATATCTCCACCCCTAATTCCTAAGAATTTCAGAAAAACAATTCCAGAAGAGAGCTAACCCAACATTTTTAGAACAAATGTAAACAAATACCTCTAGAAATTAAAAATAAGACTTCAATTCTGGTCTAATGTAGAGAAGCAATTTTTCTTTGTCACTGACTCCTTCGTTTGGACAGGTGGGAAATCACTGAGCTCTTTACTTCTTAGTAAATGTCATTTTCCTCTGCTAATGAATTTCAAGTGATAAAGCTCCAATTATATATAATAATAGAGTAACCAAAATAACTTTTGTTTAGTGGTAGTTGAGTTTAGTATAGTCTGAAAGAAGACCCAGTTCTGCATGACCAATTAACAATTCAATTTACAACACGAAGCCTGCAGTCCTCCGCTCCCACTTTTACCTGTGAAGCGGTCAGGTTGGGAGAAGGTGCAGCCGACTGGGCGTGGTGGTGGTGATACTGCTGTTGTTGCTGTAGCTGCTGCAGTGGTTGCTGCTGTGCTGCTTGTAGTTTGTTTTCAGACTGTGGCAATGGCTGTATTTGGAACTTGTCTGGCTGTTCCTGCTTTACTATCAGGTTTTTCCGGAGCTGTTCAACCACTCTTTTCTACAAAGGAAGACATAAAGAAGTAAAGTCTATCAGCTTATTCTTCATATCAGCTGTACAGAAATTTGCAGCAATTCTATGCCTCTGCTCTCTTTTCTGAGGCAAGCTTAAAGTCTAAAACATGTGGCATCATGAGGACAAACAGATGGCCCAAGAAATGTTTTATATATAAAAGGAAACTGAGGCATACAGACAAGAAGGGATGCTCAGATTTCTTGACTAGTGTGCTAGGCTGGAAGGGTAGTAGAGAGTAGCTGTGAAGACACAACTCTGGAGAAATGGAGCCTTAATTAAAATTTCATTTTTTGCTACTTACCAGCTATCAGATGTTAGTCACTTACTTAAGCTATCTGTGCCTTAATTTCCTGTTCTGTAAAATGAGGTTATGAACAATATCCTTAAAGGTACCAAAAGAGCTGCTAGATGTAACATACTCAGTTGTGAATGCCACACTTTGGTCATTTATCTTTTGTACCTGATAACATAGATAACAGCCATACTAATTTTTGTTAATTAAATCAGTATCATGTATTTAGCCGAGTTCTAAACATTAAACAGATCTTTAAACATAGAAGCTGTGGTCTCAGCAATATGTAATATTAACAATAGATATTCTAAATTACTGAAATGTATAGCTCATGGGCAGGATGCTTTTGCTTGGCTAGGATGTATGGAAATGCATACATTTATTTAGATAGAATAAGGATGTCGGCTACATGGGAAGAAAATTTAAAGTGAAAGTTTTTGAATTTTCTAAACTTTGTTCAAATCCAAGAAAGATATGTAATTTGGATTCCATCCGTACTATCATATATGTCAACACAATGTAAATTCCATGAAGGCAAGACTTAATTTTGTTCATATCTATAGTCTGCACCTAGAGCTGGGTAAGTACTCATGTTTTTTTTACAAATGTAAAAAGTGATGGGGTCCAAGACTAGCAAAAGGTTTGGAAATAAGACAGCCATATGGGTCAGTTCTGGGCTCTGACTTGCTTTCCTAATGGCAGGAAGAAAGCTATAGGGCCAGGTTGATTTTCAAATTCCTGCTTATGAGTCTTACCAATTTCACTGCACATATTCACTGAAGAATCCAGACCTGCAGGTTACCTGATGAACATATTTGAACATTAAAGTATTTGTGAAATGGAGTTTTTTAAAAAAGATTTATCTGTACATACAAGAACTGAGGTATAGGTCTGAAGTGCGGGGTGTGAAAGGATTCACCAGAGACAGAGAGGGGAGCAGAACAGGTGCTGAAACACACTGCTTAGGGGAGCAGCAGGCGGGACAGGAGAGGTCTGCTGCACCTTGCAGGTCAGATCTCTGGCCAGGAATTGGGATCAAACTCATGCACCACAGTGGCTGGCAATAGCTTGCCAGTGCTGAGACTTTAACCTCTGTGCCACCAGGGCGGTCCCAAAATGTAATTCTTAAAACTTTAAGTTAATACCAAATATATTCTTGAGTGAATTTTTCTATTTTTATTATTGATTTTTTTTTAGCCAATATCATATAAAGATCATGTGGGGGTTAAAAAAAAAGATCTGCTCTACTTTGTACTCCTTGCACTGCCTTTGAGTAGTTAAATATTAAAGAAAAAAAAGGATGCAGAGTCCAAAGTCTGCAGAAACCATCTGTACAATAAAAATGCAAATTAATAAAAACATCAAATGCTTATAAAATTAACTTTCAAGTCTTCAAAACCCTATTTCTCAAGTTTAAAAGGCAGAATAATTGAACCAATATAGTTTAGGAAAAGTGGAGGTAACAGCAGTGATGCTTTGGGTAATCTTGAGAATCTCATGTAAACTGTGTAACTGGTGACTGCCACGACATATAGATATTTAATCATTAAATAATTACTAGTTGATTTCAGTCTTCCTCCCCAACATGTTAATCAACATTAATGAAACATTTTAATGAATTAGCTAAAGTGTAGCATCAGCCCTCAGAGAAAAGAACTCCAAAAACCTTTAGCAAAAACAAAAACAAAAAACCCAGCTTAAGTAAGGGGGGTGGGCAGGGGAAAGGAACCAGGAGGAAATAATACACACAAAAATGACACCTGCCAAAAAATGAACTTTGAACAAAAACAGCTCGGGAAAGTAAGTAATTACTACACCAGGCACGAAAGGAAAGTGCCTTTTCCTCCTCTACAGCCATCCTTAGGAAATTGTTCTCCTACATACAGCCCAACCGAGGTAAACCAGAAGCAAGAGACAAAGCCCGGAACCCACTCCCAGTGTGTGCACAACAGAAGGGAACAGTAGGGGCAGCCTGAGAAAGGGATGCAGCTCGAGTACTCTGCAGCCATATGGCTTAGAGCAAGGTGACGGACCAATCAGAACCAGAATCAGGAAAGTGGGAGTCAGTGAGTCACACTGCCTTCACAACTGTTCCTCTCCCAGGGCCTGACAAAGCCCAAGAAACCCGGGGTGGGGTTGGGGTTGGGGAGCCAGAGGGCGCATACTTACTTCAGTCCTTGAGAGAGGGGAGAAAAGGAAAAAGAACAGCTGTGCAGACTGGACACGGGTCAGACCGTGGGAGTGAGTAAAGTGCTCTCTGAAAGGAGGTGCTGGTACATTTTAGAGAGATCAGCTCAGAAATCCAGAAACGCACTGCTCCTGTACTCCTTGCTGAATAAAAGGATACCAAGGTAGGCTTGTACATGTCTGTTTTTTTTTTTGTTTTTTTTTTTTTAATCAAGGCCTGGGGGAAGAAACACTGGTGCCTTCAGTCACTGAAGTATCTATCAGTGCATTTTGAAACCAACAACCTAAAAATTTTTGGTGAGCTCCGCAGTGGAAGCATTCCTTGCACAATTCTTTTTAAAAGCACAGGCTAGTAAAGAAGGGCAGCGCATGCAGGAGCTGACTTTCCTAAACCGCACGGTCCTTTCCCAAACCCCACGGGCCGGTCTTGTTCTAGTTCTAGTTCAGTCTTGCAGTTTTGGCAAAAACAACGCTCACATTAACTCCAGCAGGACCCTGACCTGGGTCAGTACAAGTTCTGAGTTCCGGGGGAGCAAGAGAATACAGCGATAATGTTTCATAAATCTTAGCTGTTATCAAGCAAACTTCCTAAGTATCCTCTCAACTCCACAGGCAGTGGCCTCTAACTACTACCGTCATTTTAAACAAAGCAATTGTGATTTTTTCTGGCCATTAATGAAGGGTATACTGACACAAACAGTTTTTATATTTTCACCATATTCACATATAAAGGAGACCGTTTAAATACAGTTAATTATTCTGGAACAACATCCTGAAGCTTTGAGAACAGGCTATGTCTCAAATGGAATCATTCATCATTCATATCACTCAGAAGTTAATGAGACTTAGAAGAGGTAAATACAAACAAACAGAAAGTCAGACAAATGAAGGAAGCGAAAAAGGAAAAGTTGGAAAAATGAAAACAGACAGAGGGAGAAAAAAGTAAGTTATATAACGACAGGGCCCCTGTGTCAGGTGGAACCAGAATGGCTAGTGCTGCTCCCTTCAATCCATCTGTCAAGAGCTGCTCTATAAACCCAGCATGTAATTCCACGTCAGATTCCCTTGACATTCGCAGCCCTACGTTTCATCGGGCTCATTCAAGGCAGAGTTTACAGAGCCCTGACACTGTGAATTGCAGTTACTGAGTCAGGTCGTCATGGCGATCGATACTGTGATACCCACCAACACTGCTGATGCAGTCACATGACAGCAAGGCAGACCCCAAAGAAAAAAGGCAAGTTTATGGGTTGGTTCAATAGAAGATTTAGTTCCCTTTTTCTGCTTATGTCAACCATCCAGAGTTTCATGCCTGGGACAAACCAGAAGGGAGATGTGTAAAGCAGCCCCACTCCTCTAATCAAGCCTCCAGTTTATTTCTGTCCAACTCTCACACCAACATTTGGAAGATTCTCTCAAAGGGATTCCAGGCAAAAGGCCCTGCTCTCTGCAGGTAGACACACCAGTGTTCAAATCTCTGCTTTTCCAAATACTTACTCAACTTCTTTGTCCTCATTCAGCATTTTTTGCTTTATAAAATGAGAGAGTGACGCCCACTCAGAGAGCTTACCATATTATTGCTTAAAAAATCACCCTCTTTCCCCCCCCCCAAAAAAAAAACACCCTCTCCCTAGCCTCAGGAAACAACCACACAATGAGAAAATACAACCTTCACCTTTCATACTACTGGGCTGAAAGAAACGTGCAAAGTTTTACAAATCTAGAGTCAAGAACAATTCTTACTTATAATCTTCATACCAAAAATGCAGTGAAAATCATTCCAGGTCTTTAGAAACCACTGCTCATAACAAAACTGGGGATACTTAATTTTTTATGTTTAGAAAAACTAACACAGAAAAATTTGTGTTTGTTGACGAAATCAGTATTTACTCACAGAGAAAGTTTCCACTGTCTGGCTGGAATTCAACTACTGCATTTATAAATAACACCAATATTCATCAGCACTGAAGATGTAGGGAAGAAGTATGAGACAGTTTTCAGAACACTGCCATGTAATTACCTTCTAAAGAAAAGGGTATGTGTTCCTGGCATGGTTTAAGTGACAAGCTTATAATCCAGAGTAAAAGGTGTATGTTGTCTAAAGGAAATAGAAAAGTTAAGTGGAAATTCTACCATTTATGAGCAAAACACAGGGAAATCAAGCAATAAACTCAAAATAAGCTGCCTCTTAATAAAGTAAGTGAAATTCAGTGAGCGAGTATACCCTGTTACTACAGAAATCTTCCAGGGAGACACACAGGACAGAATCCTGACAGAGGGGGAATACTGGTAGCAACAGCCGTAAAAATACACATTGCTAAAAATAACTTCATCTTTATTCATTTTGCAAGCCAATGGTAGGAAGCTTTTCCCCCAAACTCTCCAATGTTTGGTTTTGAGGCTCCAAATAGCTTCCAACCTTTTTAATCTTTTAAAAGAGAGAGACATACCCACTGAAAATAACACTTGTTTGATAGCAGCAGTATTTCCAACCTTATTTCACAAGGTGACTGTACATGTTGTTCACTAGGGAGGATTAGTTTGGTCTTAGAGAGTTGGCAATTATTTTATGTGGGTCATTTTATCATTCTACAAGGTGTCGTGGAATTAGTACAGTACACTATACATGAATTAAGAAATAGCGATAGTTGGAATCATCGGGCTTTTTAAAAATAAAGTTCAAAATTCTCTACATGGAAGTATAACAGATGGTGGGAAATGGATATGTCATGGTACTGGTTAGACTTTGGCTTACTTTTTTAATTAAAATTTTTTCTTTGGACTTATTCTTCACATACACACATACTCTCGCTCTCTGATATTTACATCAATGGGTTTTACATCCCATCTCCACAGGAGATTAGACCTTTTATTCCTATCAATGGGATTTATATTCCATCTCCATAGGGGATTAGACCCTTTATTTGATAGCCTGATTGAAATGCAGTTTACATTTTTCTTATTTAGTTCATTCACGCTCTGATAGGTAAACTCAACTCTACCTCTCCCCAACTCCTTAGGCATGACTATAAAAGACTACTAACACTACTATAGTCAAACTTTGCTCAAAACTAGAGACCCTTCCAAGAACCTGTGCAATGCTTTTAATTTGAATTAAACAAGGAAAAGTGCAGCTGTTGTCCTTAAGAGAGACATGGCCTCTGTGGAACTACAGTTCTCCAATACATCACACACCCAGATACTAGTGCAACAGTGCAGATGCAAGAAGAAATTAAGATAGTATTGCATCTAGACATGGTAGTTATAGTTCTCTATAATAAAAAGACCAAGGAAGTAAAAATCCAGAAATCAGTTGGCTTACATTTGAGTTTTCTACACATCTTTGAAGCGCTAACCTATACTATATCCGGTTTACGCAGGAAGATGTTGAGGATCAAATGAATGACTAGGAAACGGTTGAGGGCAATATGAAAATACAGAATGATAACCAGTGAATAATAAAATCTGTCTAGTATGAATTTTTTGCTTAGAGCAACAGCTATTCATATGTGACTTATTTCCAATGTCAATTATATTTCCATCACTTGATTTTTAACATCTAGTCAAACATTTTTATGTGTGTTCAAACTGGTTTTACTTTTTTCAAAGAGAATCATCCATAAAAGTACAGGATTAAGAAAGAGAACACTTCCCCTTTTATCTCAGAAGTCTGACACATTCAGAACTATTTCCCCTTGTAGAAACCTCAGCACTGCCCAGATTTCTGATACCCAAGTAAAAGTTCACGGTCATAACATGAACATATAAAACAGATATCTAATTTAAATGTAACCTAACCCAGCAAAGACCCTAGATAAATGAGGACAACAGAGAACAAAACCAAAAATGTAGAGCCATTTATAATCTGCTCAGTTTAGCTGTTTGCTAATATACAAAAGTGCTGGAATTGCTGTTTGTACCACAGTGAACTATAACATGGAAGCTATTAATTTATAAATTAAGCTCCAGTTCAGCAAAAATCCATGCCCCTCCTGTAAATATCTGTAACAGACCTATACACATCACCAGCTTGTCATTTCTCATGCGATGACTCTACCTGGCAACTCAGAAAGCTACACTGCTTGCTAATGTCAGAGTTGCCCCATGCACTATAGAAATTCTCTCACTCCGCTGTTCTGAAGCTGCTGTGGTTTACCTCACAAAAGAATTATGATTGGAGATGGCTGTGCAGTAGCTGTCCCTGACAAGCAGGATAGGAAAATACAATAAGCACAGTAGTATTCCTAAAACAGGTAGAGGGGAAGAAAGAAGCAAAACCAAGACCTCTATAACTCCAAGGAGCACTGCTCAGATAAAACAGATTGTCTGGCCTGCTCCAGGCCCTGGGCACCATGTGAGAGATGCAGGAGGTCCTCCTTCCACATAAACACAAAACAGAATCAGATACTGGAAAAGATATATGCAGAAGAATATTTAATCAAATTCTAAGTAGAATATATTTATTACGACAAGGATTAATCATTTCCAAAGGTAAAGGATACCTTTCAACAATCCTCAATTCTGCATTTTTTCTTTAAAAGATAGAAAAAGACAATAATATTAGAACAATATGCTATGTTAGGCATGATATGTAATAGGTAAAAAAAATATGATGAAATGTAATTTTTTTCTCATACTTGAGTTAAAAGCAAGTCTTACAAAAATCACTGAACACTGACATTTCGAGTTGGGAAGTATTTTAACAAAAGCACTAATAACAAACACACTCTTGATGCTGAAACTTGTGTTAATCTAAGTAGCATAAAAAAATAAATTAAAAGATTCCAAAGCTGTGAGTGATTTTCTTTTTTTAGATTTATTTACTTATTTATTCATACAGAACTGGGGTACAGGCCAGACATGCGGAGGGTAAGAGGATTCACCAGAGACAGAGTGGGGAGCAGAACAGGCAGATCAACAAAGTACACTGCTGAGGGGAGCAGCGGGCGGGTCAGGAGAGGTCTGCCACGCCATGTGGATCTCCTCCGTGGCAGGTGGGGATCGAACTCATGTGGAAGTGGTTTTAGCTTCTTAGTGTTGTGCTTTAACCCGCTGTGCCACCAGGGAGAGCCGTGAATGAATATTTAATTTCACCAAATATTAAATACTTTGCTGTGGAGGATTTGTTACAATCACTTAAAGAGAAAAACAAACAGCGCTACCAATTTACTTTCTGACAAGACTGCTACAGAACAACAAGGAGGAAGCAATTCCATCACCTACAAGGCGGCCAAGGTGAGGGGTTAGCTTCAAGGGGCTGGGCTTTCTCAGACACGTGACAACAGATGGGTTGCACTACTCTGCATTTAGACTGAGTTTTCTGCATCAAACAAACAAAAACAGAAGAAACCTGAACTCATCTTCAAGAATTTCCAAGCATTTTGCTTTTGCTTTAAATTGGCAGTACTAGAAATTTTATCAGAGATAGAGATCCAGCAATTTAGAAGAACCGTATGAATAATCTCTTAATGAATAAAAAGCATTTATTCATTAAGAATGAATAAATTTAGCTTTCACATCCACATCCTACATAATATATCTAGTCACAAAATCATCTAGGAGAAAACCTTTAAATATATATATATATATATAAATACGTTATCATTAAGGCTAAAATTTTCAGTATTTTATTAAATCTTTAGTGTGAGGAAAACTTTCACAGATTATGAAAATAGTGAAATCCAATCCCAAAATAATCTATTTGAATATTTAAAGTCTCTACACATACACATACATACAAACACACACACACTCTCCCCCCAAGTTTCTGGAAAGATGGAATGTCTGCATAAAAGTGATTTATTATTTTCTCTTCTGTTAGCATATTTCTTAGTATTGAAGGTACAACTCAGTTTTTTACTATACTGCTCTCCATTTTCCATATCCAACAATACTACTAAGGTGCAAGGTCAGAAAAGAAGAGGCCACTTTAGTGAACCTAAGATTAGTTCCTTGATTTTTTTTTTTCCCAGAGCAGCTTTAAATTCACAGTAAAACTGAATGGCAAGTACATTCAGGGGACCTCCCCTGACCTCTCCCACACCATGGCCCCCTCCCCACAGCCTGATCAACATCTCCATCCAAACAGGTGAAAACTGATGAATCCACACTGACACATCATTTTTGCCCAAAGTCCATGTTTAATTTAGGATTCACTCGTTATATGTATACTGCGTTATATGTATACTGCGTTATATGTATACTGAGTTTCAACACATGTATAATGACATCTATCTACTACTGTAGTATCATACAGAATAGTCTCACTACATTAAAAATTCTGTGCTTTGCCTCTCTATGCCTCCCTGTCCCTCAAACCTTGGCAACTTCTAAGCATTTTATCCATCTTCATAATTTTGCCTTTTCCAAAATGTCAGATAGTTGGAATCATATAGTAGGTAGTAGGCTTTTCATTTGGCTTCTATCATTTAGTAATATATATTTGAGATTTAGTAATACACATTTAAGGTCTTCTCTGTGTCTTCTTGTGGCTTGAGAGTTCATTTCTTTGTTAACACTGAATATATTCTATTGTCTGAATGTTATAGTCTTTGGATTTTTAGATATATTCTAATGTGGCAACTGGTTAAGCTCCATAAAGGCTATAATAAGAACAGCAGCAATAGTGTCTCATAGGTAAACTTTGTGGGACATTCTCTGAGCACCTAAGTGACTTGACCTAGGTTTCCAATCAGGGATAGAGTTGGACTTAACAGCTCCAGTTGCCAACATTTCATTTCACAGCCGCTGTCCCCCAGCATTATTTTATTCACCAGCAAGGATTTAGCTTTCACATCTACATCCTACATAATATATCTATCTAGTCACAAAATCATCTAGGAGAAAACCTTTATATATATATATATATATATATATATACATACGTTATCTAAAGACGTATGTGTGCATGTGCACACACACACACACACAGGGACATATATCCCACCAGCCTACCTTTAGAAAATGTAAGTAGAAAGGTAGTATTGTGCAGAAGAAATAGCCCAAAGAAATCATAACTTAAGAAATAATACAAGATATCTGGGTTCTGTCACCAACCTGGATTTATTGTTTATCTTGGTCTCACAGCATCTCCACTTAATCTCCAACATTTTCGTCCACTTTAAATTCTGTGAATCTCTAAATGGTAAGAATATCTTAGAGATTTTCTACTTCTATATGTACTATACAGATAATTAATGTTCATAATGATAATTCCAAAACACTACAGAGAAGTTAACTATTAATGCACAGTTTCATGCAAGGATTAAAATGTCACAGGAACCAGGGGTCAGGGCAGGTGCATACCTGAGTGGGGGTGGAGGGACAGCCTGAGTTGACAGGGAGTGATGGGGCTATGGTCAGCAACTGCCCAAAGGCACCAGTAATGAATTGCTTTTAATATTAATAGTCAAACAAAACATCTTTGCTGGTTAGATTAAGCCCAAAGGCTAAGGGTTCTCAACCCCCAGACAGTAATTTCATTAACTGAACTATATAGTTAGAGGAATCAGCCATTAGTTGGAAAAAGTTTTCGACAATAGGAGGTGTCAGAAAGGACTTCAGCTAAGTGGAAAATTATGGTTTTCTCTTTAACCAAACTTTTGATTTTCACCATTATGAAAGGGCTGTGGTATGGCTTTCGTGGGAAGAAGCACAGGCACAAAAAGCAAGTAATCAATGGATACCAAGAAGAACATGGTAAGATAAAATATCTGCAGATACAAGGGAGATGGACAACTATCTACAAAATATAAAGGAAAAGTATAAGTTTTAGCTATAGTATGTTTCATGATTACATCGACTTCATCAAAACAGCTTAAAGTACCTTGAAGATAATTAACCTCCTTTCCACCAGGTGACAGGAGATATGTAAGACTGAAACTGGAACCACTTACTCTACACAGAACTGCAGCTGTCCTGACGGCTGAAGAGAACAGCTGTTTTTACAGCCGCCATCATAGAGGTCAGAAAAATGAAATCTACCTTGTTGAAGTTGTCCATGGAGTTATAGTAAGCAAAACATAGTCATGAGGTTTGGAATCCAACCATAACACTAGAAACATCTCCTATACTTAATTGGGCCTTTTTTCTGAGTACTCTAAATTTTTCAAAATCATTTAATTTATATGATTAGGAAAAAAGGAAGTTATGTTATTAACATATAGACTATGTAATAGTTTTTCAAAATTTTACTTTCTAAGTGAAAGCTAAATGAAAAATGATGGTATCATTTTCTGCACATATTTTCCTAATAGTGTGAATTTTTTTAGCTGAAGTAATCATGATTTAATACAGCATTTGTAAATTTTCACAGCCTGTTATCAGATCAGATTCTCACAATTGTGGAAGGGGTAGACTAAAGAACTATCACTGACTCAGGCAGGGAACTAAGACAAGTGGTGACTGATGACCAATCAAGAGTTACACTTATTAATTAGATGGGCACTAGAATATAGAATCCCTACACTCTGGAAAACCATTCTGAATAAAGCTCTGTTAACAAAAGAGCTGGAGCTCATTTGTCTGTGCCAACTCTTCTGGGACTGACAGGAGGTTGGGTGATATCCAACGTAGAGTATACTGGTGTGAGGAGCTGGGCCAAGTGGGAGAGATGT
This sequence comes from Condylura cristata, assembly GCF_000260355.1. Taxonomy (NCBI): domain Eukaryota; kingdom Metazoa; phylum Chordata; class Mammalia; order Eulipotyphla; family Talpidae; genus Condylura; species Condylura cristata. The sequence goes on along the minus strand of NW_004567116.1, from coordinate 9,248,349 downwards.
CCTTCACTGGACATCAGTCTCTAGATACAGTGAACTGCCAGGAAACAAAGACAGGCTGCTAGGAGCCAAGGAGGAAGAGCAACCTGTGAACAGACTGCAGGGGTCAATCAGGAGAGGAGCCAGAGATGCAGTCAGCGTGGGAGGTGGGACAGCCAGATGAAGCCCAGGCTGCTCACATGACAGGGCCCAGGGAGGTGATCTTCTATCAGCTGCTCTGAGCATTTGGCAGGGCTGGGAACACTCTTTAAGGGACTGGGCAGTGTTGCATCACCTGCTCTAAAATGCCACAGTACTGTATTCTGTCATCAAAGATACTCAACTCTCTGGCAGTCAGCTGGGCAGGGATACACACCAGAGTCAACCCAGTAAGAATGATGTGCCCCCTCACTGATGGAGTATGATGGACAATGTTAAGGTTCTGTGGCTAGCCTTCAAGCGTAAGACAAAAACTTCAAATCTGGAACAATGATTTCAACTTAATAAGTGGAAGGAGCGCTGGCAACTGGTAAAATGTTGGGTTCCGGTGGATTTTTAAAGGTGTAAATCACAGCAAATTTTACTTACCAGTCATTAATAAAAAGCTGGGTTTGACGATTTTATTCGTTAACAGATTTGTTTCGCTGCCAAAAAATCTAGATGGCTGTTTTGCTTTTAAAATAGAGCACAGATGATCAAAACTTACATGCGAAGGGGCTGGGGAAGTAACATATACCACGCACAGAGGTTTTAAAATGGGCCTCCCTGTTTTCAGGGCTGGCTGCCCTCCTCCCACCCATCATACAAGACCAGGGCTCAGTCAATAAGACTGCTGTGAAAGTGACACAGTCATCACTTCTGCTTAGTCTCCACAGGCCTAATGTATGTGATGCGAATTTACTTATCTCAGTAGGCAGCACAGTTTCACCAAGAGTGGTGATGTTTTAGGCTTGGTAAGAACAAGATTTCAGGGGGTTTGCTATTGTCGCATCATTCTACAACACCTTATTTCCAACTTTGTGCTGAGTAGGCAAGAGCATTAAATCAACCGAGCTCCACAAGCCAGTATTCTCACCCTTCAGATATTTCAGTAGCAGCACTCACTAGTCATGTGACACACTAGTGACACAGATTTGTCTAGTTATTACACCCTTTGCAAGTCGCCTTAGTCCTTCTCTGTCCTGTCCCTCCAGATGCATTTTCCTTTCTAAATATTTCTTGTGATGTTTTCAATCAAAGGATGTAAGGCTCTAACTCCACCTTGAGCCCATAGAAGTGTGTGCAATCTCAATGTCACACAAACATCCTGGGGAAAAGACCTGTCAAATGTACTTGAGCTTCCCACAGCCCACTGCTTAGATACCAAGAATGAGGAGGGACTGCTGTTCCCACCCTCTTTAAAAGAACTAACTTAAGGATGACCATGAAGGCAAAAATGATGGAGCTGCTTGGTGGAAACAAAGATGCTAGCTGCTGATGGATACAGTGCTCGAGTACAGGTTGTCGGCCTCACCACTAATGAGAGGGGAGAAAGCATCTTTAGGAAATGAAAATGGAACAAATTGAGTGGAAAAGAAATGATGTGAAAGTACAATGTTTAACAAGCATATTTTCTTGGTGGGTGAAGATGCTCCTTTCCTGACGGAGATTCCCTGTAACAGGAAGGAATCGTTTCTACACAGGGGTGCATACCTATATTTCACAGGGTGTTTGTTTGTGTGACACTAATACTGTCATAATTTTAGATGGTTAAACCTCTGCTCCAGGGTTTATAAAAGATCAGAGCACTTGTCACTCTCAGTGCAGGTAGAGTGAGATAGAGTGGTTGAGCAGTTCATTTTTCTTTATAATTACACTCCATTAACCTTCCACATGAGAGCTCCCCTGTGCTTTCATACTAGCAGCACCAACTGGCTGCATTTGATAAGGCTCTACAGAGTCTGCAAGAGCAGCACATGCAACAAAAGGAACACTTTAATACTGCAGACTTAAGCAGAAGCGTAGCTCCACAGTTCCTTTACTTATTGGCACACACATTCAGCTCAATTATACATGTGTAGACAAAAACAAACCAAAAGCATAAATCTGGAAACCAGCAAACAGATGATGGAATGATAGCTAATTTAAATCAAAAGTGATTAAAATAATCTTTGGAATATTAAAACCTCAAATTTACTATTATTTTTCTAACCTTTGATAAGTGGAATTATCAAAGAAATGTTCTCAATATACTGAAGTTCACAGAGTGACACAATAACAGGGTGATCTATATTACAATTAGATCACACTGGTGTCTACAAGCTGCATGTAGTGAAGGGAATTTACTTGCCAACCTTTCTCTTTACTTATCTCAGTAACTCACTTAAAAAACTGGTTAAGAGGTAGCACTAAGTCTATCTCTATCCTTCTTGCCAATGGTTACATAAGTGACTTCCCTTTTTGAGAGAGAGAGACACCGATTCCATTAATAATGCATTCTCCTAGAGTTTTTAATGCTGTGCCCAGAACACTACTTTCCATATGCACAAAGGTAGATTAGTGCTTCTTCTACCCCGAGCAAAGGCTAGGTGTTACAAACTTATGCCTGAGTGAATAAAATGAAAGCCAATTTAGGAAGTAGGTACTGGCACAATTAATCTTGAATAGGATCCCAATTATTTGGGAAACAAAAGATAGCTATATTTATACCTCTGCCTTAACCAATAGCATTCTCAGCCCTGACTTCTCCAAATAAGGTTTCCACAGGGTAGTTTGTTTCTGGGTACCTCTCAAGCTATAGTGGCCTAAGGAAGGTCACTAGATATCCTGACAATGCTACTTCCTACTAATTCTCTTTCTTTACTGGTGTATGGTAAGTGTGACCTGACAATCAGAGAAGATTAAAGTATAGGCACTGAGTGTTTCCTTTACCAAATGTTATATTTAAAATACTTTTCTAGAGATATATAACCACAGAATCTTGTTTTTGAAAATTAATGAGATGCTTAGTACTTCTGAAAGTGTTTGGCAGAGAAATGATTATTTACATTTACATTTTGAAGATGGATGATTAGATCTGGGAATTCTACACTCTTCCTTTTTTTCTATGCTTTATGTATGAAACTGAAGAATTTTTCCTTTAATATTTTCCTTTTGCTTAATCCCATTACAAATTTTTGTTAACTGTATGTTTTTATGGTGCTTACAAACATGGTATCCTTTTAAAAAATACCCTTCCTCACACCCAAATATCAGATTTCTGCTTGTAACTAAATCATTCATAATTGCTTAAAATCCAGTATCAAAGACATATTTGTGGTGTTTCCTTGCTGCACATTACGTACTATTTAGCTTAACGATGTTGACCATATGCCAAAAGGTAAAGTCTGGAACATGTTAATTTTTCAACATCCAGATCTAGTGACAGTCAGATGTCCCCCTGCCTAATAATATTTATTTTTCACTTCACGAAGAAAAGACTTTCTTTCACTAAGTACTTGTTTTTCAGTGTAAGGAATGGCAGGTAAATGAAAATTCCACTATCTGCGACATGTGAAGAGTCAGCAGAGCCATCTACCTGCCCAGGGTCTGTCGCTCTGACTCGTGGCTGAGCCATCTGTTTACGTGTGCGGCTTGTCTCACGGTGCAAATCAACCTGCTGCTGGGCAAACCTGCCTCACGCTGCAAACTCATTCTGCAATTTCAGCCTCCCTCACCAGCAATAGGCCCTCTTATCGGAATCTAAAACTACCACTTCAATCAACTAGAGTCAGACCTTATTCTACTGCTCTTGTACAAAAAATGATACACCACAGGCCCATGTGCAAACAGGTCATCTCTGAACACTGGCTCGTGAGGAAGGTGGCAGCACAGTTTTGCTTCTATCGAAACATTTTAGTACCATCAGCAGCCATCAGCCTGCTACCCAGGATTATACATGTACTGCTGTGGAGAGAGGCTAAAAAGATTACCAAATCCCAGAGGATAAGAGCATGAGCAGCAAATACAAACCAGTCTGCCCCTCTTTGTTTTAAAGACTGGCAACTAATTCATAGATGGCTTTCCATATGTGTGATCAGCACAAAAATGTAAAACAGCATTAGAGAAGATTCTCAGAATGTACTTTGAATCACCCACCAATTTGCTTGCTGTACTGCACACACTTTGCTAAAGTTTCTTAGATTTGAAAGAATGTTAGGGTTGTGAATAGGGGTAGACAATAAAGGTCTGGAGATAATATTTACTGAATTTACCCACAGATAATATTTATTGAATTTTCTAATGTTCAATTTTAGATACCATGGTATAATATTATATTCTTTAAGAAGGTTATAGTCATTTTGGGAGATAAGATGTATATGCAAAAGAACTATGACACTTGTTATAGAATATCAACAAACAAAAATTATTAAATGATATGAAACTATATAAACAGAGTAGAGCACTGTAAAAAGAGAAAGTAGAACTAGATTGAAGACAAGATCAAACCCGGAGTAACACACATCTGAAGAAGTGTGATCCCATACCGCTGAATTACATGTAGCATTATAAACCAATGGTACCTCGATTAAATAAACAGCAACTAAAAAAATCATACCTGAGAGGGTATACATTTTGAACAATGCTAAAACAAAGGGAAAAATTTTAAAACAAAAACAATGAAATCTAGATTATCAATAATAATAAAACATTATTCCCTTGGAGAAGTGGAGTAAGGCAAGTTTGGATGCTAGTGGTGGATTCTCGGTTCCCTTAGGAGATAAAATTAATATGTACCCAATGAAAAGACATGTGTATAGTTCCATTGGCCTCCATTCTTACATTTAAGAAGATGGTTCTTAGAGAACAGAAAGTAGGTTTACTCTTGTTTCTAACAAATGCACTTGAAAGTCTATTTTTATTTTTAGAAAGGAAATAAAAAGGATTTTTAAGGTACCTAATTTAGAAGGAGTTGAATAGTAACTAGATTAGTGGCTAGAGGAGGAACAATGAGGTAGGTAATGTGCAGAAATATACCTAAAAACAGATTTGAAAGAACCTTCTATTATGTTGCTTATAAGCAACAAGGAACTGGTGATGCCAAAGCAAAGGGGTTGACACCTACATGCCAATTTCTGTATGTAAGTACTGAGAAATTCATCATAGCTCATTGTGTTCAAGGCCCTACGGTCTCCAATGTACACAAACATCTCAGCTTTTCTCCTGAGGATGAGTCACTGCAGTGGTAAACAGAAATGTTTGTCCTATTCCTCTGTGCTACGAAAGTCACAACCTCCTGATAGCCTGGCAGCAGTGTGACATTTATTAAACAACTAGCAACATCACTAGTCTTTTTTTTTTCTTTTTAAATAGATACTGATAAGTGGAAATAATGATCTAAGAAAAATAAGATTCTAATTTGTAAATTGATGGGAAAGTTAACATTAGTATGTCAACTCTCTCTACTGTTTGATGGTCATACAAACAAAAAAATGAAACATCACCAAACTATAAGTGAAGGTAGCAAACTAAAGAAGAAAGCAACATGTTTGACATGAAGAAACTGCTACATCATTTCCACACAATGCTATGAAAACAAATCTCTCACTTCTTCACTATATGCCAAGGAACAGAGTGTTATTTGGAAAATACATGTTCTTGCTTTAGCTATAACAGCAGCTAAATCCAACCTCTTTCTTAGTCTCTACTGGGAGTTGCAAAGTCTTCTTTCATTAAGATACACTACTCACAACAGCAGTGAATTCACTGTTGAAAATGACCATTAGTTGACATGTGGGATTAGAGTCTTTTCCTTGATATATCTTTTATGTACATTCTTAACTGCACAATTATCATAATCAGCTAAAGGTAGAATTGTAGCTGGTATTTAAAGATGTCATTGTTTTCCTTTTTAAAAAAGAGACTTAGGCCACAACCTCCAGTGCAACTGTCTAAAGATACTTAACCCACTGAAGCATTCCTATTAGGATATAAACCTATATGTCGGTTTTTCATTATTTGTTTCACTTTCTAAATTCAAAATCTATGTCAAAACAAAAATTTGATTCTCTAAACTCTGAGTAATGCTGTATCAATCGTTCAACAAATCGTAACTACTGAACCTAGACATTTTGCTAACACAACTGAAATAATAGACTGGAACTTATTAACATAACTGCTTTAGAAGCAGAAACTGCACAGAAGTCATATATATTGTTCTGGTAGAGAAGTTGAAGGGGAATGTGAACGCTGAAAAACCAGCAAGGTAAAGTCAAGGATTCTGTGATTACCAAGGTGGTGGAGAGGGGGCTCCATGATGTTTTAGAATGAGGGGCAAGGATGGTCCATTAGATACTGCTCTCTCAACACATTTCTATTTGAATACATTACTGCCATGTACTTACCCACTGGGCCAGTAGGTTCTAATGAGATAAAACCATTCACCTGACCTGAGATGTAAATAATGAGACTAATAATGAAAGCCACAGTTGTGGTGACTAATCGTTGCTTCTGCCACGTGGCCCACAGCTTCAACAGACCAGCTAAGAACACGGAGAAGAAAACAAAAACATTGCTAGCTAACACTGCATTTTTATAGAAGAAAAGAGCAGAAAGAGGATTAACTGCATTCTTTTCCCCTCCCAGCTAATGCTTACATTTAAAAAATTCCATTAGTATCTTGCCAGATTTTCAAGAGAAAAGCTGCGTGCATCAGAGTTAACTGGTAGATAGGCCATGGGAGAATAAAACCAATAAGAAACCTTTCTGTTCTGCACTTCACAGGGCTGTCACTCGCACTAGAAAAAACGTCACTTTGAAGCCCTGTTTGCATTCCATTTTTAACTAGAGGGAAGAGGATGGAGGTCTTTGGTTTCTATGACAACCCAGATGGGCCATAATACAAGATACTTACAAATGTTCAATTGCAGGGATGCCAAATCAAATTAAGGCAGAGTTAGCACTACTTCATAAAAACTAGATGGGGGAGAAAACAAAATACTTACAGCAAAATGATGCCATTTCTAGAAGTGGTTCTGAAAGATTTCTTAGGAAAATATAAGGAAAAGTGATTATTTTTAGTAAAAACAAATAAAACAATGAGGCTAATATGTAAAATAAAGCTCCAATTTACATGAGTAAATGTTTTCATTAAATTTGACTACTGGAGAATTACTACCTCACTTAATGTTTGAAAAAAAATCCCTCTCAAATAACATGAATTTCATTAGTGATTTAAATCATTACAATCTAGCCCACTGGTTGGATGTTAATGGTGAGTTGAGCGTCTTTGATCTACTTTTCCTTTTCCTTCATCCTTAAGATTTGTTTCTATATTTGGTTTTCATAACTAGAGTACTAAGGCCTCAAAATAATTGTGAATTGGCTAATGTTTTACAAAGGAACCAATTTGTGACTTACAACATCTACAACTTGGAAAATTTATTTTTTTCTAAACAAATTCTTACTTATTTAGAAGAAGAAACTGCTTCTAAAAGGAATGCATAATAATCAACTATACCTTTTTCCACTTGTAAGTTATGATTTGAGAACAATCCCCAACAAACGCTTCTAGCTTTTTTTAATGTACTATTGTGATAAAAGGTGTTCACATGAGGCCCTCTTCAATTGAGGGAAAAAATAAGATGCTTTATACTCAAAGTTTCTAAGGGAATTGACTTAGGTCTGAAGCTTAGCACTAGGATGAGATTGTGTCACATTCCACTTTAAGAATATAATAAAGAACTAAGGACTCTACCCCTCAAAATGCTGTTAAGTGTACAAACATGCACACACTTATTTTTCATTTATTTAAGGGAATTTAGAGATACTGACCCCCCCAGTTGACATCCTTATTCAGAGTCCCTTCTTCACAAAAACCAAATTTTCATACTTGTAATAATGAAAATCTCCCAAACAAGAGTAATACCTTAATATTTCAATATGGTACCATTTTATGTAAAATACAATTCCAAGTACATTAATTCAAATAAAATGCTTTAGTTTGATAAATATATATCTGCAGCAGAAATTTTAGCTTGAAACTTATGAGTTTCAACACTTCTGGACTTGCAGCATCAGGTAAGTTTGCTTCTCTGACTTTTTCTTCTTCAAAAATGGTATAAATCCATTCAAAATTATTTTTGAGATTTTGAAATAAAAGAAGGTTGCAAAAACAGGACTAGACTAATTTCCTTGGTAGTCTTTTTAAGTCATGTTTCTTGTCCTGTAGTGAAAATTTTCATATAAAAAAAGCCCAAGGGGATTATAACTGAGATGGAAAAATGCACAAAATGATGTAAAAATAAACTATTACATATATTAAGAAAAAAAAAACAGTGCTGAAGTTCAGTGGTGCACAAAAAAGGAATGTGGGTTGAAAGCTGAGAAACTCACAGACAGGGATACTGGCTTCCTTTCACACCATCTATGCAGCTCAGGTCATCGTCACTTAGCCTCTCTTCAGTGGTAGCTTCCTCTGTTATAAGAGGAGGGTATTACCTATCTATCCCATACCCCTGCTAAAAGAAAAAAGCTTTTTATAAAATTAGTTATAAAATATTCAGTATTTCTAGTACTAATAATGACACTAAATAATAAACTGATAGCCTAAAAATGCTGATGAACTTGATTTTAAAGCACCATAAAGCTGCCCTGCTGCCATTATGATGATGACATTTCCACGAAGGGCAGAGCGAGAAAGGCTGTAATTCTCACCAGGACGATGACTAGTACTTATAGAAGATTAAAAATAAGAATGATATATAATGTAAAGCAGGAGCAAAGATGGAAGTGTAAGCATGGCTCAGCACGCTCTGGAGCACATGGCATTTGATGTGAGAGGTCCTGGCCAGGCCAAGCATGCAGGCCCACACAAGTGCCTGTAAAAGCTTCAATAAACTGTGGATATTTGCCCTTCATCAATTGCTTCCTATTCCAGGATTTCCTTTTCAAGTGTTGCAACCCAATATTCTTCACCCAGGCAACCACAAGCCTGTTTTGGAAAGGTTCCCTATTTCAGAAGCCTCAGTGCTATTTTTCCATTTGGAAATACATCTTTATGAAAATATGTATCATCCCCAGAACTAAAATGCTTAGATATATTAAGTTTCAGCTGTAAGTGGTATTTTTAGAAAAGTGGTAATTTCAGAATTTCTACTTCAAATTATAGAGTTGGGTTTTTTTAAAAACCCAGTCACAAAGTAGACATTTAAAAGATACACCAATGATTAAAGTCCTCTCCTCCCTTTTTCTTATTCCATCTTACTTAAGTTTTTATAAATCACCAAATAGTGCATAGTAAGAAATTTCAGCAGATATTCATCTTAATAAACCTTAAATAATGCAAAAGAGCTCTTAACAACAGTCAATGTTTTCAGAAATGGACTGGCATCATGACGGTGCTGCCGTAAGACATGGTGAATCAATCTGAGATGCCTTGGACACAGCAGAAAAAGCTGTACTTTTGACCAGAGGTAGAGAATTTCACTTTAATTAGAAATAAGAGACATAGGGGGTTGAGACAAAAGATGAAAGTCCTTATTCCAAGATTATATTAAAAGCTACTTAAAACACGTAGATGGTATTGCATATACTGAAATATTTGATCACTTTTGTATAACTGAACACCCTATATCTTCAACATAACAATTTAAAATAACTGTACTTATTTAACCTCTTACCCAACAGAAATTCATTTTCCTTCACATTGGTTTGCACAGCACAGAAGTATTTATTGTGTTACAACGCTTAAATTTTCCAGTGGATGAAGACTGAATCTCTAGGACTGGGCAGCATTCAATTAAATTGTCTCCACAAGACTTAGGGACTTAGCACCCAAAGATCTGTTTGTAAAAATCAAGTTAATGCCTCCTGAAAAGATGATTTCTTCCCTTCTCTCATTCACTACAGTCATACACCTACATACACTCAAAATTTATTCCTGTTCTTTCGTATGTCTGCTTGTAAGAAGATACACAGGAAATGGGTGTAAGTTCAAGTGTTTGCTATGCTGCTTTCTTTCTTTCCTCTTTACAGCAGTATTTGTCATTATAAATTTCTGTGCATATGGAAAATAAGATTATGCAGTTAAATTTTAACACACAGCCTATATGACAACCATAAGTGCAATATGTGTAAGTTTGATGAGAAAGAAGTGAAATAACTTTTATTAGACAAGAGAAAGAAAGTTACAATACAGTCATGCCTTACTTATTAAACTACAAGTTACTACATGCAGTTGCTTTATTTTTTAGTTAAAACTTTGTAAAATGATAAAAAAAAATGTAAAATCCTCATCTGGTGTGTTAATTTGATTAATGGGCACCAAATATTCACAATTTCCTATTCCAACTCATAAGACAGGTTTTTGTGACTCTAGTGGAAAAAACCCCTGATTATTCTTGGCTTTTATTACACACCAGTGAATGGAACTATCAGCAACCATTTTACTAAGGAATCTGAACAGCCTTACAGTGGAATAGTTAAATAAACATTAAGGGAACCATCAGCACTAACCACTTACTCTACATGAGCAATGAATAAAAGAATAATATTTGTAGTGCAATTAAATCTCTCTGGCTCAAGATGGATCATCCCATCAATTCTGAAACAGTTTTACTCTAGCTCCATGAATCTGATCATAAAGAAAAAACTCACCTCTAACGAAATGTGGGATGACTTTTTTGCATATGAAATGTATTCATCATCATTTCTGTAAATTTTTTCACTTAAGAATAGAAAGAAAATAAAACATATAAGTAGAATAGCCTAATTATGACAGACTACTAATAAGTATGGGAAGGCACAATTCCTAAACTTTGAAAACAGACTCATCTGTAATATAAAACAATCTCTGTAGATAAGTCAAATTCAGACATAAGAGAATTAAAGAACTAGATATGTTTATATTGATAAACCAGAATAGCTTACAAATGGATTGCTGTTGATTTGATTCCTATATAAATAAGGACCAAATGATTTTTAAATTACACTTGTTACAAACTGTGTTACTTTAAGAAGTATGTGCTTCCCATTTTTAATTGTTTTGCAATGTTTCCAGAAGCTTGAACAAGAATTATGATAATAGGGCAATAGAGGAAATAGCAATTTCTTATTTTTCCAGCTGGATATACAATTAGGGCAATGTCTAAAAGTCAAGGCTAGCATTAACAAGCACCTAACACAGCACTCTAGATTATTATAGCTTTTTAGTTTGAATAAATCTTTCCTTAGCCTCTGATCTTCCTAACCTTTGGGAACAACCTTCACAAAGCAAGTATCCTGAGTGCACTGCTACTCGCACCTTCCAAAGACATTCACAATCAATTCAACTACATGGGAGGCTGCTGCCTAAACTAAGGAGGAAGTGATCATTTGATGAATTAACGCCATCTAGTGGGATCAGTGAGATTTCAGCTGATTCTAGTTTACTACAGGTTACTGTACAATCTGGTCAAAACACACATGTGAATTAATAAGGAAAATATCATTAATACCTAATATAAGACTATGCTAAACTAACAGTGGAAATGGAATGAAAGGTATTTTAAGGTCAGCCATCCTCAGAAGGGAATAATTCTTTTCTTCAAAGGTACAATGTATGAATCAACATAGACTAAACAACATGTATTTTTTCAAAGATATCAGAAAAAAGCAAAGTCAAAACCAACATTCATTCAATAAAATCCTTAAAAAACAGTAACTATTATTTATTAGTGTCAAGCACATTCGATGCACTTCACAAAGTTTTAATCTTTGAAGCTACCTTGCAGTGAAGCGCTAAAGAGGCTCACTAGTTAACTGGCACCTAACTAAACACTTAGAACCAGAGTGTCCACTCAGAGTGTCCTTTCCTCCAACTATGATGTGACTGTCCCATCGAGCAACACAAGCTCACTGCACGCCTATGACATGACCTTGAGCACCCACGAGCTGATGAGGTTCTAAGAGACGAAGGCAGCTCTGGCCCTTTGGGGTCCATATGTGGCTCTGAAGTCAAGGACAGGTGGTACTTGGAGGGCGACATTTATAATGATTCTGTTTTATTTTACTGTTAATTTTTGCACATTAAAAACAAACTGAAAGCATGAATAATAAGTCCGTCATGATTTTAGTTAGGTAATTAATCAAAAATTGATGAGAAAAAACAAAATGTGTACCTTTCACAATGGAAATAGTCTTTCTGTAATTTCTGTGAACAAGATCGACTTTTATCATTTGCAAGTTTTAGAATAAGAAGCTTCTCCAGTTACAGGATCTACCATGATAATCAGTGTTATTACATTATCTACTTTCCTGATAGCACATAGGCTTCTACCTCTTCTCTTTGCACTACTTGGGATTACCAGGGCTCCAGTCAGAACAGAAAGAATGTCAAGTAAAATGTGCAACTTTTTTACTCCCTGATAGGTGGGAATTAACACAAAGTAAAGTTCAGAAAAATAACTTAGTAGGAACGTTAACTTTAATATGTCAGCACCTCCCCCCACTCTTTGTTTATACACACAATTACCTACATATTTCAACATGTCAAATATTAGTGATATGTACTAATATGATTAATAATACTGCTAATATATACTAATGTTCAGATTCAACTAAATTGTGTAACATCTGTAGGCTCTTCAAAGGCATCAAAATTTCCCAGTGTGTTTATGTGCCCTCATTAAAGAAAGTATAGTGCAGAACTTTGTATTGTAAAGCATATCTGGGCCACTATGAACAGTATATGGCCTATGTTCTGAAAAAGATTTGCTGAATTTAATCAAAACTCCCCTTCCTTTCCTGAAGGAGTAAGGAAACAGGTGGCCTACATCTCATCTTGACCCAGATTTACTTCACTAGAGTAGTGCTAATGGCCTGAGGCTACTGCATGGGTCAGAGGCAGGAGATGGGCAAAGAGCCTACTTGACTGGCTGGTTGACCATCAAATCTACCATTCATCTGTCAAAGGAAGAGATAAAGCAAGGCATGGTGGTAGTGGTATGGGGCTGGGTTCACAGTAAGAAAACCTGTGTAAGTTACACCTTGCTAAGTACATTTATTCCAGGATATTTATTTGTAAAATGAAAATAATAACATAGTTTCTTTATCTTACACAACTACATTTGGATAATTGTTACTAGATTTAAGTGAACAAATGTAAATGGAAACTGCAAAATTACTTCGACCTAATACTCTTGTCTGCTTTATCTACCTCATTCCACCAACGAGCCAACTGACACTCTCCATCTTAAGGATCCTTCAGTAAGGTCAACCTTGTCGCTGCTCAGTGAACAAACTGACTCCCACTTTTTAAGTTTTTGTTAATGATGGTCCCTGGGCCTCAAGTATTTTCTTTTCCTCTTTCACTTGTTTGTTCCTTCTTTCTCTCCTTCACTTGTCTCACCCTTGTGGATTTTGATAATTCCCACCTTCTCTATACAACTTCCCCTGACTCTACTAGCCTAGAATGAACCATGAAATCTTACTACAAGTAACTATACAGTTTAAAAGCTAAACATGTAACAACAACAGCAGGGGAAAAAATCTTAATTACAGCAAAGTAAAAATCAAAATCAACAGGCAACTATAAGCCAGAGACATTCTTCAGGGTGGGGGTGGGGGGGGTAGGAAGGTGGATCAAAAGGGTGGGGAAGAGCACAAAGGACTAAGGTGATGGTGCGCGTGCAAACTACTTGGGGACCATACAAAGGTGGGTAATGCACACATTGTACGAAAATGAAGACTGGTGTAATAAAAAGTTAAAAACAAAAAGTCCATTAAAAGTTCAAAAAAATATATAAATTTGAATCCCTCTTGGGAAAAAAACAAAACAAAACAACAACAGTAACAGCAGCCACAAACACTAAGCTAGTACTTACTGCATGGCAGGCACAGTCCCACACATTAACCTACATACTACATAATTTCATCTTCCAAGCAATCCTCTGAGACAGGTACTATCAGTGTCCCACTTCACATCCTGGGAAGGCTCGGAAGTCAGCAAGAGCAGAGCGGGAGCAGGAGTCTTAGTCAGTCTGGCTCTTGGGCACATGTTCTTACAACCAGCCAGTAGAGATTCTGCTTGTGAAATGATTTACATGCAGATTTTTGTCTCTCAACCTAGAATGAGGATGAGGGTCCTTTCATCTAGAGTAATTCTTTCTTTGTTTTGCATTTTTCTGGACTATTAAATTAGGTGCTCAGTGCTGACTTGAAAGTAGAGATGGGCCATCAGTAACTTTATAATGTCGGGGGAAGAGTTCAAGATTACAATGAATCATTACAGACTTCAGTGTTTTCATTAAATACCTGATTTGTTCAGCTTCTAATAAGAGAATATTCCAACTTCTAGTCCAGAATCAAACACTTTGGGGGATGTCTGAGAAGCGTTTAGTTATCTAACAACCTATCACGAGGGAAAAACAAAACAGTAAAATATGCATAGTTTGAGTCAGTTACAGAAATAAGAATAATCTCTTAAAGGTAAAAACAAAAGCTCTCTCCTGATTTAAACCCATGAAACAGTCTCTTGAGTATCTGTGAGGGAAATTCATAATGGCGATGTAGTAATTCAATAATTATGGCACCTGGGACCAGGTACAGCAGAAGTTCAAGACACACACTGGGTTTAAAGTCAGCTTTCTGTAAATGTGGCACTATAGGTGCTAATGTCTTTTTTTTTTTTTTTTTAAATTGGAGCTTCAGGAGATTTAGTGATTTGTCTAAAATTACAGTTAGGGGGCAGAACCAGGATCCAAATCTTTGTTTTCTGATTCCATTGTCTGTGTTCCTTTCTACTTTACAACACTGTTGGGAATAGTGGGATGGATACTTCAAGATTAAATTTTATTTTGCACTGGAGTATGTTTTTGGAGTGTCTTCTTTTCACAATCAATAACACTGTAAGTCAACAAAAGTCACAAAGCTAAAGTAAAAAGTCTTGGCTCTGAAAGAAACAGTTTTCCTAAGCCAGCATGCAAAAACCCTGGCCACAGAAGTCAAAATAAGAAATCCAATCAGTGAAAGCCTGTACCTCTCTTATCCTTTTATTTTAAAGGTTTCCTGTTCCCCTCCTCCCCTGACTACCTTTTTCTCCTACCACCCAACAGACTTGGGGTAATAGCGTTTAGCTGACTTCTAAGACTGCTGGGTACACTAGAGCAATTAGAAGTAACCAAATAGTGAACAGTATCTCTGTCTGCAGTGGTTCCTTCCTCTCCAACTATAAATAAGCATGCTCAAGACTTCTGTGTCAGTCAGTTAGTCTCTCTCTTTCTCTCTCTTTCTCACACACACACACAGCTGTTCTTTCTCCTTCCCTTTCCTAAGAGGTGAAAATAAACCAGGCTCAGTAGACTGCCCAAAAGAAAATGGACAAACACCAAATTAGGGATCTTTTCTCTTTATCACTAATTTTAAGTTATTGGGCTCTTTGATCTTCCCACTAGACTGTGACCTCCTTGAGGGCAAGAATAAAATGTTTGAGTTAGCCATGTTTTAGCCTGGCTAAGGGAGGGTGTCTAACAATGTTCAATGAATCAATCACTGAAGTGAGAAGATAGGCGAATTCTAAGGTACTTCTGGCCTTTTAAGTCTAGCATTTCATGACATCTCCCTCTTGGTACTAAGCAATGCTTTTCATTTCTAAATTCATGAAAGAGTTTTGGCTGAGATCCTTTTTCTTCTCTGACTCTTGCAGAATAGACATGTTATTTCCAGCAACTAACAACATTTCCCTAAAGCAAAAAAAATGTAGATGCCCAAGAGTTTGCCATAAGGAAGTTTTATAACAGTTTTTATTTACTGATTGACTTTAAAGATAAAGTATTTACTCTTAATTCTTGTCTTTAAGATTAAAAATGGCATATGTAACACACCCAGACAAAAAGGAGAGCCCGAAAACTTCTTTAAGCTAATGGTTACTTTAAAATTTTATGCACAAAAATTAGAAGCATGTACACTGTAGGCCTCCCCTTTCTCTAGCCTTCTAGTCACGATGGCAATGCCTCTTTCTCCATCCCAGGACTATGGTGAACGACTTCTATCACGAGCTTCTTCTCACTAGACATTCTCTTCCTTTTGACCTTGACAATCCCTACTGGAGTTGCTCCTTACTACTGGAAAAAATCCTTTAGTCAGGCTACAGGCTCTGCCTCAAGTTCTTGCGTCTTTACCCTAACCACTTTCCACTCACCCTTACGTGATCATCCACCACTATTTCTCAAAAGTTGTTCTTATCTTTCTTTCATTCTTTATTTTTACCCCTTGTTGCTACTGCACTGATGATTCCTGCGATGCTCTCCTCATGCATCATCATTTTCTTTTGTAAGGTCCAAAAGTTCCTTCTTAGATACTCTACAGTCAGATTCTTTTCAGCTTTCTATCCCAGCTCCTCTTTCTTTCCTTCTCTTTTCTCATTCCCTCAGTAACTATTTTCAACATCTTCTTTCTGAAGAGGGAAAACCAAAATCCCTGGGATGGAGTTCTGTATGGACACCAGCAAGCTTATTTACCTCAGTCTCAGCTTACTCTCTCATTTTTAAATGAGGACAACAGTATCTACTTCACAGGCTGCTGTGAAGATGGAAAGAGGTCGCATGCATAAAGGGGCTAGCACAGCGCCAGGAACAAAGGAGAGGCCAATCATCTGTACCTACAATTCTGGCCTTCCTAGAACCCCACGTCCACATCTCTAATTGTATACTAGAGAATACTATCTAAACGCCTCACCAACTCCTCCAATCTTCCCTGCTCAAGACCAAACTTACCAAATCTCCCTCCTCTTGCAGTTTCCTATCTTTGTAACAACCTAACGGCTTAGGTGGAGACTCCTAGGCACATTCACTCCCCAACATCCCTCACTATTTATACCTAACTAGCCCTTGCATCATCTTGTACTCTATCCCACTCCTATAACTCAGGCTTCTCACCAGCACAATGTAGAACATCTGCTGAACTGCTACCGCTCCCATTTAGAGCAGAAAGATCTCTTACGTGTAGGATAAAGAGCCCTTCTTAGAAAGGGATCTCACCATGTCATTTCTCTGCTTAAAATTCTCCATGTTCTCCTTCAAATAAATAGAGGATAATGTCTAAACTCTTTCCTCTCCCACTATATCCATTCCTTCCATGCTGGAAAATCCACTGTTTCTGAACTTGAAATGTTTTCTCTTGCCTCTGTATTTACTTAAATTATTCCTTTCCTTCTACCCAACACCTCTCCTACCTGTCTAAACTTCACTCATTCTTGAAGTTCCAGAACAAACACTGTTTTTTACACAAGTCCTCTTCTAATTCTTACTGAGGATTAATATCTTCCTTCTCTGTATTTGTAGAACACCCTGCAGTGTCTAAAATAACACTGCAATCATCTATTTTATGTTTCAATTTATAGTTTATACATCTGTCTTCTTTATTACGCTGCCAGTGCCTTCAGCAAGGACGAGGCTAGGTCTTCCTCATGTTTGTGATCCATTGTCTGGAAGTTGGTAGCTTTCACAGATGTTTATTAGACTAAGTGGAATTAAAGATCCATATGATTCTATCACCTCAAATGCATAAGACCTAAGGCACTTTTAAAAACCGAACAGAGACTAAACCTCAACCCATGATCAAACTTAACCTCCTCAAATGGACAAGATGTGCCCTGCCTTAATGATGGTCCAATGTTCTCTACACAGTACGCTTACCAAACCTATGTAACAGGGATCCAATTATGAGGAAACAACCAAAGAAACAAAAATTATAGGACATTCAGCATTGCAACTGACCTGGATACTTCAAATATGTCAACAAATGAAGCATCCCCTTATCCTGACGCACAAAGACCATGAAATTCTTGTATATTAAAGATCAAAGACAAATAGCAACCAAAAGCAATGTGTGATCTTTGGTTGGATTCTGGATTAAAAATCCTTCTAAAGTGTATAAGGTCACTTACTAGGGAAATATGAATATGAGAAAACTGCTACCCAAAAATACAGTCCCTGGACCCATGCCTACATGTAAACTGTTAACTGACACTTGGTGAGGGAAGTACAAATGTTGAGGGCAGACATTTAGAAGCTTTTTTTTTTTTTTAAGATTTATTTATTTGTTCATACAGAACTGGGGTACAAGCCAGAGGCTCAGGGGTGGCGAGAGGCTTCACCAGAGACAGAGTGGGGGGCAGAACAAGCAGATCGACGAAGTACACCACTGAGGGGAGCAGCAGGCGGGCCAGGGGAGGTCTGCCACGCCATGTGGTCACCTCCGGGGCAGGCGGGAATCGAACTCATGCGGAAATGGCTTTAGCTTCTCAGTGCTGTGCTTTAACCCGCTGTGCCACCAGGGAGGGCCGACATTTAGAAACTTTATAGAAATGTAACAAGGTATTGTGTATCTGTCACATCTAATAATAAAAAGTGGAAACATACTGCTTTTTAAATTTTAAAGTAATGAATTTTATTGTATTTTTAAAAGATTTATTTTATTTATTTATACATACAAGAGCTGGGGTCTAGGCCAGAGGTGTGTTGGGGGCTGGGGGGGAAGGATTCACCAGGGACAGAGTGGGGAGCAGAACAGGGGGGGCTGTTGAAATATACTGCTAGAGGAGCAGTGAGGTAGACAGGAGAGGTCTGCTGCGCCATGTGGGTCAACTCCCTGCCTGAGGATTGAACTGGTGCTACGGTGGCTGTTGATAGCTTCATAAGTGCTGAGACTTAACCCCTGCACCACCAGGGAGGTCCCTAATTTTACTGTATTTTACAGAATGTTCTTTTACAGTTTTAAAATGTAAAATAAAATAAATACAAATACAAATTAAAATATAAAAATAAAAAATACATTGTTGTAAATGTATTTCCAGTCCATCAGATAAAATGGACTGGCAATTTTAAAAAGGTTACTTTACCACAGTTTGAGAAGTGCTCTATTACAGATATCAATCTGAAGTTTCTGGAGGGTGATACTTATACTATGGTTGTGTGGGAGACAAATGTTGGTGTTGTTTTTTTTTTTTCAAATGCTGAAGTCTTTAGGCATAAAGTAATCATGATGCTTAAAAAAATTAGCGGAAATAAAATTAAATAAACATGTGTATATAAGCTACTAGACTTTAATCTATAAAATGTTAATCTTTAAAAAATACATTCATTATTTTCTCACAGTTCTAGGACAGTTAAATATCAATTTGGCTTGTTTTTCCTTGTGGGCACTCAGAATGATTAAAGGTGTAGAGAGAGTTAGAGCACACTGAAAGCTCAAGAGACTGCAGACCACTCTTTGCAGCGAGCACTGGGACATGATCACTTCTTGTCCACTGCTGTGTACAATGGACAGTGAGTACTGCAGCGATGGTGCTCCATGAACCTATTTGATAAACGAAACTTTCTGATAACTAAGAGCTCAGATTTACTATCCTAGTAAAAAACTAAAACAAACTGGGAAAGGGATCATTATCCTTATTCACTATAATGTTTTCTTTCTAATTTCTACAAAATTAACAAAGATTATACAAATCAAAATGCAATGATTTTGTCCCTGAAAACTGTTAATTATAAATGTGTGAAGTGATTGGAAAAGCTAATCTTTTCCTTAAAAATAAACCAGGCTTTCAATAGGAAAGACTATCAAATAGCAAAGTACAATGTAATCAGCTGCCCAAATTGCATGTTATTGTACTTTTCCTTTTCAACTTTGTAATTTCAATTGGTACAAAACAGAACATTTGCTATTTTGGTTAGTTAAATTCATTACTTTTAACTAGCTGTAGGGGTTAAAAAAAAAAGTATGCTTATGCTTCAAAAGTGTCCTTAAGCACCCAAATATATCTTCACAGGATGCCCTAATGACCTATCAGCTGGGGATCTTGAAGGTCTGGGCTCTAGTTCATCAGCACCTCCAGAAGAATGCACACTGTGACCATTTTACCTTGGCCATTTGGGACAGTCTTTATTGAAAAATTAAAAGAATCTTCCCAACTTGTCTACCAACCTCATCTCTTGTCAGTCCAAAGAAAAAGGTTGGCCCTCCCTGGTGGCGCAGCGGGTGAAAGCACAGCACAAAGAAGCTTAAGCCACTTCTGCATGAGTTCGATCCCGCCTGCCCCGGAGGTGACCACATGGCGTGGCAGAACTCTTCTGACCGGCCTGCTGCTTCCCTCAGCAGTGTACTTCGTTGATCTGCCTGTTCTGTTCCCTGCTCTGTCTCTGGTGAATCCTCTCACCCTCCGATTCTCTGGCCTGTACCACAGTTCTGTACAAATAAATAAATAAATCTTTAAAAAAAAAAAAAAGAAAGAAAAAAAGAAAAAGGTTACCCGCAAATAGCTGTCTGTGCATAAGTTACGTGTCCATGGGCCTCCGTGGTGGTAAAGGGGTTAAGTCTCAGCACTATCAAGTTATTGCCAGCCACTGCTGCATGATTCTGATCCCGGGCCAGGGAGCTGACCCCTGTGGCACAGCAGACCTCTCCTGTCTACCCTTCTGCTCCCCACTGTGCTCCCCATTGTGTCTCTGGTGAATCCTCTCACCGCCGCACCCCACCCCCAACAGCATCTCTGGGCTATACACGAGTTCTTATATGAATAAATAAAAGTTAGAAAAGAGAATAATTTACAGGCATATATCACATGATTTGGGGAAAGATAATCTAGTAAATATGAACAGAATCTTGAAATGGACACTACACACAAAAAAGAAAGTAAATGAAAACAGAGACAGCAGCTTAGCAGCTTACTCCTCTGTAAATGATGCTGCTGTACGGAGGAGGAACACACGGTAGAGCCTTGCGCCCGGGCACGGGTGCTGCCACTGCACACCATGACACCCCCTCACAGACACACACCACTGACTTCCAAGTATGCAGCCCAGTGTAAGACTTTCAGTGACAAAACCTATGCATCATCATTGCCAGCAGCAAGAACACACATATCATGTATGAAGCTAAAACAGTACTTAAAAACAAACTAAATTGATTTAAAAAATTAAAGCAAGAAAAAGAAAGGGAGAATAAACTAAGGCTTTCCTATCCTGGAAGCTTAGTCTACTTTGTCGCTTTTGTTTTTTAATTTAGAGCCTCTGAAGTTCACATACTCTATTTTCAAACTTTTGCAGATGCTAATTTCTCAGTTATTGGTTTTTACTGTGTCTTCTCTGAAGAGGAGAAAGAACTGCTTTTTTTAATGCTTTCCAGGAGATAGGAGAAAAGACTGTCAGCTTTTTAACTTGGCAGTAAAGGCACTTCTTGATGAGTTTGGGATCTGAGTATCAAATAGTCATATCAAAATTACGCATCGTATCAAATCAACCCTCATTTTTTTTTATTGGAGAACCAGGTTAATCTAAGAGTCACTTTTATTGGTAAATGTGCATGTCAGGCAGAAAAATAAAATGGACTTTTAATTTTAAGCAGGACTCAACCAGACACACACGCAGCACTCGGACACAGCCATTCAAAAGTCTGCTCAAGTAGAGGCCGGGGTTTTTAGTTAAGACAAACTGCCATGCTCCTGAATAGGTTCTGGAGTTGGTATTGTGGAATATCCATTAACATTTGATGCCACAAATTGCATTCTCTCCACTTGTAAAAAAATTTTTTTAAGACCTAAACACTTCACTTTGCACTAACTTAGGTGGTGAGACTACATTCCAATTTCAGCAATGAAATCGAGTCCTACTGGTTTGTCTGACTCTGTTTTTACATTGTGGCTTGTGTTGAACAGCAGCACTCTCCTAGAAATGGTAGCATGATTTTCAAATACAGAGGCAGGGCCCTCCCTGGTGGTGTAGTGGGTTAAAGCGCAACAACATGAAGCTCACTGGAGCTGCTTCAACATGAGTTGGATTCCCGGAGCTGGCCAACATCTCTCGGCAGACCTCTCCTGACCCACCCACTGCTCCCCTCAGCAGTGTACTTCATTGATCTGCCTGTTCAGCTCCCCACTCTGTCTCTAGTGAATCCTCTCACTTGCTCCTTACACCTCTGCCCTGTACCCCAGTTCTTTTTTTTTTTTAAAGATTCTATTTATGCATACAGAAATGGGGTACAGGTCTGAGGTGCAGGGGTGGAGAAAGGATTCACCAGAAAGAGGGGGGAGCAGAACAGGCAGACTGGCAAAGTACACTGCTGAGGGGGGCAGTGGGTGAGACAGGTGAGGTCTGATGCTCCATGTGGGTCACCTCCACAGCGGGGATTAAACTCACATGGAAGCAGCCACAGTTTGACTTTGCAATGCAGCACTCCAACCCGCTACACCACCAAGGAGGACCTGTACCCCAGATCTGTATGCATAAATACTTTTAAAAATATATAGTGGCAAGTGGAACATGTTATATGTTACATTTTCTAGGTAGAAAAGGACCACACAACCCTAAGCAGCAGGGAAACCTGCATACTTGACTTTCACAGTCCTAATCATTCTCAACTGTCCTGTCACAAATCCCAAATTCTTCTCCTTCAAGGGCTTCATTCCTCCCTCCCAAATTTTTTTTAATATAATAGTTTATTTTTACATCATTTTAATGCCCTTTTCCATCTCAGTTGCCTTCCAACATTTTTAATTGCCTTTTTTGGCCATCATTTTGAAGAAACTGCTTGACCTGAATGATAACTTGGGCCAACTCTGAAAAGCAAAGATACTGTGGTGGTTATTACAGGTTTTCCCTTTTATTTACCCTACTTATTTCCAAGCAGTCAATGGGCAACTTTGCCATTTAAACATACTCTGTGAGTATGATTACTTTTCCTTGGACTTGATCCCCACTTCGTGGCACCCATGGTGTCCTTTCCCAACATCTTCTTTTGTTCCCTGTTGACATTCTCAGACATGGCATTTCTCTCACACATATTGCATCTGCCGAGGAAGACCCTGCGACTTGTTTTGGGACAACACTAGAATTCCCTGAAGTGGCTGCCAATATCCTGCAGCAAACCAATTTTTCATTAGAGCTGCCACTAAGGAACCGGAGAGCTAGTCTGACTTTGTTCGATTGGTCTTCAGGCAGCAGCGGGAGAGAAGCTCCATGTACACACGCGGTGGGTGGGACGATTCTCGTAAAGAAGGCCCTTTTAGAACTGCTTCTTACCTTCACCTTTTCTGTGTCTAACGCCATCTGATGATCTAAAATATATAAAACACTACCTTCTTTGGGCATATTTACCCTAAGAAGTTATGAAATTTCTCGAAGATGAAAATGACTCCAAAATCCTAATATCTTACCTTATCTCTTGGGACTCTCACTAAGCACACTAACTCCAAAAGCAACTTGTTCTGTCAAAGTGCTAAAGATAGTTACAGTTGGAAAAGATTACCCCTAAACTAAGCATTTTAAATATATGGAAGGGGTCACTAAATAGATGTTTAAAGATACCCTCAGGTCCTTCCCTGGTGGCACAGGGTTAGGACAGAACTATCTAGCTGCAGCCACTGCAGCATGAGTTTGATCCCTGGCCAGAGAGAAGACCCACATGGTGCAGCAGACCTCTCCTCTCTTGCCCACTGCTCCCCTCAGCCATGTACTTCAGTGGAAATATTTGCTTGTTCTGCTCCTCACTGTGTTTCTGGTGAATCCTCTCACCTCCCACACCTCTGGCCTGCACCCCAGCTTTTTTTTTTTTTCACTTAAAGTTGTAGTTTTCTTTTTTATATGCTTTATTTATTTACATATATTTTACATCAATGCTCTTTTTTTATTTTTTATTTTACAAAGTTTATTTTTACATCATTTTGCACATTTTTTTTTCCATCTCGATTGTAATCCCTGCAGGTTTCCCATCACCAAATCACCCCTATGCCACCACCATAGTCCTGTGCATTTCCCTCCCT
>NW_004567116.1:9142053-9224289 GCF_000260355.1 Condylura cristata | reverse complement strand
AGTGTTTTTGTATCTTTTGGATAGATACCTAGGAGTGGGATTGCTGGGTCGTAGGGAAGCTCCATGTTTAGCAGCTTGAGGAACCTCCAGACAGTTTTCCATAGTGGTTGTACTAGTTTGCATTCCCACCAGCAGTGCAGGAGAGTTCCTTGCACCCCAGCTTTTTTATGCATGAATAATTAAAAATTTTAAATCTTAAAAAAAAAATGTGAGCTCACATTTCAAGAATTTTTGAGTTGGGGCAGAATAACCAAAAGAAGAATAGAAAATGTAAGCCTCACACTAAGTGGAACCCATGTGCATGTGAGATGCTCCAGTGAAACAGAGGTAATTAACAGTATCTTCTTTAAAGAACCAGGAGAGAAACACATGAGAATGGCATAAAAGAAGTTCATCATATGCATGTATGACTATTATTTTTCTATTATAGAACAAAATCAGGCTGTGTTAGTCCCTGTAACACTGTATTGAGTCTGAGGTCTTCTATCATCAATAACATGTTTACAATCTGGAAATTACAAAAAAAAAGTAATTTTTTTAAAAGATTAGAAAATAAACAGAGGAAAAGTTATGCAAGTGAACCAGGAAAGGACATCAGGAAGTCCCAGCATTGGTTCCCTGGCTTTCTGAAGGCAGGACAGAGACTGGTGGGGGGCAGAGTGGGATGAGGAATTTGGTGAGTAATGACTCAGTCCCGCCTCTGTCCCCCAAGCCCACTTTGCACAAGGCTACTCTCTGCCTGGCGCAAGAGGACCAAAGCAAAAGAGATCAGCAACATGTCAGAAACTAGGCTAACACCTGGGAAGTGCCAGAATCCACTTCCAAAGCAGGTGAGGAAATTACAAAGAGCTCACTCTCTTCGAAAGGTTAGGGCAATGTGCCCAAACTGTATAATGAAAAGTAGTGCTATCCTTGAGATACGAGAAGGTATATTCCTGGAAAGAAGGTTTAACAAATTTGCCAAACACCAAGTTAAATGCAGCTAGTACTTCTTTACTACAGAATTTCAGTATTTTATTACTAATGTGTCAAGAATTTCTGCAAGGTGCAGTATTTCTGAAAATTTACTAATTACAGGACAAATTTTTCATGGAAAACTGCTAACATGTTGAAACACGAATGTTCTCAGGAACATATTTTGGTAAATGCTGGCTTAGGTGCAACTTATTATGATGAAAGCAAGCAAAGAACAAGGTGGTGTGTGAGGCTGTCTCCCACCTTTATAACTGTATGTACACTGGGCCAATCAGGACGCTGATCCACTTTCCTCTTCCCTTCATCACAAGAACCTTGACCCAGGCTTATCTACTCCTGTAAAATTATTATTTTCCTAACTAAGTCATTAACTTCCTTGCTCTTCTCCACTCCTTAGTTACTCTCTTCCTCCCTGCTTTTTCCTGTTAGCAAAGTCTTTGCTTTCCACTTGATAACAAGCATTACCACTTCTCTTCCATTACAGAACATTCATCTCTACTTTGTACTTCGTTCTCTCTGATGGAATCACCTCGTTTAGATACCCTCCTGGTTTTCCTTGATGCTTTAGCTATTTGTATTAGACTTGTGGACTTCTCTAAGACTGAACCTGCTTTTCTGATAATTTCTTAATTTCCTTTTTTCACCACCATAATGACTACCCATCTCTAAGACTAGTCTATAAAGCCATCATCCTCTATTACCGAACATCCTTTGCAATATAGGTTTCCTGGTAGCTCAGCTGTTCCCTTCTTGCTACTTAATCTTGTCATTATTAGATACTATTCATCAGTTATGCAGTGTTCTAGACACTTCATGAAAATGAGTATACATTGCCTGCCTACACAAAAGGTTTTGTCTGAAAGAGAAAACACTGACTTGGATACGCTGAAGAGGAAGAATTTTCCTCAAGTACAGTTTTATTTTTAATTTTTTAAATGATTAATATATATATATGTGTGTGTGTGTATCCCCGAAGGAAGGCTATGCCATACTCATTTTTCTTATCAAGTTTTATTTTAAAAAACTTTTTTCTCTATCTCCAAATAAGATACAATATTATAGTACAAACAAAAAGAGGCATCCTCTTATATCTTATCAGCACTGAACTTTGTTTTTGCCCAAATTACTGTGTTTCCTTCGCTCAGATGTGGCCAATAGGCAGTGAACATTCCAGATGGACTTTTGGTAAATGTCAAATTCTTATTGTTGAAGCAGGTATCCCCTTTCCTCCTTGAGCATTAAGTTAGACCTTCAATAACAGACTAAGTTAGTAGAGAGGTTATCCACCTGATAAGACAGTAACAAAGCTCTAATTATTTGCAGTCTGGGCTACAAAAACTCCTTTTATCTATGGAATGACTCTCCATATCATGGAAACATTCCCCTCAATTACATTTTTCCTATTATTTCAACTTTAAAAAAATTTCCATTTTGATATTTCATGCTTACCGAAAAGTTGCATGAATGGCACAGAGCTTCCCTGTACCTTTCACCCAGATTCCCTAAATGTTAACTTTCCCACATTTTATTCTCCTCTCTCCCACCCCAACCACACACACTCACCCACACATTTTCCTGAGAGTAAGATGCAGGCATCTTAAACCGTTACTATTATCTTGCTAACCAAAAAGGAAAAAAAATGGATTAACACACAGATGAAGCAAAACAGGTGGACAGGTCTATGGTAACTTAGCTGTTCAATATAAAATTCTTTCAACTTTTATTGATTGTTTGACTAATTTTCATAATGATATCTTAGGAAGCAAAATCTGAAAATTAACATAAATACTATGAGTTATAAAACTTCATAGATTTTGTCAATGTCCCAACAATATCCTTTAAAAAAGAAAATCCCTGATCACTTCTTGTAAGTTATTTAAATGTCTCCTGTTTTCTCTATTTCTCTGGTGGGACATTAGAGGAAATCAATTTCTGATTATTCATTATTATGTGAGAGACCTGTACTAAGGAAAGCAAAAATACCAGAATATTCAAAACTGTTACTTTACTTTTAAATTGTCAGTCCTTCTGGAGTCAGATATAGCTATGCAATTATGTTTTGACTAAGTTTTTAAATTAAAATTCCATTAGTGTTCTGAAAGCACCCAAGCTCAGTGGCCCAGGAAGTGTTTGCCTAGTAAAGTGTGCCAGGTGGGGGTGGGGAGCAGGAGAGCAGGGGGTGGAAAACTGGGTTGCAGACAACTTTCAATGTGAATACCATGTACAAGACACCAGGAAAGCTAACAGTTTGTGACCTGAAGAATACCACTCCAATGCTTTACAATCCAGGCAAAAAAATAGATGGTAAGACTATTTTTATTAATATTACCTCTTTCTGTCCCTTTAAAATGAACCTAAGAAAGAGTAGTGAGGAGCATTTCTTTTCCTCTTCTCAAAATAAAAATATGGAAAAGCTTCAGTTATCTCTTCTCTACCCTGCTTGCCCCTCAAACAAGTTTATGTGGCAAACTGTCTTCATATTGAATGGCTGACTGCCTTTTATAATCTGAATTAGAAAATGCAAAAAAAAAAAATCCTTTAAAGTCAAACAGTGGAATTAACATATGAGCAGAGCTCCTGTGAGCATTTAAATCTGTAATTAAAAAACCTGAGACACGTTGGCTTGGCAATCGTTATTGTCTAACGTGCACAGATAGCCAAAAGGTACTGAAATGCGACATTCTGTCCCACATGACTCACTCATTCAGCAGAGGCAGCCTCACGAAGAATGCTGAGAAGGCCTTACGTCTTTAAATGCCTGGCCTACTGAAGGTCTTCCCCCTGCACTGAAAAAATGCCCAAAGGTCGTGGGGAGAGACTGTCGAGTGTTTGGTGCTCAGAAAATCTGCTTTTGTTAGCGTGCTCCATTTCTACAAAGGAAAAGGAATCCTTTTCTGAAAAATTAAAAGTCTTGAGTAGCAATACAGGCAACACAGGCACGCAAATCACCATTCCTATCTGATGTGTGAGAGCGCAGCACACAGCACAGCAATCTAGCCATGAACCTCCCAGATTATAAATAGGCTGCCAATCCAAGCAGCAGCTGTCTCACATCGCTCTCCTTTTTCTCCGGGATTTTATTTTATTTCAAAGATGATGCGCTGATTTCTACAAGTTTTCTCTGTGCTAACAGGTACAACATGCACAGGCTAGGGAAATTTGTATTTAAGATTATTCACATCAAACAATATTCCATGCTAATCTGCCATTGTTTACCTTATTTATACATGTATAAGGGGTTTAACAGGTTTGCACTTCTGCATTTTCTGTTATAAATTAGGCCCCTGGTATTATAATTCTGCACTCAATCGCAGTCAACCAAGAAATTGCCTTTATAAAGGCAACTGAGCACCCTGCCCTTTCTGGGCTTGGAAAACAGTACTACCTGCACCTGAATGCAGACGCCTGCACAAGAAACACACAAAATACAATGCAATTTGATGAAATCTTTAATGCATACAAGTCTTTCAAGAATGAAGCAAACCAATCAACTAAATGTACTGCGTAAGGTCTTTAAAATACCAAGTGCTAAAGACATTCCCTATTCACCTTCCATTACAAGAGGAATAAGAGCCAAAGCTGTAAGGAGAGACCTTTTGTACTCACATGGAAAAGTTGCCTTCTCAGAAATCAGTATTCAAGAGACACCTTTTAAGGGATGAGTCTTATCTTCTCTTTATCCATTTTTCAGTATATAACTCAGATTGGGAAGATATGTAATAAGCAGAATGGCCAATATTTTACTTTCTTATTTGTAGTAAGTACATGAATTTAGCCATCACAAAAATGTCATTCCCCACCCACGAAGGACCCTATGTAATGCTGAAGGAAGGCATCCTAAACTCCCATTTTCTTCATTTGCCAATAAGGAATTAATTTCACTTTAGCTTATTAATACACATAAGATAGCATTTACTGCTGTAAGACTTATTTAACAGGCTGACTGTTAATTCTCTAATGCTTGAGTTGGAAATCTCTGGGGAAAAATTTTTTTTGAAGGGTGAGCTTTGGGACATTAAATAAAAAAAGGATTTGAAAAACCTTTCTTGTCTAAAAACTACACTTGTATTCTTAATTACCCTGAAAACTTCAACTTTCCAATGTTTGCTTGGTGTCAAGATGCAAAATTATTTCAATTTTCAAGTACACGCACACAGTTGTTCTTGAACTTTATCTGAAAAAGCCTTGATTCTTTTGAACAATCTCACATTCCTTTCCAAAAAAATAATGCAGTTGTGTATGAAAGTTAAAAATTTCAATGCTAAGTTTACAGGCAATTTTCGCTTTGCTGAATTAGGTGAAGGGTTTACTACACACACACACACACACACACACACTTTCATAATTAGTATAATAATTACACCAATGTAATCTTAGGGGAAAATTTTTTGCCCTTTTTATAATAAATGCATCCTGATTTAGTTGTAATTCTCATTTTATAGTTTGTATGTTAAAATGCTTTAAATTTTAAAAGCTTGCCTTCTAAAATATTTTTAATTTTTTCATTTGCTTTAACTATCTATTACTATACCAACGCAGATGGCTACAGACGGTCAGATACACTGTGGATCCTATCGGATCTCCAGTCTGAGGCAAAGTCCAGTGCTGATATGGTCATGGTTTGTTAATCTGATCTTTACCTTTTCATTATGAAATGCAACTTGTGAGTGAGTGGTATCTGCTTTCATGGACCAAATTTGGGGGAAATAAAAACATTAACTTGAGAACCCAATGATAACTACTCATCCCATAAACTTCGAAAAATTTTTATACTTAATGATCTGAGGTGTTTCTACTGATATATGTACTAACATTCACAAAGCTCGACAATTACTTGAGATGAATTTTTGCTCATATAGTAGGTCCCCAAAACAATATTCGTTTCTATTTTAAAGGTCCATCTAAGTAATTGTCCTAAAACCAGGCTGTTTTTATTCTACAGTTCCCTTTGAATTTAAGGTTGAAAAAGTACTTTGCTATCCTCATTGTTAAACTTTATTTGCTTAAATTAAATGTAGCCTAAAAAGCTACAATACATTCCATGTTATTTTCAACAGTGCACCTGGAATGAAACAACTGCCCCTGGAATACTTTTAGTTAAAAGTCTTTCAGTTTTACTCCACCCTACCTATCCTAAAGTTACATATTATAAATAACAGCAAAAGCACAGAACCAAAAATGAATGTGAATCCCTTAACTGGAAGGGAAGGCAGATAAAGTAATCTTTATTTATAAACGTTTTAAAAGATCTGTTCTTTGGGTAGTGTTTGTTAAGTTGATTTGATAATTTATCCTTCTCATCAAAATTTACTCTAGGCCTGATATATAATGTACTTCTGTCTGCAAGAAGAAAATTGACATATACAACTAATATAGTAAGTTGCTATCCACTGCAGTCTTTGCATAAAGATTCAACACTAAACAATGGAATAAACTGCTGACAACCTGGAGAACATATTGTTAATACATTAAAAGCTACTGCAGGCTTAGAATCCCAGTCTGAAAAAAATGATCCAAAGAATATGACCAAGGTATTTTTCAGTTTCTCTTGTGTGATTTCTCTGAATGTCAAAACAACCAGAAAAAATTTTTTTCCTCCATGAGCTCTCTTGTTCCAATCAAGAATGCGTCTTTAATTATAAGAGGACACTGTACAATTTTTTATTCTAATCACACGTTCTGCCCAGGTTTTGAACATGTGTATAATATTATAATCATGAAATTCTTCCTTGAACCAGTGGGGACTAAGTTCTAGTTTCAAGACAAGCATTAAAAAAAAAAAAAAAATCTAAAAAAAAAAAGCCTGAAAACAGAGAATAGGGAGAGAGTATTATTTTTTCTGCCTGAAATGTATAGCTTATTTAGCTACTTTTCACTAGCCAACTTTTGTTACTAAAATATAACTTTTGACCAACCTTGTGTTTAAAAAGATTTTTTTTAAAGATTTATTTATTTATGCATACAGAACTGGGGTACAGGCCAGAGGCACAGGGGCGGTGAGAGGATTCACCAGAGACAGAGTGGGGAGCAGAACAGGCAGATCGACAAAGTACACTGCTGAGAGGAGCAGTGGGCGGGTCAGGAGAGGTCTGCCACGCCATGTGGGTCACCTCCAGGGCAGGGATAGCACTCATGCTGAAGTGGCTTTAGCTTCTTAGTGTTGTGCTTTAACTGGCTGCACCACCAGGGAGGGCCCCTGAAAAGATTTTTTAACGAAAATATACCTCTTAGATCTAGAAAGAAACTATATAATAAACATTAAACAAATTTTCACAAAATCTCCAATTTGCATTCAAATAGTAATTTATGATCTTCATTCAACTATTTTTGCTTATATTTTTTAATTTTAAGTTTTCATTGTGTGGGCACCCTTTGTTTTAAACCACATTTCATGTGTTTCCACAAGTAATATCTACTTCTTTTGGTATGGGATGGAAAGACTTGACAGGAAAAAAATGTTAAGATCAGAACAGTAGCATCTATCCATATTTGCTCACAAGTTATATTTTACTAGAAAATAATACAGGACCTTAAGGAACTGGAGACTATATGAGCGAATTAAGTCCTGTAAACTCTGTAGTTTATGTGTACAGGAGCACTTAGCCTCCCAAACTTAAACCATCTCATTCTTTCTCTCTCTGCCTGTGCCCAATTTCAATCAACTGCGGATCCTACAGATCCTTGTTATGTATCTGCTGTGCCATTTGTTCATTCCAAACTCTCCTCCTGTCTTTCAACCCCTTATGTTGTCAGAAATAACTTCCTTACTCCTAAGCTGCAATAAAGAGATTCTAATGGCATTTCTGCACCCTTTTCTCCCTTTCCTTAACTCAGATTAGCCAACTTTTTGGCTAAAAACAAACAAAAAACCTCAGCAAGAATCATAGGCTATTACAGTGGGAAAGGCCATGATGACCCCTGAAACTCTGCTGAGGCAAAGGGGGAAGAGAAGGAAATGGAGTTGGAGACTAGAAACAGGAATTCAAAGATAGTCTACAGGACCCAATGAGGTTTGGATCTGGCAGGATTTAATCTAATCGTTTATGCAGGTTGCATAAATTCATTAACTTTCTAAAAAGTTTATAAGAAATGTACAGAACAGGCTTTATATATTTTAAATTGTTTAGTTACTGGATTTTTTTTCTGTTTATATTAAAAGGCTTCAAATCAAAAGGTATGGCTGGGGCTAATACTCTGGTTTTGTCTAAAAGACCTAACTGTTTCTAGGAAAAAAGGCAGTAATTCCCCATCTTCCCCACCCAGAGATTCTACTAACACTATACTCAATAGCTGGAATTATCCTTAAGTATTCAGCAGTAACACACAGAGATGTGGAAATGAACTGAGATATAAATGTTTGATTAAAGCTAGCAGCACCATTATTAGATCCAAGAATCTGGACTTAGTTACCCAGTTTCTCCCAACACACATCTTGTTCCTCTTCCACAACAAAATGCAAAAAACCGCTCAATTAGCTGATAGCTTATATCACAGCCAAAGCCAAAGTGTTGCATTAAAAGGAAAACTGCTAATATGTAAAGTGCTCAAAAGGAAATGCATCAGAGACAGGTCTAGAACAACTGGTGCCTTCAGGAGCCTGCTCCACAAAGCGATGCTAGTCTCAAGAAAAGGGGCGATAGCACTGGATTTTTGTTTGTAATTATAATACAATTTCATTAAAAAAAATTCAAAACATTAAAATGCAGCTCAGAATAATAATAGAAAGCACTGCTGTTTGATTTTTTCCCTGATTTTGCTAATTTTATATAACAATACTGAGATCAGATATTGCACAGGTTTTGCCCTTATTTTACAATACATAGTAAACATCTCTGTAAGTCAATACATACATCATTTACTCCTTTTTCATAACAATTGACCATAAATATGCCACATTTTATTTAAGCAAGCTCCTACAAAGAATATTATTTTCAATTTTCCACTATTAAAAAGCTTTCATGAACATCCTTGGAAATATATCTTTATTCATTAACCTGAATCTTTCCTGGGAACAAATTCTTAGAAGTTATGTTGCTGGGTTAAATGGTAAGCTAATTTAAAACTTGAATTCCTATTCTAAACTGCTCTCCAGAGAGGTCACATATTCTCATCAATAGTGTGAGAACTGCCTGTTTGTCTGTCCTTATAAGTACATGGACTTGACATCTTCACTTTTTTTTTTTAACCAGTGTGATAAGGCATTTCATTTTTGTTCTAATTTATAATTCTTTGATTAGAAAAATGAACATTTCTTCATATTAATTGGCCAAAATTATGACTTTGATATGGCCAATGACATACAGTATGTGTGTATATATGAATGTATGCTTACATACATCCATATTGCCAGTAAACAGATTATCACTACCTTTAAATCAATGTGATTCTCTCTCCAACTGCATCCCTCTCCTTATGTTCAAGAATTATTATTTTTAAATTTTTTATCATTCTTTTTCCCCAATATAACTATGCCATTCATTTAACCATTCATACACGTTGTTTTATTAGTTTTTATCTATTATTCTGTGACTTGTCTTTGTACATACTGTGAAATTCTCTGTTGACCCATATATCTGTAGTAAATTCATTTTTGTACTATAGTATTCTACAATGACAAGTTATACATATATTTCCATCAAAGGATGTTTGAAATGGCCCCATTTTCTGTTATTAATAATAAGGCTGCTGGCCCCTACCTACTGGCACAAGGGGTTGAGTCTCAGTACTATGAAGCAATTTGTAGCCACTGCATCATGAGTTCGATCCCTGGCCAGGGAGCTGACACACAAGGTGTAGCGGACCTTTCCTGTCTCACTTGCTGCTCCCCTGAGCAGTGTATTTCACTGGATCTGCCTGTTCTGCTCCCCACTCTGTTTCTGGTGAATCCTCTTACCCCCCTGCACCTCTGGCCTATACCCCACCTCTTATATGCATAAATAAATAAATCTTTAAAAAATAATAAAGCTGCTATGAATATTCTAGAGTATAAGAGTGACTCAAAGGTTTCATTGTCCTGATTCAAAGTTTCACTGTCCAATAGTCTTACAGGCCACATACAGTGATTAAGCACCTGAAATATGCTACTCCAAATGGAGATGTAGTCTAAGTATTAAATATCAACACCAGATTTGAAAGATTCAGCATTAAATATAACTACATACAACAGCTCATTAATTTTTTTTTAAGATTTATTTATTTATTTATTCATAGAGAACTGGCCAGAGATGCAGAGGGTGAAAGGATTCACCAGGGACAGAGTGGGGAGCAGAACAGGCAGATCTACGAAGTACACTGCTGAGGAGAGCAGCGGGCGGGTCAGGAGAGGCCTGCCATGCCATGTGGCTCACCTCCAGGGCAGGCAAGGGACCGAACTCATGCGGAAGTGGCTTAAGCTTCTTAGTGCTGTGCTTTAACCCACTAAGCCACAAGGGAGGGCCCAGCTCATTAAATTTTAATATTGACTATATATAGAAGAGATTTTAGATCTATTTATATAAATATTTGGAAAAACTTAGTAAAATATATAATTAAATTGTAATTAATTTCACCTGTTACTTTCATGTATGGTGACTACTAGAAATCTTAAAATTACATTCTACCTTCAGTTCTGTATCCACTGGACAGTGCTGCTCTATACTATACATACAGAGTAAAACTGCTAAGTCATAATGTGTACCTTCAAATTTGGCAGATAACAGAAAATTGTTGTTGAGCCATTTTGCTTCGTATCAAGCAGTGTAGTTTCTTGCTGCTCTACCCCTGCCAACTGTTGTTGGGTATTTTAGTTTTCTCCAATCTGACAAAAACACATGTATCTCATTGTTATTTTCCTAATTATTAAATAAAAGGTCAACTGGCATACCTACTGTCCATCAATGTGTCCTCTGACACATACTGACATTTTCTATTCTTTTGTGAATTTTCCATTAATACTCATTGCCTACTTTTTGCCCTTGGTATATTCATCTTTTAGGAATTCATAAGAACTCTTTATAGGTAAAACTAATAATCCTTTGTTAGACATGTGTTGAAAACATTTTTTGGTTTTTTATTGCTGTGCTTACAACTTTTGTTCTTACTGCCCTTTGCCTTAGAGGTTTTTCTCTTTTTCTCCCTTACACTATTCAGTCTTTCTAAGATATCTGGTCTTGTCATGCCAAGGAAGACCTACAACTCAAGATTTAAAAGACAACAAAACATTATTTTCTTCTAGTATTTTTACAATTTATTT
Organism: Condylura cristata; assembly: GCF_000260355.1. Taxonomy (NCBI): domain Eukaryota; kingdom Metazoa; phylum Chordata; class Mammalia; order Eulipotyphla; family Talpidae; genus Condylura; species Condylura cristata. Next base: position 9,213,083 of record NW_004567116.1, on the reverse strand, counting down.
CTAATCCACTTTAAATCTATTTTTTTTAAGATTTATTTATTTGTTCATACAGAACTGGGGTACCGGTCAGAGGCTCAGGGGTGGCGAGAGGCTTCACCAGAGACAGAGTGGGGAGCAGAACAGGCAGATCGACGAAGTACACTGCTGAAGGGAGCAGCGGGCGGGTCAGGAGAGGTCTGCCATGCCATGTGGTCACCTCCGGGGCAGACGGGAATCGAAATCATGAGGAAGTGGCTTTAACCCACAGTGCTGTGCTTTAACCCACAGCGCCACCAGGGAGGGCCTAAATCTATTTTTTTAGTATGATATGAAATAAAGACAAAAATTAGGGTCACTTAGCTAATCTCTAGTCCCTTGGTGGTTATGGCTGTGCTTCTTTTTTTAAGAGACGTCTTCTCATCAACACCCTTCCTCTGATATAAATACTTACCCAGAGACACATATACACACACACTCAGAGAAACCAACATAAAACAGTGTAGGAGTTTACACCACACTGTCATCCTGGACACAGTGATTGCTCTAAGTCTTAGATGGGAATGATAAGCAAACATATGACCCAAGTCATAAAATCAAAGTACTTCTTCAGGGATTTTCAACTTGGCAATGAAACTGGAGAATACTTTTCTTCAAAAGGTGACAAAGTTCTGAGCTGGGAAAGTGCTGGAGGCTATCTTCCCTGCCACACAGAGTTAGTCCACAGGAGGAGAAAATGAAGCTGAGAACATAAGATGTAAGAAAATCTTAGCCGCTTTTGAATCTGTGAGTATTGAAGAGGTTTTGCTGCTTCTGCATTCCTGAAGCTTAGTTGTTCAGCTATTCCCTCCTTTCAATGATACCTTGAAATCCTTCCAATAAATTCCCTTTTAACTTAATACTAATTTTAGTTGAGTTTTTAATCTTCAGTCAAAACATTCAGTGTTTTGATTAGCATAGAAATCTCTCGATAGTTTTCCTAAAGTAGATAGTCAATTGTTCTAATGCCATTATTAAATAATCCATCTTTTCCTACTGTTCTGAACTTCTATAATACATTAAATTCCAATGTATTTTAAAAGTTTGAGTTTTATTCTGCTCATGTGGTGTTCTCAACATCACACTGTTTTACCTATTATAACTTGCTAATATGTTTTGATTCTGGAAATTCATTTTATATATATCTACATGTAGATATATATAAAATATGTATTTTATATATATCTATATGTAGATATATATAAAATATATTACATGTACTATGCACAGAGAATATTCTTTTGAAAAAACAGATCAAGTCCTGATTCAGGGAGTTTAAAAACTAGAAGCAAAAAAAAAAAAAAAGACAAATAGCTACAATAAATTATAATGAATATTAGGTTAAAGAGAATGGAGAACATCTAACAGTTGGACTTAACCTGATTCTGAGATCAGAGAAAGACTCTAGAGGAAATGGTTTTTTCACTGAGACTTGAAGGATGCACAGAAGTTTGCTAAGGTGGAGAGGTAACAGTGCTTTAAAAGGGAGACTCAAATGTTCAATAGATTCAGGTCCATTCAGTTATTTAGAAAAGACTCAAAAAAGGCTGGTTTTTAAAAATGAAACAGAGTGGAATAAAATTAAGAGAGAGAAAAGCAAGTATCATACAGGTTTTTAATTGAATTTGGTTGTAAGACAGCCCTACCCCTTTAGGAGGGAGTCTTAAGTCATGATTCAGACTGAATTTTTTTTTTTTAAAGATTTATTTATTTGTGCATACAGAACTGGGGTACAGGCCAGAGGCTCAGGGGCGGTGAGAGGCTTCACCAGAGACAGAGTGGGGAACAGAACAGGCAGATCGACGAAGTACACTGCTGAGGGGAGCAGCGGGTGGGCCAGGAGAGGTCTGCCACGCCATGTGGTCACCTCCCGGGCAGGCGGGAATCGAACTCATGCGGAAGCGGCTTTAGATTCTCAGTGCTGTGCTTTAACCCGCTGCGCCACCAGGGAGGGCCCAGACTGAATTTTTAAAGGTGCTCTCTATCTACAGTTATTGGAAGGGGAAAAGACAAAGAAGCTCTTTATTAAGCCAGGCAAGAGTGATGATGGCTAGGTCTACAAAAATGATAATTGGAAAAAAGAGAGATTTAAGAACTATTTAAGAGGAAGACAGGTGGGGCATAATGGCTCAATTCTGAAGACGAATGAAAGAAAACAACGAAGGATGCCTTTCAGAATCAAAGCTGACTCTCAGGTTTCTCGCTTGATTACCCTAGTAGATAGCGGGAAAGTTTACAGCAGTTACAGAACATCATGGGAAACAAGATGGGGAGATGATAATGTGCTTGGTTTGGGACATATTGAGTTGGAGAAGCCTGTGGCACATTCAAGTGAAATTGTTCAGTAGAAGCTGTACTATGGGCTGGGCCAGGAAATACAGCATTCCCTCTGATTCCCATTCTTTGCAAAGTTTCCTTAGGTATATCAAGGTGAACTTTAAAATCAATCTGTCATATTCCCCAAAATATACATTGGAATTTTGAAGGGAATAATTCTGACTTTATAGATTTCAGGAGGATTAACTACTTTAAGATGATGAATCTTTCCATCCAGAAAGAAGCATTTCATTTATTTAAATCCTTTGATGTCCCTAAGTAAAGATAAAAGTACAGGTACTACACATTTCTTGTTAAGTTTTATTACTGTCTTTTAAAAAATTTCCAGACTCTGTGACTAGGTAAATTTTTCCTCATCATCTTCCCACAGGAACTTGCTGACATAACAAACAGTTCTGAGTTTTGATTTTACATAGCATATGGCTACCTTACTCACTGTTGTTAGCTGTATAATGGTCGTTGATTTTCCTGGCTTCTTTAGGTAATCAAATCATCTGCAAATAACCACAACATACTCCTATTGCTTCAATAGGATTTTTCATTTCCTTTTGCTATGTTACTACACTGGTTAGAACATCCAGAATAATCTTTTTTCCCTTGGTCAGTACAGCCTAATGATTTGCTAATTTGTTGGCCTTTAGGAAGAATAAACTTTTAGTTTTATTTACTAATACTTTAATTCTGAAAAATTTTTTATACTTTAATTTTGAAAAATTTGATTGAAACTCACCCAACCAACAAAAAGACTGCGTAAGTAGTATACTAAGAATCCAAAAATCTCCTTTTCTCCTCTGACCTAGTGTCACAACCCCAATACCCTGAGAATTCTAAGATGTTCCACTACCGTCTAACATTTGGAGTTGCAATCAGATAAAAAAAATATCTAGCTGAATCTTATTACTTTGTAAGTAATTTTTTTGATTATTATTTACTGAGAAGTTTGGGGATTTCTTCCCCGTGGTGTAAGAACTTAAAATTTTTTGTGATCTAAGTCACTTTTTGCCCCCACATAATCTTGTCTGAGGCTCAATGAAGATTTTTGTCTCAAGATCTGGGGCGCTTTTCTTAGCACAAAAGCTTTCTCTTCTGTGACTTCTTTGACAACTGTTTTTCTTTTGAAACTCCTAATTATATGGCTTTTTAATCTCCTCAATCTAATCCACATGTTTATTTTCCTTCATATTTTCTATCCTTGTTTTAATGGATTTCTTAACTTCTCTTAATTGACAGAGTCCATTTCACTATTTACTTCCTCTATTAAGGTTACTTTTAAATACTTCTATTTATTTTACTCAAAAATGATTTCCTGCACACCAATCATGTACCAGAATACTATTTTAAGCTTTTAAAGGAGGTAGAAGAGTTAGCTGTGTGACTAAAAGTATCCTGGGCAGAGAGAATGGTCATTACAAAATTAGAAGGTGGGAATGGCCTGTGGTTGGAGCAGGATGTGTGGGGTTAGGGTAGAGCAAAAATTGAGGCCCATGAGACCTTTAAGCTAAGTGTATAGGACTTGATTAGTAGGATTAGTCTCAAATCTCAGTGAGAATATTAATGGAAGATTTTAGAAGTTATCTACTGTTTTCTTGCACTAGCTGTTTTAGTAGAGATAAGAGTGGGAAATTTGGTTTTGATTGATTGGCTTTAGTCATATAAGTGGCAACTTTTTCTTGTCTGCTTATACTTATAAATAAAGGCTTAGCAAAACCAGTGTATGTGTGGCCATAAAAGTTCAGAGGGAAGTTTTTCTCCATTTCAAGTGAGTATGTAGAAAAGCCTGAGAACAGACAAGTAAAGAGCCCATCTTGAAGAATGCAACTCATCATAATTTTTATCATTATAATTTTATTTTTAGAATGCTTACAAGGGTCAGCTTGGAAAGCTCTAATTTAAACCCTGACACCTGTACTCTCATAGTCATACTCATCATATTCAATCAACAATATCTTAAAAATCAGGCAAGGTACAGGTTCAACTGGAGATCCATACAGACCGAATTCAGTTATGTATTTCATGCCACACTTCTCAGTAGTAAAGATAAAAGGTCAATATTATAAAGAACAAACTAAAATTACAGATCACTATCAGGATCTCAGTCAAAACAGCATAATCTGCAGCTTGCCAGAGTCCTTGACTAAAGTCAGAAAAAATAATTTTAAATATTTCCTATGATTAAAAATATCTGCATGAATGAGAAATACTGAGTGTTTATCAATCTGTTTCATTTTCCACATCTCCCCATTAGATCCCAGTAATACATCTTTAAAAAAAAAAGCCTGCAAGTAAGTTTACTATTATTTGATACAAATAACATTGGGGGGGGGGAAGAGATTTATACTTTTTATAAATGTGAAATGAAAGTAACTGAAAGTGTTCCAGGAGAAGATTTTAACCTTCCAAGTCTTTGTGTTGGCTTCTCAGTATGAACGATGCCAGATTATACAGGGTACTGGTGTCGCTGCTTCTGAGCAGTCTCTGGCAATTATCCCAAGTGACTTTTCACTCTACACTTGTATTTTAGAGGGCAGAATATAATACAGTCACACAGGAAATGGAATTTCATTAAACATAGTGGTCCACCTCAGTGGAAAGTGGTAGAAAGATGGGAGATGGGATGGTGATAGGAAAAAATACCCATAGTGCAGATACTAGAATTAGTTACAAAGAGAGATAAATACTATGTTACATACACAATAAAAATTTTTTAGGGATTCCTTAATTCCAAAATAGTTTAGCAGAAGAGACAACTGTTTAGTAGAAGAGACAAATTTGAATAGTGATTTTATAAAGATAGGGAAGGGTGAGGGCTTGGGCCTGTAGCCACCCTGTACAATCTGTGATGAATTTGACGGCAAAAACCCCACAAAATTAGGGTTAATATACATTCTAGTATGTGAAAAAAAATGAGGAGTTATGTGATAAAGGGTAGTCCTGAGAGATTCTGCTGAGATCCAGCTGGTAACAAACACTTGCTCACGATTCAATACTAAAAAAATATCTTACACATAACTGCTTAGTATGGTGGGGAATAAAGGATCCTGTATATATTCAATTAAGTTCCACTGCATTTTTTTTTCTTATATCACTGATTGTCTCTTTGCATTGATTATCTAAAGAGCAAAAGTCTAAGAACAGTTCCCTGCCTTTCCTTTTTGTTCAAATATAAATCTATTCACCCTCAGAACTCCAACAAAAGATCTCACAATAGGATGACACATACACACACACACACACACACACAATCTTTCTATCTCTCTATTTGAAAGTGTATGTATGTATCTCACATACTACATATACACACACACCCCACATACAAGATGGAGTTATTCTTCTATCTAGAGTAAAGAGTTCCAAGGTCGGTCCCATCCTTTGTCAGTGTACTAGATTTGAACATATCTGTACAACAGGTAGGTCATTCTTGCTGACTTTACATGATAAAGATAATACAATGAGCACCAAATACAGATACATGTACTTATTTCTCTCTTATGCAAAAATGCTCAAAACCTCAGTACTCTATTTTCCTTTCCCTCTCATCTTCTTCCCTGTTGCCTTCTCTGCGCCCCCACTCCCAACAAAGTTTCAAACACAGAAGCAGAACTGGACATATTTTTAAAAACTGTTTTTTTTCCAATACACGCAAATGCTTTATAGAATACACAGTCATTTAAAAAAAACTTAAAATAAGAGGATAGAAAGCACAAGTCATTAATAAATGACATCTTAGAAATATTTAAGATGTATACAGAAAATACTACATTGAGAATGATTTGAGCAATAACATTTATTTCTGATACTAGTTCCTCTGAACAATAACATTTTGGGAGCACATGACTAAACACACTGAAAGACTGTTTTTTAGTCTTCTTGGTCAAATTTATCTCAGATATATTAACCAAGGGGTTAATGTAACACCAGGAGTCTCTTCTTGATATAATTTACACAAAGGTCAAGATTATCTGCTTTATGAAGGAGGAGTGGGGGGCAGCATGATATATTAATTGCAGTATGTTATCAGAATCCTGAAGGTATAGGTTCTGCCCAGTTTGTTGCTTTGTAGCATACCTGGTATATGAAGACCCAGATTTAAAGTATCTTTATCATTAATAGAAACTTCCTGTTTTTATTTTTATGGCTTTGTATTTTGTAAAATCTCCAACATACAGGAAGTTGAAAGAATAATACAATGATCCAATGCAATAAACCAACTGTATATTATTCCACCCTCAAGTCACCTTATATTTTTCCCCATGAACCATCCAAAAATAAACAACATGATACTCAATTCTTAAACACTTCAATAGCTATTTCATTTATAGGATGCTGTGCCTTAGAGATAAATCCCAGAATTCCTTAAAAGTTTATATTCTGAGATCCCAGAGACCAGGATTTGGCTATTTTTTAAATCCTATGTCTATTTAACTATTAAAAATGGCAATTTCCGGCCCTCCCTGGTGGCGCAGCGGTTTAAAGCACTGCACTAAGAAGCTAAAGCCACTTCCACATGAGTTCGATCCCGCCTGCCCTGCAGGTGACCACATGGCGCAGCAGACCTCTCCTGATCCGCCCACTGCTCCCCTTAGCAGTGTAGTTTGTCAGTTGGCCTGTTCTGATCCCTACTCTGTCTCTGGTGAATCCTCTCAGCGCCCCTGCATCTCTGGCCTGTACCCCAGTTCTGTATGCACAAATAAATAAATCTTAAAAAAAAATGGCAATTTCCCCTACAATGATATGATTTAAAATATAGAGGATGATCTTCTGGAACACAATGTCTAAAAGGAAGGTAAACAAGTAAATAATATCCTGAAAGTTTACTCTACATATTTTGATGATGATATGAACATTATCTATAGTTTTACTCTAAAATAGATCCTCCCTGGTGGCCTAGAGGTTGTTCGGTGGTACCACAGCAGAGCCTAACATGATGGCCTGAGTTCGATCCCCAGCCAGGGAGCTGACCCATCTGGTGAGGCAGACCTCTCCTGTCCTACCTGCTATTCCCCCCTCAGCCGTATATTTCAGTGAATCCACCTGTTCTGCTCCCCACTCTGTCTCTGTGAATACTCTCACCCCTTGCACCTCTGGCCTACACCCCAGTTCTTCTATATAAAATCAACACAAATCTTAAAAATAAAATAATCTCAATTTCTAAAATTAATAGTAATATTCTCATTATCTTTCAGTGTCAGGAAATTAAATATATTATTCTAACAAAATAATAATATTATCATTATTATTCTAACAAAAGTAAACATATCTCCAGCCTGTGGCAGAGTCATATGACCAACCAAATTCGTCAAAAGGATATATTTCAGACTTTTAGGGATATCTGATCCAAAGCTTTAGGTAACTGATCAATTCTTTAGTTATTTTAAAGTGCGAGCTAGACTTTAACAATGATTAAGAAGATTCTAGAAGTTAGCCATAGCCTACTGTGCACAGCCATAGCCTGTGGTAAGTGCAAATTCAAGGAGAATCCCTCACCTCTTGAGTTGGTCCAGGGTAAAGTACAGGACAGGTCATGAACTCAGTAAGACTAAACTGAAACCATCAACTGATTTCTGCAAGCCCTGGGGAACTGAAGACAGAAACTGGTAAATGTTATCACTTCTCCTGGTCAGTGATTTAGACTCTTTCAATGTCCTCTGTGCCCTATGACTAGGACATGGTGATCGGAATCTCAACAGATTGCTCTCCTTCTCGTACTTCCTATCACTCTACTTCTCCCTTCCTTATTCTACTATCCCATCTCTAAAAGATCCCTTTCTATAAAAGATAAATTTTTAATTTTGTGAGTCTAAAAACATGTTTAAAATGTCATTTGAATCAATGTCATTTGATTGAGGGACTCAATTAATATAAAGCACACTTTATATACTCATAAAGCTGGAATGAATGATAGTGGAGTAAGATTTACACCCTAACAAGGATCCCATTCTACCCAACAACCCCTTTCAGAAGTACTGTATTCAAATAAAGCAATAAAACAAGATCATGCAAGTGCGGAATTTGTTCTGAAAAAACTGTGCATCTCAAGACTGGGGCTGCTGCTATTTACTTGCATCATCACTTTAATATTCACCTACACAGAAGGGTTTTCCTCAATTAGTCCTTTCTGGCTAACAGACTATATTCTACACTCAGAAACAAAAACATGGAGGCAAATAATAAAGCCCATATCATAGTCTATTAGCTATTAATATCTGCTGTGCTCTCCTTCTACTGGCCTAGAGAAGCCTTGGCCCCTGAAGCGATAAAGATCAGCTCTGCCAAACTACTCCCCAGCTCGAAGGCAGTATTAACACGTTACAAAGTGCCAAAAGGGCCATTAAAAAAAAAAAAAAAAAACTGACCCACTTTTAGAAGTCAGCAGCTTTTTCCTTCTGGTGAAGTATGAATATTTAAATCAGGCAGACAAGTCAAGGAGCAAACATTCCATCCTGAATGCAATGTGTGCATCTCCTGCTCAGAGCTGAAAGGATCCCACTGTCACACACCAACACGGAAATGATACTCGCTTGGGACTCCAGAAGGGCAGTTTTCTAGCCATTTCACTGCCTTTCAGGCTTGAAGTTCCACTTTTGGATGTGAGGGCAAAACAGGAAAAGATGGATCACAGCAACTGCTTTAAATTATACACTTAATGATTTATATCAGGCATAATATAATTTAATTTGTAGTAAATCAAGCAAACTGAGGAAAGGTTAGGTTTGTGGTTAACAGCTGTAAATTTGTTTTTACCTTCATGCTATAGTAATAATGCATTAGAAGAGTATACTACATTTGAGAAAATGGTAAACCCATCATAATAAAATTGACTAGATGAAGCACTACTGTCTAAATGAGATAAATAAAACAACTATCAATATAACACAAGATATAGGAAAACAAGCTGGAACATACATCAAACTACTACTCAAAAGTCTATCTACATTACAGTTATAGGGTCCCTTTGGCTTTACTGAAAATACATTATTAAACCAAAATGTATCTTAAACTGGAAAAATAACTTAGAAAATTCCTATTAAAATATAAGATGTAACTGGAAATTTTAGGCTCATCTGTTTCTATTCAAATCTCTAATTATAATCTACAACTGAAAATCCCAATGTCTGTATCAATAGGGACTCCGGACTACCACCTCCCTCTCCTAACCACCTTCATTTTATCTTCCAAACAAACATTTCTGTGAAACAGTCTGTGCAACTTATCATGTAGGATTTCTCTTGTTCCTTCAGGCAACCCCGTATCAGGAAGCTATGTTATAAATCAATTTTGCTTCTGCTACAGTTCTCCAAACTTTTAAACATTAAACCTGTCCTTTCACTCACATTCTTTTTATGAACAATCAGGTCCAGATTTCACAATTAGGAAGTAGAATTCCTTTTAAGGAAAAAACACTGCTCTTAACTAGAGATACAACTTCCTATCTCCATAAAATAGAGAACTGACTCAGTTCCCTGAACATATTATCTTAGTGAAACAAAAAAAAAAAATGCAAACAGACCATGAAACCTAATTTCCACCAAATACAAGGACATCCCACCCTTCACAGCATTCCATTCAGAGAGTAGGCATTCATCAAAATGTTAGTTCTAAGCAAGTTGGGCTCCAGGCAAGGGATAGTGTGGTTATTTATGGCCCTTTAAAGTCTTTGAGGGCTCTAGTGGTGGGTATGGTGTGGAAACATACAATTGCAGAGGTTTGAAGCTATCACTCTAAACCAAATACAGTGTTGAAAACCAACATTAACTCAATACACTTAATTTGAGGGGGCAAAAAAAAAAAAAAAAAAAAAAAAGCCGTCCAGAACCAAGTCCTATCAGTAACTACTTCATCTTATTTTTGTTTGTTTCCCAACACTTTCAATGTAGAAAAGTTTTGTATTAAGTTCCACATTCACTCTCATGTATCATGTTCACTGTTACAACCTACCTTGGCTCATATGATTTTCTTACTTCAGAATGCCTCTATTTATTCTGCTTTTTGGATGATCCAGGTCCCCTTTGGGTTCCTAAACCTTCCCTGCCTTCTCTCTTATCATCTATACTTTTTAATATGCAGTGTAGTATTCTTCTATTTGTGCTTATTCTTCCCTATTAAAGATAAAAGCGTTACCACATGTCATTGTACCAGATACTAATACAAAGGAGGAGTTGAAAAAACTGTACATAAATATACAGTCAAAATTTGCTGAGAGGAGTTTGGATAGGTGGAGAAAGAACAAAGAGGCTGCCTGATTTAGTGAATGATATGTTATTTAAGGCTACGTTATTACCTAAGCCTGATTATTTTCTATATTTTATCCAAGTAAGCAAGCTGGGAATTGGAGAACTTAACACATTAAATAAGCATTTTACATCACAGTGAACAGAATCATAAGAAGTTTCCAAAGCACTATTAGTATTTCTTAAAAGAATAGGTAGCAATCAAGAGCCTAATGAAAAAAATCAGGCGCCTAACTTCAAAGGAAATCACAATCTGTTCTCTAAAACATGTACTTTAAGAAAGCCTTTCTCCTCTGCAAATTCCCTAATTTCTTCATGTTACAATGAGGACAAGGCAGTTGCATATCTTAGGAAGAAGACTCTAGTCAGGTTTACTTTCTTGAGATGTAGTCACCAGAGAAATGAGGAGAAACCCCTCTTCGAGTTGGCCCCAATGGCCCATGAGTGCCTCACTGGCTCTGTTTTCTTGCTCACAAAGATAAAGTACTATATTAAAACGCAGTATATTTTGGGAAGAAAAGATAAAACACAAAAAGGGACTATCTTATCTTCAAAAATGCAATTCTCAGTTTTGTGAGTGCATTCAGCTAGCCAGATTACCATGCTCACTGAAAGGCTGAAGGCTTTACCCCAACTTCATCTTTTGCTATTTCTGAGGTTTGTTTCCGTGAGTGCACTGAGCTTGTATACATGTGCTTCACTCAATTCACACACAACAGTGAACAGTGGCAGCAGCCACCAGGTCCTCAGTGGGAGGTTTAATTAACTGTGCACAGGGCAGTGCCAACAGCCAGAGCCTCCTCTCCTGGGCGGCAGACTGACAAGGCCAACATGCAAGGGAAGCCTACCTGTGAGGCCGGGTGAAATGCATCCCCATCAAGTGAAAGACATTAGTCTCATGAAAGAGAAACAACAAACAAAAACCCAAATAATAAAAACAACAACAACAACAAAAAAAAAAAAACCACAACACCTTGCCAGGATAGGGCGAGCTACCAGGAAGGGAAAAGAATTAATGTTTTCCCAAGGGATTAGTCAGGCTTTCCCCTGTTTTCCATGGGGTTACTAGAAGCCACTTTAAAGCAATCATATACAGACCTCTCTAATCATTTTACAAACCCCCCACATATAGATATTCTCTGTCAGAAGGGCTGGTAATGGGATTAAGCTGTACAACCAAAATAATATTAAATGATGACAATGGTGGTGAAGATCTAGGGTATAATCCACATAGGAAATGAGCTTTCCACATGTAAACACACAGCAAAACTCAGTGACTTAGAACAAAGTCTGCCTTCACTCAGTGAAGAGTGTCTGACCAAATGAGAATAGTTTTCAAAGGTCCATCAAGGATTTCTCCTGTCTACATAGCAGGGCACATAGTTTACAATGCGCTCTATAATGAATATTTAAATCAAAAGTGTTTATTCAGGAATTTTCACTTTTTTTCTTGTTGAGGTCAAGGATGACATAGCCAGATCAAAATAAACAGCTTTACCTCCAATAAAGTTTAAGCAGATCTAAATGATGATTTAGGAGGCCATTCGAGCATTTTTTTCCCCATGCTTAACAAGTGTCATGCTCACAGAGAATAAATTCAATTGGCCAAATAAATACACTAGGGGCAAAAAATTAAGCAATCCGTATAAGAGACCCAGCCTGAGATAAAGGCTTCAAGCAAGTTACTTCCCTCTGTGCTCTAGCTCCTCTGACACCAGCTTCCCTATGTAACTCACAGGGACGTAGAGAGGATTAATTTGATGTAAAGTTCTTTGAGCTCCTCAGAGAAAAGTGACATAGTTGGTTATTATTACATCCTGCTGGGCTGTGCATTTGTATGACATAAAAGAGGAAAACAATATTCTTTGGTAGTTTATTACGAAGAATTTTTATAACCTGGCAAGATGTCTTATACTTTTTTCTTGTTAGTTACTTTCTTACTATATGCCGATGAGGCAGGAAACATAACTAGCTCTCTCTTCTAGACAAAGAAACCAAGACAATAAGCTAAGTGACTTCTGAGGTGAGAAGCATTCTTATCTCCATTTTCCATATAAGAAGACAAGACAGGAAATAAAAGACTTTTCTAGTCATATTCAAGAAGTGAAAGGGTTAAGCATAACTAAGAATCACTGGTCAATTTTACTTTCTTTGTTAATATTCTAGTATTTGTCTCACAGAGTGCAAAGACGAGGACAAGAGTCAGCAAGCACATGTGTGCTCCACTATTTATTTGAGTGTAGTCTTAGAGAAGTCCTTTTTTCTTGGTGCATGTCACTGATCTTCACAATGTGGTTCAGTGGGAATCAAATGAGATGACACCATGCAAATAAGTTATTTCCTTTACTAAACTGGTATTCTTGTTGAGAATATGGGTTCTCCTAGCCAGTACAACTTTGGAAAAGACATTGAACATCCTCATTCAAAATGACATATGTAGTAATATGCTTTAAAAGCTTTATTTAGATATAATTCACATGTAATCCACCATTGCAAGTATACAATTCAATGACTTTTAGCATATCCAGAGTTGCGCAATAATCAACTTTAGAACATTTCATTACCCCAAAAGAAACCCCAGACACATTAGCAGTCATTCTCCATCCCACCTCTCTCACACATATAATTCTTTCTGTCTAAACAAATCATTATTCTATTTCAGTACCTACAGATTTGCATGTTCTATACATTCAATAGAAATGAAATCACCAAATATGGCCTCTGAGACCAGATTCTTTCACTAAACATACTTTTTTCAAGATTCAACCATGTGGTAGTGCTTATCAATACTTCATTCTTTGTTATTGTTAAGTAATTCCCATTGTATACATACACCATATTTTATTTATCCATTCATCAGTTGATAAGTTGTTTCCATTTGGGGGCTATCCTGAGTAATGTTGCTCTTAACATTCAAATACAAGTTTTGTTTAGATGTGTTTTCATTTTGTCTTGAGTATATAACCTACAGTGAAATTGCTGAGTCACATGGTAACTCTATGTTTAACATTTTGAGGAACTGCCAGACTATTTTCCAAAGTGACTGCACCATTTTACACTCCTACCTGCAATGCCTGAGGAGAAGATAATTGAAGGGAAACCATAGAAAGGAGACGATCAACTGGATGATTGTTCAGGAAAAAGCTAAACTATTAAATAGCTCTGTAGCATGACAACTTGTGTCACTGACAACAAGGATGTAAATGCTTCACACCAAATTTTAAAAGAAGCAATTCTGGTTGTTGGGACAGTTCTTTCCTTCTCTCTTCCTGCTTCTGTCTCAGCCCAATCTAAGACCAAGGGAACAGAAACAGCTTTTTACACATAGACCAATTAGGTCCCATCTCCAAAGAAAGTAATACAGATGCAGGTAGTTAAGATCTGTTGTCCTTTTGAGTCTCAAGAACTGTTGTGTGAAACTGTGTATGCCAAGCCCTTATCCTTCCCTTCAGAGCATCAGGCTGAGCCCAGCCCCAAGACATACGTTCAGCTACAGGTCAGGCACACGCGAGCCCCAGCATTGTGTATTCCTGTATAATGGCATCTGCAAGCCAAACAGAACTGGTAGAGGGAAACAGATGGCTTCTAAAAGGGGAAGAGAAGAAAAACAGAAGGTCAGGTAGAAAAGAGTGGGGGAAAGAAGGGAACAGAAAGAGGAGGATAAGAAAAAGGAGAAGCATATTTGCTGGTTTTGCTCTTCCCACCTGTCACAGCACTCTCCTTGCTGGCTGCCAGCATGCCCCCTTGCAAACACAGCTGCAAGTGACAAAGAGCAGCCACTGTCCTACTCAGGGGGTCCCTTCCATGTTCCATATTATAAACTATTAAAATACCAAATGCTTACAAAAAAGGGAATTACACACCCATTAGAGCCACCAATAGCAAACTGCTGTCTCTTAACCAACAAATTAGCATGAAGAGACCCACAGATTCCTACAAAATAACATAACTACCCAGAAAAAAAAAAGGCAACAGAACCAAAGAATTAAATACTAAAAAAATGTGGCTCATTCATTTTGTAGATTTGTCAAACCTATGATTAACTCAATCAGTATAAGGTCAAATTCCGCCATATATTTCATGTAGTCACCACATGTTCAATTTGCTGTGGGGCTCTGCTCTTCTACAATTAAAAGAAAATTAGCAAATCTTCCCCAGTAGAGTTAGGGGTTGTCACTAGGGATTGCCAACGGAAAGAAATGCTTCACACTAAGTTTTAGAGAGATACTGGCTGTTGGGGTATCCCCCTTTACCCCACCCCCACCGCCACCCCCAGGCCTAAGCCAATGCAAAAGGCAAAGAGAACATAAGCAGCTTTTTACACATAAGACTAATGTTGCCAGCAGCTTTCCAGTGGCCTTGCTCACGGCAGGAGAAGGCGTAGTGACTAATACCGCTGGGTCTTGTTGAAGAAAAGTGGCTGGCTTCCTTTGATCAACTGAGTGGTGTGCTGATCAGTGTGATTTCCCTGTTCTGCTGACTGTGAGCGTGTTGGGGAGAGCAGGAGAGCTGGCTTCTTAGAGGCCCATGCAGGGAAGCAAATTCCATAGCTGCCGAATCACAGAAAGCAACAAGAAAAAAAGAGGGCTGAACTGGAAGCAGACACCTTAATTCTGCCAGCATGTTAGTTACTGATAGAAGGATCTCTGGGAGGGGGAGTGGAGGGGGGAGTGAAGTAGCTGCTTCTGTAACTCTTATTCATCCACTGAAGTGCCCTGTATTAGTATTAAATGCAGAGTTCAAGGCCAAAACCTAAACCTCTGAAGCAAACATTTAAAAAAAGTTTTAATCACTTTATTTTGATGGGGGCTGGGGGAGGAAAAAAATGGGAAAATTTTTTTTTTTAAGTTAAAATGGAAAAAAAAAAAAAACAAAACAGGAACTCATCAGCATATGTGGTTCTTGGCATAGTTGTGAGACAAAGTAAGTACGTCCAGCACCTGAGTGTGTGTGCAGGGCTACAGCTGCATACTCCACTCTTTCATTTGCCAGAGAAGCAGCTGCTGGATTAACACGAGTTAATCTGCTTGCATGCTATACAGATTTCCCCCCCCTAGTAAATTGCAAAATTTACCTAAAGATAAATATAGCAGTCTCCTAGTTCTCTGCTCCATTCAGCTGCTGCTGAGAAACACTTCTGTTATCTCAAATTTCATCAGCAGATTGTACTCCTTCCTGAGGAACAGCAGCAAAAAGTAGCTTTCTAAAAGCATAGTTAGTCTCTGAGGTAAAATACACCATATTTAAATGACTTCCTCAAAAAAGGATAACTTTCTACCTTAAGTTTTAATTCTTGATAAACAGAGCATGTGATTTCTTACACTAGATCTAATCATTGCTGCTTTAAAGAGTAAATAGTCAATTGCAAATTGAGCAAATTGCTTTGGCTATCCTAGTACCAGAAATGAAATGGATTAGGTCAGCAGGTGGCATGTCATTTCAAAGCTGCCTGGGGGCCCAAAATACAGTTAGGTCATTTTTATTCTGGTGACAGCAGGAATGAAAACCACAGCATTTAGCGTTACCTCCCACCTCCATTCTCACAGGCATCTTAGACACAAAAGAATTTACAGGAAGCCCCTTAAGCCTATACCTCCAGTATCTAGGCTGCTTCTAGGACCTCTACAGAAACCCAAGTTGAAGCTGCTCAAGGGAATCTGAAACAGGATATGACGATTCTGGTCTTCAGAGTCACGAAGATTCTTTCCACACAAGGAAAGCGAATTCCTGTTAACGTTCTTAAGCACGTCTACATGCAATTCTACTCTGCAGTATTTTCCTTGAAGGAAACATCATTTTGCCTCCTCCAGTGAGGAAACTGTCCAGCTTCTGCTGTCACCGGGTAGGGGGAATTAGAGGAAGGAATGGAAGTAAGCCAAGAAACATAAAGGAGGGTAATGGGGGCTGGGGAGACAGACAGGAGGAGACAGGATGAACTGGGAGAAAAATCCTTCTGTCTAGAAATCAGGAGCTTCTTGAAATGTTGGAACATTTAAACAGCTTTCCTGTCAAGCCTCCTTTCCCGCATATGTATTTCAAACTGATAGAATTTAAAAACTAAGGTTACTTTTCAAAGCTTATTCCTATGTTAATAGTCAAAATGAGATCAGATCACTTAACAGTGTCTGGATGGTGATACTGTGAAGTGGTAATACTTAAGTTGCCAGGAAGAAGGAAAGTAGGTTTAGATATTAAACAATTTACAAATACCAAGATTATATGTCCATTCTATCTCTAAGCAGCTGCATTTATTTTTGTGGTTACACTTCTTTTGACATTTTTAGAATAGTAGCAAAATAGGAAATAACATCAGCTTTGGAAGCAGAAATTCAGGCTCATTAACTTACTAGGGCCCTATAATTTTTTTTGTTTGTTTGTTTTGCCCTTTTGGAAAACTTCTCTTACTTTTTTTTTTAACAATATAATAATTTATTTTTACATCATTTTGTACTTTTTTTTTCATCTCAATTGTAATCCCCGTGGGTTTCCCATCATCAAGTCACCCACTCTTCTCTTACTTTTAATATGTGCAATTCATCTAGGGATGATCATAATCCCACTTCAGGGGTGGCAGGTAACCCAGCCCTGGTAAATGAGAAAACTTAAGTTGCTGGGCCAAAGGAACCTGAAAATCACACCTACAATTTGTGCTGCTACTTTCAGAAAAGCTTTCTTTTTTCACTGGGGGTGATAAAATGGCAGGTTGTAAGCTCACAGTGACCAGAGGCAACCAGTGGCTGGTACAGAGCAGTCTATATGGAAATGATGCAGAAAAGAAAATGTCCTGAAACAGTTCAAACCCAAACTCCAGTCATGCCTGAAATCAGGTATATCTCAGAATTTTACTAGTTATATAAACCAAAACATTCTCTTTTTTTACTTCAACAACTTTGAGTTGAATTTCTATCATCTGAAACCAAGAGTGCTCACTAAGACACCAATCAAATAACTCTACCTTAAAGCATATCAGTTTCTGAACTCTAAGGAGAGGGAAGCCTCAAGAGAATTGAAAGTTGCTAAGTACCACAAGGAGGCATTGCTATTTTAACTAAAACAGAAGGTAGGGATGGATGGAATAAGATATTCATGGGGCTAAATTGCTCCTAGCTGCTAGTACTGATAAGATACCATTTTACTACTATTAGTTTTCTCATTTGCCCTGGTGGGGCCTGTGAAATCTTTATCAAGCAAGTTAATCACCTAGTAAATCTTTAAGTATTTTCCCTTTTACTTTCAGTTGACAAGACTTTTCCACCTGCCTAGGCATCTCCGGCCAAGTTATCCAAGCAGCTTACCAGGATGGATAAGCAAATAGATCACAGAAAGGGAAAATGAATGATTACATCTTCAAGTATGTGTATGTTCTTCTGTATGTTCTTGTGCGTGTGCAACATAACACACACACACTCTTAGATAAAGGAGTAATTCTCACATGAAACAAATGAGATATGAAAAGAAGTTATTTATCACTCACCGATGAAATTCTAATTGCCTTAACTAATATGCCCGACTGGCCCTTTCCCCAATGCATTAGTATTCTAAGAGCAGAATGAACTATTAAAGTTACATTTTCAACTCAAAACTCATAATTAAATGTAATGTGTATTTTGGAATTAGTTTTAGTGTTCTGATAAATGCTTGGTTTCAAAGAACACTGGCTAACATCTCTCATGTTTACCAGGAAACAATTAAAAAAAAAGTTCTGTGAAAATGTCCCCAACCTACAAAACAGAAATATGACATGAAAGAATTATTATTAGTGAAATAAATACCTAAGAATAAAGATACTAACTTTGAGTTTGCTTTTGAACAACAGAAATGGGAAAGTACAAAACTACTTTGCGAGAATTAAGAAGAAAAAATAATGGAGTCCAACTTCCAACTTAAAGTTTCTGGACCTAAGAATTAAGTATGAATGAAATAATTTAAAGAGGTGGTTTTATTTCAAGATGTATTCAGTGCTTGTGACATCATTTAGTTTTTGTTCATTACATATGAAATCACAACTGCACACTACGAGGGGTAGAAAAAGCCCCATGGCTCAGCACTTCCTAACCTTTATTAGTTTTTCGTATGAACATTAATATTTTAAAGCAAATGAAAGAAGTGCTTTTCTTCACTAAAATGTTCCTTAAAAACTAAAACATTAAAAATTATATGCTGTAACTACAGGAAGAATTTCAACCAACTTACTATGTTTCTTTAATTTTTTTTCGAAAGGAAAAGTTAAAAGTCAGAATACTTTATTATCACAGAAAGGGTGATAATCACCCTTTCTTTTCTAGCAAGACCCAAACCATTAACTCTGATAAATCAATACTATATAGATTTATCCCAGAGAATTTAGGAATAAAAACACTATCAAATTGGCTTAGGGTTATCAGATTTAGTTTGGGAAATATCAAAATATCAACTTGCCTTTTTATGCCTGGTTCCCACTCCTAGAGATTTTAATTTAAACTGGTCTATGACGAAGTCCTCGAAGCAGCATTTTTCAAAAAGCTTTTCAGGAGAAAACTAGGTTAGAAGCTGGGGTTGAGAATCTACTAGTTCTTGGGTAGATATGGCTTTGGCTTTCACTACAAAGCCTAGATTTTATTTTGATAACTATTCTAAAGTTGTTGAGAAAATCATTACTATTTATAATACTGTACTTTTGACTAATATACTTCTAAAGAGAGATCCTTAAGAAGAGAAACTCTACCAGTCTCTGAGGGAGAGTGGAATGCCAGGCACATAATAGGTATTCTGCATATACATATGAACGAACGAATCAATTAAAAACTAAAAAGTTTCAAACTTTCAGTTTTTAGTAGCTTGAGGCAATATAGACGTTCTTTTAAACTAACAGTGAGAAGGATCAGTAATTGAAAGGATCAGTAATTGATTGGATAGGCAAAAATTCATATCAATTTGTAAACCATAAAAATTTGGTATGAATACCAAAACATTCTGATACTCATTTTGGTAAAGCATTTTGTTTTGGCTTGAGTGAGCATTCATTGGCTAATCCTATAATATAGAACCAGGTTTTTTGTTGGTATGGATTAACACACTAGAGTGTGTCAAAACATCTTTCTTTCAGACATTGTAACCATAATGCATCCTCTACTATTCTCACTTTTGGCTTTTAAATTACGGAGAGAATTTAAGACGCTTGGAAGTGACCTGAATGTAGACTCCTGGACATTAATCACGCACCCATTCTTTTATAGTTATCTTACCCAGATGTAATTTGGGCAGCAATTTTTTGCTAAGTCACCTTTGTCAACACTATTCAAAGCATTCAAACTAGGTTTTCATCTGAACAACTTAGCTTTTCGTAAGTCATGAGTTTATGTAATAATTAAATTACATAATTACGAAAACAAGAACAAATGGCACAAACAAGTTTGGGAACAAACACGACTTACTCTAGCTAACCATTGTACAACTGATGGGAGTGTACATGCCCTACAGAATGCCTACTGACCACAGGTATTCAAATGGACTGAGGAGGTTAAGCCGGTGAGTCAATCAGTTGCAACCTGTTTATCAGCTGAAAAGTTTATCCATTTTCACTGATGAGAAAATACTACCTACAGGCTTCCCCTCACCCCCCAGTCCCACTGGCCTTTCAATTTGTCCCTGCACTGGCACAAAAAGTAGCACATATTGCGTTATTAGAGAATCATCAGGTGTAGAGACAGCAGGAGCCATGAAATCTCTAATACATAAACATCCTAACAAGCCAGATGCCTTAATTCCCAAAAGACATTCATAAGTTAACTAGTAGGAGATCCATTTAAAGTATAAGATAAGCCTAAAACCGGAAGTTAAAAAATGTTCAACACATTATTGTGTAGTCTTTGTAGTAGATGCCTCAAAAGGAAACAGGCAAACAAAAATAGGTTTGTTTGTTAATTCTCAATCAGCTCCCTCCCTTTCAGCAGGTGTCTCCAAAGAGGACATTCCGGCAACAAAGAACTGCTGCCACCAGGAGGCTCTGCAATATACCTTTTATTCAAAGTGTTAACATTTAAAATAGTTTTGCTTCTTCACAGCTAATGCAATACCATCTCAAACACATGCTTTCTATGAAAAGTTTTTAACTAAAGTTATAGCATCCCTGCTATCTACGAGATAAGAGCTTGGATTTTGAATTTTACCTTGTAGAAGAGAATTATTTAAGAATTTTTTTCAGTTAGACAACAACTTTGTTTTTAGTTAAATCCCGCCCCCAAAAGTTGTTAACTACTAATATATTCTGTGGGAAATTTGGTAGATGACTCAGAAAACAATAGAGACTGCATTTTATTGGCTTGGGCTGTGTGAAACAGCATTTATGATAAATTAATTCAAATTATTTCTATGTTAAATATTGAAAGTGATGAAATGGCAAATGGAAAACTTCCACTTAAAGGATTTATAAACCATAATTGTTTTCTAACTAGACTCAGGTAGTATCACAGATTTAGATTTCATAACAAGGAACTGGACTTTTTAAAAAAGGGTCCACGTTAACATATTTTTTAAAAGGAGAGTTAAGAAATTCCTTAACAACTGTAATCTGTAGGAATCAAGACAGACATGCCATTCTTATTGCTCACAAAATATGTTTTATAAACTGCATGAGTCCAGACTTAGCCATGAAAACATAATGTAGATTTCATAGATGCTCCTGTTTTAAAAGAATTTTAGACAGGGAAACATTAAGATTAGCCACAGACTCCTTGTACTATGTGTTGGTAAAAACCCACATGGCTCTCCTCTCCTCAGGGCTCAGCTCCATAAGATAGTTCCATTATTTACAAGCAAGTACAGTTTATCTTTTTGCTAGGCAATTGGTTTTCTAAATAGGTAAGTAAAAAGCCCATCAAGTTAGTTTTAAAAACAAAACAAGATAACTGATTTTAATTTCTTTACACAGAGTAAAAAATGTTAGCCAAAAAACTTAAAATGTTACCAGTATTAATTTGTTCTGGTTTACATGAAAATCAAGGTTTGTTTTCTCCCCTTACAAGTTCATATTGTGCTTTATTAAAGGAAACAGCAGAACAGTTCTTTTCATTGGATAATGTCCAGCAGACTATTAATGTTTGAGATCTTTTTGTTTCCCATCTTAGAATGACATAAATAGCTACCATATCACTATATACTGACAAAGCCACCATCTTTGGGTGTCTATGAGTTTAGAGACCATTTCCAATAATTTTAGAATAGCCTTTCTTCAACCATGACTCCTCATCTGACTCCACAAAAACTTACTTCAGTGACTATTAGTTATCACAAGGATAGTATGTAAGTATACAATTCTAGATCCACAGGAACATTAATTAACAATATATATTGCATGCTAAAAGCACTAGAGCTTAATTCTCCCACCAAACCTAGGGTGGTTTGAAACTACAGAAGAGAATAAAGGAAAACTTGCACTGTCTGTTCTCCAAGTTTTTTGCTTTCTGAATAGGAGAGAATTGATGTCTTTTTTTTTTTTTAAGATTTACTTATTTGTGCATACAGAACTGGGGTACAGGCCAGAGGTGCAGGGGCAGTGAGAGGATTCACCAGAGACAGAGTGGGGAGCAGAACAGGCAGATCGATGAAGTGCACTGCTGAGGGAGTAGCAGGTGACACAGGAGAGATCTGCCGTGCCATGTGGGTCACTTCTCCGGGCAGGAATCGAGTTCATGCTGAAGTGGCTTTAGCTTCTTAGTGCTGTGTTTTAACCCACTGTGCCACCAGGGAGGGCCCCTGTTGTCTTTTTTTTTTTTTAAGTCCTCTGAATATGGTTCAAAATGAAATAAAATCAACTAAAACCCAAGATAGCTAGCAACAGCCAGGGATCTTATGTGTGCAACAGGCAGTAGGCCCCAGAGCTGGCTCCCTCTCACTTAACAGAGCAGGTCTCATGCAAGGGCATTTCCACTAACTGCCGCTGAAAGGCAACACAGATTTTCTGGGTGAAAGCAGACTCAGCGGAGAAAAATATAAAAATATGATTCTTAGGGGAATTTTCTTTTAAATCTCCAGGCTTGCACAGCACATTTTCAAGTTTGTCACTGGGTGACTTAACTGCTAGCCTGACAATAACACTATCTGGAAAAATGTCTAATCTGTTTTTGATAGAAATTCAAAACACACCTCTTTTTCTACTTTGTAAAGATTTTTCTGTTAAATTAATCTTCCAACTTAAGAGAAGAGCTCTAGTCTCCTAACATCTTGCCCAGAACAAAGTCTGTTAAATGTGAAGATCTCACTAAATCTACAGAAAATAGAAACAAGAGCCTTACAGCCTGAACATCTCTCTGCCCTCTCCAGATGCCCTACCACAGCGGTGAGGGAAGAATGAGGGGTAAACTGCAGGTAGTTTAAGATGTCAAGTGGCATAACCACACAACTTCCAATCATTTAGGAAAAATGTGAATGGATATATCCAACAGAGGAAATGCTATGGTTATTTCCTTTTAACACTATTATAATGTTGGTAAAATGAAATCTGATTAAGACTTTAAAGGGAGGGCCTCCGTGGAGGTGCAGGGTTAGTTAGTGTTAAATCTCAGCCCTATCACGCTATCATTGCCTAGAGGGCCTCTCCTGTCTAGCCAGCCCTGCTGTTACCTTTAGCAGTGTATAAACCCCACTCCGTCTCTGATGAGCCCTCTCACGAAGCCCCCCGCCCATACCCCTGGCCTACTCCCCAGTTTTTCTATGCGTAAATAAATACATCTTTTTCTGAAAATGACTTTAAAGGGATATTTTGAAGGTAAAATTTGAAGTGTGTCAAACATTCAACAAACAAGTAAAAGAGAGGCTGTGACTTATGTTGTGCTGGACTAATACACTCTCAGCATGTACGAGTGTGTCCAGGCATACAGGAGGCACTTAATAAATATTCACCAAACAATCTGATCATTGAAACTTTATATTGAATTCTATATGGAGAATTCATTCTGGCATGTTAAACAGTTTGTCTTTTAATAAAAATTACCTTACAAAAGGGACACAATCTTTATGGAAAGGGTGCTGGTACCATACAAGATTTTCAGAAATATTTGGAGTATCTCCTAACTCTTAATTCCCTTTCTCTGACGTACAATGGATTTAATCATGTATGTAGTAATGACACGGTCCCTGGCTCAAACCAGGCTGGTTACACCACCTTTCCAAAAATGAGAATGAGAACAAATGAGTATGGATGGTCTCTTCAATAAAGACGATGTAAACACAAACATTCTACTGTCAGATGGGAACAGGAGAGGGGGCCTCCACCTGTTTAAGGGCTATGTAACATTATACCCTATGGTGCTAAACTCACGAATAGCAATATGTCTTTATTATGTTTCATTATCATTATTAGTGACAAAAACCAAACCAATGTTTACCTGGGGATGAGGTAAGGGAAAAGACAGGGATTATCAAGAAATTTTTAGAGCTTGATTGATAGATTCATGATCTTGAATGTGATGATGGCATCACAACATCAAAAATCACACTCTTTAAAAATGTGTATATATCTTTATGCTAAAATAGTATATAGATTTAATATATTTTACATTAATTTTTCCTCAGTGAATATGTAAGCATAAGGGAGAAGGAACCAGAGGGAGAGAGAATAAGAAACCAAAACAAAAGAGGCTTTTAAAAATAAGGTACTGGCCCTCCCTGGTGGCGCAGCAGGTTAAAGCACAGCACTAAGAAGCTGAAACCACTTCCGCATGAGTTCGATTCCCACCTGCCCCAGAGGTGACTGCATGGCGCGACTGCATGGGGCAGACCTCTCCTGACCCGCCCACTGCTCCCCTCAGCAGTGTACTTTATCGAGCTGCCTGTTCTGCTCCCCACTCTGTCTCTGATGAAGTCTTTCGCCACCCCTGAGTCTCTGGCCTGTACTCCAGTTCTGTATGCACAAATAAATAAATATTTAAAAAAAAAAAAAAAGGTACTGGGCCCTCCCTGGTGGGACACAGCACTGCAAGCTAGCAGCAGCGGCTTCAGTGTGAGATGGATCCTGGGCCCTGGAGCTGACCCACATGGCACAGCAGACTTATCCTGACCCGCCCGCTGCAGTGAAATTTGTCGATCTGCCTGCTCTGCTCCCCACTCTGTCTGTGGTGAATCCTCTCATGGCCCCTGCACCTCTGGCTTGTACCCTGGCTCTGTACACACAAATAAATCTTTTTAAAAATTTTTAAAATAAGATACTAAAAATGAATTGAAAAATTACATAAAGGGGCCTTCCTACTATTTAGTGAATGCTGTTTTCAGCACAGCACTCACTCCTGCCTCATTTGTTATGCTGTGCCTAGTATCTAGGAGTCAAGTGTGTCTCTGGTTAAATTTCTCTACAGTAAAGGTTGGCAAACCAGTGGCCAGATCTTTGCCACAATTTCTCTGCCACTGCAGTACAAAAGCAACCACATCAATTTTTGTAAATAAAAGATGTGATTTTCTTACAATAAGTCAATTTACAAAATAGGCAACAAGTTACAGTTGGCCCAAGGGCACCTGGGTCAAACTTTGCTGATCCCTGAACCAGAGAATCATACTCGTCTTCCCATATTTGGAAAAGTAATCAATTTACCTTTCAGAACTGATGGCATGACATGCTTTATGCCTATGCAACATAAGTAAGGAAGGGAAGGCAGGAAATGGGGATGCTAGACATTTAAGGAGTTCTAAATAGTATCACCAGCTGCTAGCAGCAGACAGGCAAGGGCAGTACTTGTCATCTGCAAATACTTTCACCTGATGAACTCACCTCTATGACCCAAAGAAATTAAGAGCAACAAGGGCGTGTCTTCAGAAATCTTATGACAGATGCTTAAAAATGGCTTCCGACTACTGCTTTGTTCTACCTTGATTTTAGTTGGAAGTTTACCTATGACTAATAGTCTGAGTGAATTTACTCCACACTGAAAAAGATCAAACTACCATTACATGGAAGAAGTGAACTACCAAACTATCAAACAATATAAGTCAAAAACACAGAGTAAGCTTATTACCACATTCTTAATTAAAGGACAGTGGTGGATTGACACAAAAGTTAATTAACTTTGCTGAATGCATGAGGACCTTCAAGATCTGTAAAAAGCAAAATATCCACTCAGAAAAATAAAAGTCAAGTCCTGTCCACTAACACACGCCTCAGTTTCACTAAATTCTTTTCCTTCAGGCGATACAACTTTTGAGGATAAGTTTATCTGTGTTTCTGAGCGCATAGGAAAAACGGTGTTAATTTCTTTTCCAATTACTACACTAGATGACAGAAACAGTAGATAAAATAAGATCAGCAATCATTCATTGCTCATAAGGAAAATTAAGTTCAGAACTGATCTCTATCTTTAGTGTTCTTCTTGGTCAAAATGATATAATTTGTTTTGGCAAAGGAGGAAAGGTTTTTTAAAAGGTGACAGAGGTAGGAGTAGGAAAAAAGGTGACAAATTAAACACATTAGTCGATGATTTCTAGGTCCTCTTTTTTCAGAGCAAAGGAATGTTTGGTGCTTCACCGACAGAAACTAATAGTCACTGTCATTTTCAGAGAGAGGCAGCCCGAGAGAGATGAGCAACCCATGCTGACTGCCACAAACACTTGCCTCCTGGATTAGGACTAAATCAATTTTGTGGAATATGTCTTCTATAAAGATAATTTTGCAGACAGTCTCACGTTTAATCAGCTACCAGTCTCAGTTTAATCTTTTGAGAAAAAGAAAAGGAATCCATAATTTGGCCTCTCACTTACAGTGTTCAAGGTTTTAAAAAAAAGTTGAAATCCACATATACCACTGGGTTTGATGAACTCTGATTTTCCTGAATCATACATGTATGTGACGGCACTATTACCCAAGGGACATCAAGGCTACTACGTATCAAAGGCATTGAATATTAACATCACTACCAATGAAAGTGACAGTTTATTGAGAAATAACTGTATACTATGTAAAATAATTTACAATTTACATTTGAAATGAATTATTTTTTAAAACAGACTTACCCTTCTAATAATACAATAATAATGTATTGTTTTGGCAAATAATAAAATTGTTTACATTTTTCCCCTCCCCACCCAAAGCAAGCTGCCACACAGAATGGCAAAAGGAAAGTTTTCTAAAATAACAATAAAACCAGTAACAAGTAGTGATGATTTAACTTCATAGTATTTGAGGGCACACACATCACCAGATACACATCATATTTAGTTTGCATAAATAGAAAAAAGTGTTACAAATAGAGAGGGGCATTGTGGGTTATTTTTTTAACACCCATTATCCCCCACCCTTCCTTGCTAACAAAAGCCAATTTTGGAGGATATCTATCCTCCAAATGTATGACAAGCAATCCTCACCTCCAGGATATAATTAATTCATATGCTGACTTAGGAGCTGGCATATGACAAAACCATGTTCAATAAGAAGGTGGTCTGTGAAGGACTTTCGGCTAGGGTTTTCTTTCATAAGATACGCATTTAAGAACTTGTCCCGTTTTGCCCCAGGATGCTTGTTGTGGGAAAGTAAAGCCTAGAGCTATAGCAGCCATCCAGTGTCCATGACTCAGTGAAGGTAGCAAGCAGAAAAAAGACCAAAATGTGGATTCTGACAGTGTTGCTGAGTGTTGCCAACAACTCCAGCACCTTATTAGATAAATTAATGAGTCCACTTTTTGTTTTAGCCACTTTTAGCTGTGCTACCAATCTCATACTGCTGAAAGCACCTGAACTGAAACAACTCTAATGCTCATATTATAAATGAGGAATTCAGTTCAGAGAAATTCAATAGACATGAGGCTAGTCAATAAGTTACACAGTAGAACTCAAACTTACTGTTTTTCTCTAACAAATGTTTAAGTACTACTGTGTATAGAGCACTGGGCATACACTCGGTTTTAACAGTGAAAGAAACACATGACCTAGAAGGGAACTAAATGAATCCTCAAAAAGTATGTGATAAGGACCCTCCCTGGTGGCACAACGGGTTAAAACACGGAACTACAAAGCTAGAAGCTAGCCGCAGGTGCCTCAGCGTTAAGTTCAATCCCAAGCCAGGGAGCTTGAGACCCACATGGCGCAGCAGACCTCTCTTGTCTCACCTGCTGCTCCCCTTAGCAGTGTACTTTGTTGATCTGCCTGTTCTGCTCCCCACTCTGTCTTTGGTGAATCTTCTGCACCTCTGGCCTGTATCCTAGCTCTGTATACATAGTAAATCTTTACAAAAAAAAAAAAAGTGATAAAACCAAGAGCAAGGAGCTATCAATTCACTAGTGAAAGCAATTAACTATATCAAGAGCTATTAAGGTAGGCATATCTAGGAAAGCATTTCCTTTGGTGATTTAAATTTTCAAAATAAGATTATCTCCAAAAAAAAGTCCAAAAAGATACAATCTAAAAACATAATATGAATTTTTAAACAGAAAGAACTGCCTGAGAAGGAAATTGAGGAGGTGCATCCAAAGAAATAGAGAATCAGGAAACTAAGGTTCTTGTGAAGGAAGAAGAAAAAGTTAAGGAAAAAGTCATTAAATATGAAATGTGTACCAGTAGAGTTCAAGTAAGATGAGTCTGAAATCCTTTAGATTTGGCAATTATGTTACTAGAAGTTTTGAGGAGCTCATCAGAATATTATGAAGATGGAAAGAAAATGATTGCTGTACGCAGATAAAGGGCTAGAAGTTAAAACAAAAACAAATTCAAATACAGACTAACTTTTTAAGAAGCTTAATAAAAAAGCGAAGGAGTTAAGACAGGGAAATGGCAGAAAGAGACAGAAGGAGTTCTATTATTGCTTTCAAAGGATAAGAAAGATGTGGTAAGGTGAGGGAACTAAAGAGAACTTAAAGATACAGCAGAAAAAGAAGTGATATAGCAAAGCGGCCCCAGAGGAGACAGTTTTTAGACGTAAACTACTGGCCCCAGACTTATTTACCAGTTTATACTACTTCACCTCATAAAAGTTTCCATCTTTGAAATGCTAAGATAAAGTTACCATCTCTGAATTGGAATAGAGTGAATATGTTATTCTTAAATCATTCAAGTAGGAAACAATATTGAGAATATTCCCCCCCCCCCCCCCATGGAACTTAACTATTTAAATGGGAATCTTCTTTCCAGGGTAAAATACAATCCTGGCTACCTTACTAGCTTCTTGAAAGCATAATAAATCAACACATTCAAAAATGTTTCACACAGATCTGCCACATGTACCAGTATAAGCAAAACCTGTCCTTGAAAGAGTTTACAAATAATCACAACACGATGAGTTCAAATAAGGGAGATAGGCACAAATATCACACCTGCACAGAAGAGAATGTCTAATTTGGTGTGGAAGATGGAAAGAAGTCAGAGAGTAAAGTTTTAAAAGATCTTTGCTTAAATTGGGTTTTCACAGGATAAGTAGGAATTTAACCAGGTAAATAGAAAGGGAACTCCAACTAAAGAAAGGCAGGTGCAAGACATGGAGTCTTGATAAGATCTGGTGAGTAAAGTGACATGAGGGAACTTGGGGTTTTATAGCCGGAAAGAGAGTAAAGGAAGCGATTAAAGAATGAGTCGCTAAAGGTGACAGTGCTAATGAGCTGGAACTTCTTTAGGGATGACCAGTCACAGGGAAATAACCACTGTGTTCTCCATGGGCCTCATACAATGCCTTTCCCCATAGAAAACTCAATAAATATATGTGGAATAAACAGATGAGTCACAATCTTAGATCTTAAAAAAAAAAACACAACAAACCACCAACCCTAGGGGAAAAGAAATAAATTGGAAAGTATGGATTGTTTTATAGAACAAATTAATTATAGTGAAGAGATGCTATCAGAATTACACTGGCTAAAGGTCTATAAAGCATTTGTTTTATATGATGTAGACTCGTCAAAAATTAATGTTTTCCAAGTCAAAGTGAAGAGTCCACAGCACAGGGTTTGAAAAAAGGTACTTGATTATATCTTTCTAGCTTGAAGCAACTGCTCTCCACTAAGGAAGAGACGAGCAAAGAGGAAAAATATATACATAGTTGATTCTAAAAGCCCAGTGTCAAGATATATCACCCAATGATGAAGATTAAAAATTTCAAAATGAATTTCAAGTCACCTACTTACTAACACAAAAATAAATTAGGATGAACCAAAAAGATTACTTTCTAAGCTACTTAGCCAGCAGAAGGCCAAACTTGCTATAAGTTCCCAACTAACTTGACTTCCTCCACCATACTCAGTTGAATATCCAAAGGCAACACGGCACAAGATCATTAAAATGAGTTATTTTATCAATTCTCTAGCTTAAAGAGACAATCAAATCTTTGATCAGTTAGGTACAACTACTGGCAACAGAGTTAACTAGATTCCAAGACTAAAGTTAAAAAAAAAACAAAACAGCAGAAGATGATGACGCACTACGAGCCACAGTCACATCATAATCTTCACAAACTTCAGACTCTTTGTGTTCTTAATTAGTATTTCTGAGTGTCTCATTCATCAGATCTTAGCTGCATTTAAGCCAACCAGATTTTACACGGGAATTTTAAATATTTCTTGTATTTGATATAAGGGAGAAGGGACTGATAACCTATGGATACAAATGACAGTATTTCAACAAATGATTGGACCAATGACTTCACATAAATATGGCAGAGGAGGGATAAACTAGAATAAATCCCAAAGAACTCCAAGGCTTTGTATTAAGATAAGGGCAGATTCCCATCACAATTCAAGGATTTCTAAGAAAATAACAATTCTAAATTCTAATGAAATGTGCCAATCACATTGGGTGGTTGTGGGTGAGACAGGATAGCATTCAGTAGTTACTGGCATCCGGAGGCTGGAGATAGCCATGTATCAAGTTACCAATAGTAGAGAACAAGAACTAGTTTACTTGACTCGAAGGCACTGAAGCCTAAAGGCAACGTAATTATTATGTCTAATGTTCTAATGTCCTATTTCAAAAAGTATCTGATAGGTAAAGGCCTACAGACTATTTTAAGATAGGACTCACTGAATAAAAAGTGCAGTAAGCTGGATTATAGCCTTCAATATAATACCAATTAATTATATAATCATAAATCACAAATAGTTCATGTCCCAATTTATGTATTACAAAGTTGTACTCGTGAGTGAGTTAAATGTAAAATGTTCTAAGTTCCTGAAAAGGTTGGACTTCACATGTATGATGAAAGTGTTTGATATAAATGAAGTTAATCACCAGACGTCAATTTCCATTTAAATAAAATTTACCTCCAAAAACATTCAGTGCATTAAATAGTAACTCCTAGCAAGTACTATCCAAATATTTAGTAAATAAGGCAATAGATATGTTAAAATTACTTAATAACTCAAAAAATCTATCAACAAGTTTGTTACAGAGTCAGGAACAGAATCAAACTCCCACTCCCTCCCCACTACCCTTACCCAGGCCATTGTTCAAGTCACCTACTGAGCTTAAATTATGTTGTTCCATGTATTGGAAACATAATTAGTTATGGCAGGAACAGAAACTTCTCTCCCAAAGGTTTCAGGGTCCATTTTACTGAAATATATTCAAATTTGAAATTGAGAATGGTTCCATAAATGACAACTATTTCTTAAACCCTGAAAAATATTTCATCTTGCATTAGGTTAAGCAATTAGAAAGAAACAGACTATAATTTTTTTAACACAGAAAACCAGTACCAAAGACTATGAAGAATTCTCTCTCGCTAAAAAGGAATAAGACAACAGAGAAGGAGAAGAGTTAAAAAGATAAAACCTAAAACCAAAAGTTAATTCTGTGGAATACTGTGGAATATTTATATCATGGGACACAAAGCTATACATTAATCCATTTTGCAAGTTAGCAAAGTACTTTTCCCCTCATCACAGGATATTTTTTTTGGAAATGAAGTACTATTAACAGATGCTGTAAACCAACACAGCCTGTATTGGAAGTTATTTGAAATAAGCAGTAAAAAAGTTTATTTATTTATTTATTTTTCAAATACAGTGGAAGTATTTGAAAGTATACCCTTTCACCAAGTGTGACCAGTGGGTTATTATTCTTAACTCTTCATATTCCGTTACAAAATTATACATCCTTACCCTTTGTCATGTAACTTTATAAGAATTGGCCACATGATTTGTTTTGGCTAATGAGATGTAAAAAGACTTACTGCCAGCAAAGGCTTAAAATGTGTTCTGGTAGTCTGGACTGCATCTTGTACTCTGGTGATAAACCATGAAGTATTCTGCGCCAGGCAGCCACTGCCCCTTTCTGCTAGGTCTCAGAATAAACATATTTAGAGCAGATCTAACCCCATATGCCTGGAGGCAAACCCCACGAAGATCAGAATTAAAGTAGCTGTGCATGGCCAAAGCCTGCCAAGACCAGGAGAACTCCAGGTGATCTATACACTAGTGTGAACACAAACGCTTACTGTTGTGTAAGCCACTCAATAAACCACCAATTTGCTATGCAGAACTGTAATGGCAATAGTTGACCAATACACCCAAGTAATCCCACACTTAGGAATTTATCCTAAGGCATTCAAAGAGAAACAGATTCATACACAGGGTATTTATCAAGCAATATTTAAACTGGTAAAAAACTGAAAACAGCCTACCATCAAATAATAGAGGATAAACAAATTATGAAATAGCTAGACTACTAAATATTTGAAGCTACTGAAAATCATGTTCTTAAAAAGTACTAAAAAATAATATATTCAGTAGGAAAAAATAAGGGATCAGGGGAAAATATAATTATAATAAATTAAAAAATAAAATTAACAGGCAACTGTAAATGAGAGACATTCTGCAGGGGAGGGGAGAGAGAAGGACCCAAACAGGGGAGGGAAGAGCACAAGGGATTAGGGTGACAGTGCAAAAGTGAATCAGTGGCAGGAATTCTACAGGAACTACACCTGAGAGGAGAAGGCATGTGCTGTACAAAAAGGAAGAATGATGCAAAATACATATATTTTTTTAAAAAAAAGGAAAAACAGGCCCTCCCTGTTGGCGCAGCGGGTTAAAGCACAGCACTGAGAAGCTGAAGCCACTTCCCTCATGAGTTCGATCCCCGCCTGCCCCAGAGGGGACCACATGGCGCGGCAGACCTCTCCTGACCACCCGCTGCTCCCCTCAGCAGTGTACTGCGTCAATCTGCCTGTTCTGCTACCCACTCTGTCCCTGGTGAGTCCTCTCATCCTCTGCATCTCCGGCCTGCACCCCAGTTCTGTATGAATAAAATAAATAAATCTTTAAAAAAAAAAGCTTAAAGAAAAAAGGAAAAACAAAAAAAGTAATATATTCACATCACTAAGCATAAGATCAAGCTGTATAATGTTTTTATAAAAAATTGGGCCCTCCCTGGTGGCGCAGCGGGGTAAAGCACAGCCCTAAGAAGCTAAAACCACTTCCGCATGAGTTCGATCCCTGCCTGCCCCGGTGGTGACCACATGGCTGGCAGACCTCTCCTGACCTGCTGGCTGCTCCCCTCTGCACTGTACTTCTCTATTCTACCTGTTCTGCTCCCCACTGTGAATCCTCTCACCCTCTGCATCTTTGGCCTGTACCCCAGTTCTGTATGAATAAATAAATCAATCTTAAAAAAAAATTACAAGATAGAAAAAGACAAAGCGGATAAAATAATTCATTTATGAAGTACAAATGTTTTTCTGTGCCAAACATTACTATACTCAGGATAAAGAAGTAAATAAGACAAATATATTCCCTGACTTATTGAAATTAAGTTTAGTAAGGAAGACCTATATGTTTTAAAAAGCATCATATATGTAATTATAAATTATAATAGTCTATTGTGGCAGAAATTGCTAATGATCCCCACTATTTATTTCCTCCTTCTTACTCAGTGCCAGTGTCCCTGAATTTTACCTGCCTATGACCCCCTGGAATAGACTACACTTCGCAGCCTTTCTCACACTTAGTTGGGGGAGTCACCTGACTAAATTCTGACCAATGAGGTGAACTGGAAATGGTGCAAGAAACAACCAGAAAGCTACTGTAAAAATAAAGAGCTTGCTCTCTGTTGTTTTCCCCCTTCTTACCAGATGGAGCAGCTATTTTGGACAATGATGTGGAAGCTTCCTGCTGTGAGTGGCAGAGAACAGGAGGAGTCTGGGTTACCTGACACTAGGGAACCACCATCATCAGCTCTAGGCCACCTTACAAAGCTTTACATAAAATTCTCCCTTGTTTAGGCATCTTTCTCTTCCAGTTTTCAGTCAATCACAGCTGAGCCTAATCCCAAATGGTGCACCTCTGAAGGAAAAATGAAGGGTTCAATGCGAGACGGTAACAGAAATAGCGATTCTGACAGGAGAAGGGGGCTTCAAGGGACAGCTCCCATGAGGACGTAATAATTAACCTATGGCCTGAAGCCTGGCCAGAGCACCAGGTGAAGGGAGGTGAGGTGGCAAACTCTTCCAGGCAGGAGAAACCAAACATGCAAATACTGTGGCTTATGCCTAAATTACCACAGGGAAAAGCAACAAACCTTGGGGTGTCAAGCTTGCTTCTACAGTGAATCAGGGTGAAAGCAGAGCAACTGAAGCAACTAAATGCATTGTGTCCAATATCAGAATTTCTACTTGACAAGCCACACCATAACGGTATGAAACTGAGAATGAACCCTGTTATAGAAATTAATAGTTGCTACTACAATTCAGCATTACCTGTGTTTAAAACAGTTGGATTCTCTGATTAGAGAGGTTTAAATACCATGAAGATAATGTCATTTTAAGTGCTAACTATCCATGGAACAGATGAGTCTGGTGTAAAAAAAAATTAATTTTTAAAACTTATTTCTGGGCATACAAAGGAAACATACAATGTAAAGAACTTAGAAAATATATGCAAGAATACAGAAAAATACGACACCTGTAAAACTCATCACCTCCCAACATTTTATACTGACTTTATTTTTTAACATTCACATACCTACATTTATATATACACAATACACATGCAAAAAGGGAATATAATACACTAAATTGTGTGTGCTTTTTCACTTATTTTCTTATGGCACAATCTTATGTCATTGAAACAGTTTTGGAAACTATGATATTTAGTGGCTATATAACATGCAATTTATTTAGCCAATCAACTGTGGGGATTTCCTGAGTTAAAACTGTCAGCTATAAATTGAAACCATGTGGTCAAGAAGCTGACTTCAAAATCTGCTACGGAAAGTTTCTATTCAGAAATTTCAAGATACCATTTGTAAGTACTGAAACTTTATAACCAAAAT
This sequence comes from Condylura cristata, assembly GCF_000260355.1. NCBI lineage: Eukaryota > Metazoa > Chordata > Mammalia > Eulipotyphla > Talpidae > Condylura > Condylura cristata. Next base: position 9,178,296 of record NW_004567116.1, on the reverse strand, counting down.
TTCAATGAAATTCACTAAGTTTTAGCCATGAAGAATGTTTACTAAAGACCATGTTTTTCCCATTGAAGAACACCTTTTCATAATTAATCTTGAGAAAGAAATGAAAGAAGTACTAAAGACTGAGGTCACAGTAATAATTAAGAACTAAGAAGTGCCTACTGTAAGTCTCAGCAATTCAATTTTCCTAATAAAGCAAAATAAGATAATAAGATAATATATGTGTCTATTACTTGTATAATTAAATATTCAAATGGCTAAAGAAAAGATTATAGGAAAAATGCATCAGAAAAAGAATGAAGCAAATGACAAAGGGTTAATAAATGTTAAATCTGAAAGTTGACATTCTTTAACCTTTTCTGTATTTAAATCTTTCTCCCCCACCTCTCCTCCTAAAAAATTAGTGTTAAAGTATTACTCATGTGAATAAGGTACTTTAGGTTTTAGTTATTAAAGTAGAAGGAAAATCAATAAGTTTTGCCAGAAGCTAAATGGACCTTTTGGGATGAAAAACAAAAAGCTGGGCACACAGCATTCAGAGTTTTTCTTAAAATAAAACTATTTAAGCTAAATATCAGTGTTTCATATTAGAATTAAGTCTGAAGACTTAATGAAGGTTTCAGCTTTTGAAGGTTATAGTATGCTTTCTTCAAATACTATCCTACCTGAAAAATGTATTTTCTCTATCCAGAAGGTTCAGTAAATTGTATTTCAGTTTCTATCCCAGGTCTCTTTACTAAGGACTTCCTGATGCTAAACACATGTTTTGAAATTCCAGTTCTGAAATCCAGACTTAGTTTAAGTGACAATTAAAGAGTTTGCCATTTGATGAAATCACTGAAAATTTTAATTAATTGGAGTTCCTAATAAAAAGATTAAATAAAAAGTTATGGAAATAAACCAAATCTTTACATGAGTTTTCCTAAACAAAAATTTCAAATAAATATAATTCCTTAATTGCTCCATTTTCCCCAATGTAGCCTAGGATGCCTTACCTTTGTGACAGCACCCTCCACCCCCTACTCCACTAATCAGTTTTCACCTCCTTTCTCTGCTGGAACACGTGAATTTTTCAGCAAAAGTGACTCATTTATTGGCATCTTGTCAAACTAATCCTGAAACTCTAAGGAAGTTCAGCACTAAAAGAATTCTAAACCTAGAACAATTTTGCTAACACACATCATTTTGATTTGAGACCTGAATCACTTTCAAGAGCCCAATACATTCTAACAAACTCTGTTTATATTTTTCTTACAAAATGTACTCCACCATGCCGCCTCCTCCCAACTTGAGTTTGGCAAGGCAAGATGAGAGAGTTTAGAAGCATAAGAACAGGAGAGTTTAGAAGCATAAGAACTTTTGCTGAAAAAAGAAACTATTCACTCAGTTTGGGAAAAAATTCTATTCTGTAACATTAAACACCAGTATATGTTTCAGAGTCCTCAAAGTTTGTTTCTCCCCTAGTTTGATAAAAACAAAAAGCAATACACTAATTTCTAAAAAATAAAAACAAAAAAATTAGAAATTTCATTGCTATTATTTCACCAAATAAAAGTTAAAAAAATAAATTACTGAGAACTATTTGGTCAAAAATCTTTGATAAGATGGCACTAGTATAAACTATCAACTGCAAATCACCTTATGCTTTTGGTTCACACACTTAGCCACTACAAGACAGAAAACTGCCCCTTTTTCACCAAAGGGAGCACAATGAGAAAGAAACAAGAAAACAAATGCTTCATAAGACGTTTACTTAGAGCTCTAACAATTGTCACACTCCACCTGGTGGCAGGAGCTGCCTGAACTGATGAAGTGGAGGTCATCACACAAAAAATTCCAGAGAACAGTTTCCTGAATGTCTTTAGAAAATAGCAAGATGCTTTTCTCTTGCCCTATATAGAATAAACCTAAAAGGTTCTACCAAAGTTCTCTCACATAATAGTAGGTCAATATCTAATAAAGTTCAGCAGAGATGTATGACAGTAATCAGAATGAGAGACCCACATTTAGATAAATCTATTCACAACCATTCTCTCCACACTAAGTTAAATGTCATCTCAAGTCTTTAAAACAGGTAACAAGACACATACAGCTGCTACATGATTCTTTATCACATACTCCCACTAACTTTCTTTACCCTTTTCCCCTATGGGTAAACTAGAGAGTTTAATTAACACAGTTAACAGCAGCCTGCCACATTGCTTTTAGATATTTGCCAGTAACATATACCCATGGGATACTCTAGAGACTGATTTCAACCCAAAATAAAAATAGATAAACAGAGCTCAAACAAAATTAAAACTGAGTCTGGCTGCCCACACTTATTTTCACACATGAGGAAAAATAGCAGTTCTCCTAGAAGCCTCGAACAGACATATCTTTAGAACACAATGTTAAAAATATGCCCCCCCCTCCTTTTTTCCCCTACCTGTTTCTCACTCAAAGCTGTGATTTTGGCTTGGAGTTCATGAAGCTGTTTCTTTAAATCAGCATTCTGATTGGAAAGAAAAAATATCTGTGAGAAAGATATTTCATTTGTTAACAGCATAGTAGCAAGAAGACCTTATGCATACTGTATTACAAATGATGAAGCAACCTTAAGCATTTAGCCAATCAAATTTGTCATGCATTAAACTGTAGGCATATTATCACCACCTAATGCACAGCTTCTAAATGTAGACTCCTAGTACTAGAACAGAAGCAGTTTCTTTGCAATAGTTTTAAATTACATCAAGTTTTATATTTTAGCATCTTGCACTGTAATAATACCCCTTCTTACTAAAATATTATTATTCTCTATAGCAAGCATCAGTTGACTGAAAACCTAAAGCTCCACTAATCAGACAAAAGCAGGAAAATGGAAGTTATAAGTATGCATACACTGCATGTTTAACAGCATTATCAATAAAGATAAGAGGTTTTTCTCTTCTTGCCCTCTCCCTTATTTAGTAGAGTACATTTGTTATTTTAGCCTAGATTTGAAAAGCTGTCAGTGCTGCAACTGCCTTAACACTACATCACTCAAATTAACACACTGACTACTAGGGCATTTTCTCAGTTCTAAAATTCTAGGAATCAAAAAAGAATACTATTTTAGATGAGATACATTGAGTATGCTTGCCTTTATTCAAGTGGGGGGAAATCCAAAATTAAAGTTTTCAAATGCTTAATTTAGCAGAATAGCCTACTACAGATTGAATATCACCCCAATGAGAGACTATTTTTATTGTTTCTTAAATAATTCTCTCAGTTCACCCTGCCTGCTCTGAGGGGGTTGGGGCACACATCCCTACTCCTGATGTTTATTCCATGTGGTCTTTTTTTACCAATGTATTTGACAGAATGCCTCTCTAACACTTTACCCACCAGATTATCAAACAACTTACTGGCCCCAGATTCTTTGGGTTAAAACTGTTTTATTAAATGACCACCAGTTATATCATAAACACTAAAGTTTTAATGATACTTCAATTGCTGACAATACAGGTTACCATATTAAATAAATAATTTATTAATCTAAGGTCCTGCACCTCTTGATGTCCTAAATCTAATTTAAATTATAATAAATTAAAGTAAATAAATAAAAATAGAGACACATCTCATAGAAGATGGACTACCGAATAAAAGTTAAGTATGAGCCACCAATGCCAACTCTCAGAATCAATGGATTATGTCAGAATAGTGAGAATGTGTGCTAAATTCCTAGTCTTATACTATCCACACTTATGACCCATCGTCTAAAGGCTGCAAAAGAGACAATCCCCTGAATAATTATAATCATCAAAAACATGGTAACATTTTAGGAAGATTTCTCTTTGGGGATAGAGAACAAAATGCTTAAGTAAAAGCTCCTATGAGAATTTAAAGGAAAGGTAACACTTGCTAGTTTATTATATAAGATACTTTTAAACCCTAAGGAATCTTTTAAAAACAAAAAAAGTTATAATAGCTTTTAAAAAAACTATTCTAAATTTTCACCCTAAATATAACGGGATTAAATATTTAAAAGTTCTAACTGTATTTGTATTTTAGCTATGAAAATAAAAATATAATTCTGGGCTATAAACAATAACTTTGATTAACATAATAAAAGTAACAAAGATGAAATGATAGCTATATTATAGCAGAATGATTGTATTTCTAAACCATTAAAAAAGCAATGTGGTAAAAAATTGCTAAAAGATGACAGTTTTAAGAGCTTGAGCATTAGTTCATATTTAATTATTTTATTGTTACTTTAAACTTTTAATTTTAGAATTAAATTAATAAAAGCAGTATTTTACCTGTGGATCCTGCTTCATCTGAGCAACCAGTTTCTGTTAATAAAGATTAAAATAAAGAGCCATCAGTCTTACATATTAACTCATTGTGGCTAATCAGATTCAGCCCCCAAATCTAGAGTTAAATCCATACACAAAAAATAAGAATACAGTCAGACTATCCCCAAACTCCTGTGATCCATACAAAGGTTAATCACACATTCCTCTTAGTATCTTTAAAAAAAAAAAAAAAAAAAGAATCCCACTTCTTTATGTTGGGAAGGGAAAGCTTCTGCTTTTTCTGCTTTTTAACAAATCTGGGATTTGAGGGGGAATGAGGACTTTAAAAAGGCAATTTAAACAAGCTGCAAGCTCTAAAAAGCCAAACATCCTTTAAAATGTTGTCATTGTCTAGAATCCCAAACAAGGCCTGGAAAGAAGCTGCTCTCACACAAAACAGGCCTGTCTGGATACAGCAAAGCACAGATTTGGCAAGTCTGTTAGTTTGGTTCTTACCACAGAAGGAGTCTAAGTGTCAGATGTGACTTTATCACTGTCTTCTGTGTGTGTGTGTGTGTGTGTGTGTGTGTGTTGGGAGTGGAAGTGGGGAATGTGTTCTGTGGGTGCTCAGCATTTGTGAGCAAGGAATTGAAGGAGTAACAATGTATAACTCTACTACCTGGGTTCCTCTGGGAAGGGAAGTGCTATGAAAATACTGAATGACCAGGACATTTACTAGGGAAAACAGAAGTCCAAACAAATGAAAACAACTGAAAGAAAAAAGGACATCGTTTGACCTAAATGGACTTGTAAAAGTGTCACTGCCCAATAGTAACAATAACGAGGAAAGGAAGAATTTGAAGGATAAAGGAGTATCAGAAGGCTGATTCCTAAAAGTATCTAGGAACAAGTGGTTCCCCAGGAAATTTTTCATGTAAATGAAAAATCTGTCACTCTGTGGTGACAAGGCCTTTTACAAAATTGTCATAAAAATCTTTCTGAAATATATACTAAACTGGGCCCTCCCTGGTAGCACAGGGGTTAAAGTCTCAGTGCTATCAAGTTCTCACCAGCCACTGAAACATAAGTTAGATCTCTGGCCAGGAAGGTGACCCACATGGCCCAATAGACCTCTCCTGTCTCACCCACTGCTCCCCTCAGCAGTGTATTTCAGTTACTCTACCTGTTCTGCTCCCCACTCTGTCTCTGGTGAATCCCCTCATCCCCACATCACTGGCCTGTACCCCCATTCTTGTATGCATAAATAAATTTTTAACAGTGAAATAAACAGAATATATACTAAACAACATCTTAAATAGAAAAAAAAATTATTAGAAGCACAATCACATCAACTCATTTACTACTGTACAAACAATGTAACAAAGTACAATTAGGCATAAAACTATTTTAAAAGTCCTTGGATTTCCTTTTTGATTTGACTACCAGAGTTTGTTCATATACTAAAGCTGCTTTGTTAAAACTGAACAGGGCTTTCTTCTATGACACAGGAATTTAAAAACTGATAGCCACACTAAGTCTTCACCTCTGGAGGAAAGAAACCAACTTTTCTATCTTGCAGCAGTAACGCTGCATTTCAGACCATCAGAGGCAGGACTGGACAAGTTGGGCAACTTAGCTGGACCATGTAAACTCCCAGTGACTTGAAGCTGACACTGTGTTACCAAGGTTAAGTTACTTTCTATTACATGAATGCAGCCTTTTCCAATAGGTATATAATATACATTATACCAAGAGTTGGTATAGTACACATCCCATAGTCAGATCCAGTTTTCTACCTGCTTTACTTGAACACAGCTACACACATTCATTATGTACTGTCTATGGCTGCTTCATCTTTATAGCAGCAGAGCAGAGTAGATACCAGACACCATGGATAACTTATAAAGCATAAATATTTTATTTGGCCCTTTCAAAAAAACTTTGCTAACCTCTACTTCATACTTGTCTCCATGCAATGCAGAGTAAATACTTAAAATTTAAATATGGCTTGCAGAGGGCCTCCCTGGTGGTGCAAGGGGTTAAGTCTCAGCACTATCAAGCTATCACCAGTTACTATAGCATGAGTTCGATGCCCAGCCAGGGAGCTGACCCATGTGGCACAGCAGACCTCTCCTGTCTCTCCTGCTGCTCCTCTCGGCAGTGTGTTTCAGCGGATCTGCCTGTTCTGCTTCCCATTGTCTCTGGTGAAACTTCCCGCCCCCACCTTACCTCTGGTCTACATTCCAGTTCTTATAGGCATAAATGAGTAAATCTTAAAATATATGGCTTCCAGAAATCTACATAACAGTCATAAAGGGGAGGAAAAAAGGGCAATCCCCCCCCAAAAAAAAGTCCATTACCAGTCATTATTATGTAAACATTTACTAAAGACCAACCATGCACACATTACTTCTTTCTTAACCATCTTCCTGTCCATAAAGAACAAAAATGTATTTCCAACACGGCAATACCATGTAGTTTCTCATTAAAAACTTTGATCCAGTAAGCTCAATTATAGCTATAATTTCATTCGTGAGGAGGAAATGAATAAAGGGGTGGCTCTGCCCCAAGATTTAGTCAAATGTATGATATAACTTCATTTCTGACATCCATGAACTTGGCATAATTAGTTCAGGTAGCAGATAAGAGTAACAACATTAGCTACAAATAAGGCATGTCACTTGCACATACTGTTAATACTTAGAACTGTTCAAAACTAGTGTTCCAATGTAACCAAGAGTGAAATAAATACTTCAGATGTTGAAACACTATCAGCACATAAATGCTTATCACTGTACACAAATGTTGTGTATTAATTAAGGGTAAGTATAAGCTATTTATTTTATGCTAAAAAGGTAAATATATAGGTGAAAAGCTTCTGTGACTATTAAGTGGCATAACCTTCAGAAGAATATTATACCCTTTTGAAAAAATGTGATTTTAGGACAGTATAAACATTAAAATTTTCAGAATTGTGATTTTCATAAAGTAGTCCTAAATTCAAACTATAAAACAGTATCTAAAAACTTTAATTTTTAGTAATCTAGTTCAATTTAGGTAATGAATATTTCAAGGAAGCCTTATTTAGGACTTATTTCTTATGATGATTTACTAAAAGCACAATGTTAACTCTGCCATCTCAAAATTTCTTTGAAATATTTCCAAAATCACACACACTTTATTAAATCATGTTTGATACATGCAAACTTCAGGCTGATTGCTGTTCTCCAGGAATTCATTCTATGAAGATGTCAATTCTGAATAAACTGAGAATTTAACTGTTGTCATTTAGGCACACTGGGTATCCAATACACTTCTATTGTTGAGGGGAGAGGATGTCCTGAGCAAACTCCACTAACTGGTTTTCTGGGTCACACCACCACCCCAGACCAAAGAAATCTGAGACACCAGGGAATATAATTCCATAATGTTCGGCACTACCAAGGGGAAAATGCTGGGAACTGAGCATGGAGTTAAGCAGCAGGTTGAGTATATAACCAGACATGTGGACCTTGGGGATGCCTGGTTTTTCATCGGCTTTCAGTGTGCTACTCGGGTTCCAGCTCGGTGGAAGTGGTAGGATGCATTTACCCAACTTGTCTCTATCTTTCTCCCTGAGTTATTAATTTCTTCATTTATCCTTTTGTAAAGAAACCCGTTATTAACCCTTTTGTGTGTGCCTGCAGCTGAATCTCATGTTAAGTCCCTTTGAAGTATGCGGGTGAGGACCCAGAGTCAGGTCAAACCATTTCACACTGGAGTCACCCCATTATCACTGTTAATAGACTTTTGTCCACAGAAAAGAGAAGCTTGTTTTTATAGATTTTTATTCTCCTCAATTAGTATAAAACCAAATAAAATAGAATGTACATAACCTATATACTAAACTTCTTAAAGTTCATAAAAACAAAATACTTCATAGAGTAGACCTCCTATACACAGGAAACTCGAAGACAACTACTGTAAAAACAGTTTAGTAAGATTCAGTGCAGTAGCAGGGATTTCTGAACATATAGCGATTCAATGTAAACAGTAAATACAGATAAAGTGCTTTTGAAGTTTTCCTATAAAGTCTCATCTACTCTAATTCTGGTCAACTTGTAAATCTAGTAGCTATCAAGGTTTTCTTAAAACAATTTCAGAAATTAACCTTACAATATAGGCTATTCACATAAAGCAAAAAACTATACCTAAGAATACTTTTAAAAAACAGTTTACTTCTGGTTCTCCACTCTCACAACCTGAACTGCTGTACATTCAAAGAAGTCAATTCATCCTTTATTACTTTTAATTACAAAGGATTATAAGTGTGTCTCTATTTTGAATCTACAAGCACATCTAGCTAACTCTAGAAAACATATAAAACATATTTTTATATAGTAAGTTAATGATTTAGTTAAGGATAGCTTTTTGTCTCAGTTATATTTACATATAGTTAAGACATACATGTCTAATTTTAAGTATTTTATACATTTATGAGTAACATAAATATTGCATCAAAATTTAACTGTTAATATATTTTATTTACTTTTACATTTGCATATTAAAGGCTTAGCCTAGGGACTTGAGGTAAAATATGTAAAAATTGTGAAATTTGAAACTTAAACATTTGTGCAGTCAATCATACTTTCATTATTAAAGATGGAACTCAAGGTATAAATTCAGTGAAGCTGAGTTGTGAGTAAAAAAATCAGTATATGTATGAAGTAAAGTATCTCTCATTATTTAAAATATGCATGTTAAGTCACAGGAACAAAGTCTCTCAATTGAACCAAAATAAAAAAAAGGTTTTCTTAAAAATATTTTCACACATGAAAAAAAAGTTCAGTTAAAGTTTTCAAAACTGAGTTTGTTAAGTAGTGATTGATACAGGGCAAATGATATGTCCCTTGGACAACAGTGTCAAAGACAATTAAAAACAGCACTAAAACCTAAATGGGCCTCTCTACTAACCTTAGCCAATATTTAATAATATGATTTTGGAGCAGCCAATAATGCAACATACCTGGTGAACCTGAATTTCCACTTTAAGCGCCTCCTGTAGAGTCTGCAACTCCATCCTCCACCTTCTCCACTTTCTCTTATGTTTGCTAATTCTATCGTTTCTTCAGCCTCTGTTTAAAATAACAAATTCTTCTCACAGCAGCTGTAAAGATCACAAAATTTTTTGTATTATTATGTTGGGCATAACATAAATACTCATGTTAAATTTTAAAAATTACTAACTATTCTCTAGCGCAAGGCAAGAAATTCCCAAAATGAAATGCTTTGTACTGAAATCTGTACCAAAATTTCCTGAGTTTTATTCTTTGAATGTCCCTCTATAAAGCACTTCCGTGAGTAAGAAAGGGGGGGGAATATATTTAAGTTGGTCACGAAAACATCTAAGCACCTACTATGTATTAGCACTGAGCTACATATGACATTCACAGGACACAGCGGTAAACAAAACCACTTCCACCATAGAAAAGAGTACAGACAGTGAGAGTATAATCATCCAGGACACAATGTCCTTTAAAAGACACAAAGCAACATGGTCACACATTTTTCAACATCACACAGAGTGAACTGAAGAGTTCAGGGTCCCTCAGAGGTTAAACAAGCCTAATGTACTCTCATTTGGATGGACTCCTTACTGTTTAAAAAACAAACTCAAAGTGGGCAAATTCTAGTAATAACTTAAAGGTTTACATTTAGTTAATAATTTAAGAGTTAACACAAATAACAATGCAATGCTGACTGTGCTGTCCATAGGCATTATTTTAAAAAAATTACTGTACACACAGATGAGGTAGGCTAGCGATGGGACGGCCTTTCCATCCGCTCAAGTGTGTTAGTGTGGTCAGTGTGTCACTTTGGCTATCCAGATAAAATGCATGTGAAAATAATGTCAAAAGTCCTGATGTGTGAATGTGAACCTTCCTCTTCTCCTCTGCCTATCACTAGGCAATTTAAATTAGCTTAATGGCTAATTTTGTTTAATTTGTTTTCTTTTTTTCTTGAATAAGGGATTAGTACTTCAGGTACTCTCCCAAAGCAAATGTTTGTTTTTGCTTGAATTAATTTAAACTTTACATCTTTCTCTTTTCTTCTTTGTACCTATGAAAGTTATAGTTAGAGCAGCTTTCAGCATTCTTTCCAACTGAGGAAGGGAACAATCAGGAAATTAGAAGAACACTATGACTGATAACCATTACACTTTCTGAAAATTATTTACATGTGGATAACATCCATATTCAACCTGTTTTTTATAAAAAAAAAAACTGATATAATGGAATATTAACTGGAGAAGTTCGCTTGTAAAGATTAGTTCTCATATTTGATTAATCTAGCTAGGCTTAAAACATCAGTGATAATCTCTTTTCTAGGGCTTATAAATTATGCTATTAATATCAAGATACTCTAACCTAAAATAAAAGAGTTCAAAACTCCTTTTCAACCTATCTGTGGAGGCTAGGAAAGGATAGCTGTACAATGATACTGTCAACCAAAATGTTTCATAAAGGTAGTATGTTTAGAGGAAGTAATTTGAAAAAGCAGACATTTTTATTAACAAGCCTGGGTTTCTAAGCTACTCACTATCTTAGAGAATCTTGGGAACTGTAATAAAAAATAAGTATCAGAATCGCTAAGTTACTGACTTAGCCCAAGATTTTGTTTTGTAAGTTTACATATAAAAACTAATGTTAAAAGCATAGTTACTTCACTTTTAAATAGTAAATAATCTCCCTATGCAAATTCTTAACATATATTAGAGCTGTTCTTGAAAAAAGTTTTAGAATAGTGTTAGTTTTTTACAAGGGTCTATCAAAAAGTGTGTCCAAACATGATTTCTTATAGTATCAGTCAAGTGAAGACCTCATCTTGATGTTGAAGGGATATTTTGACAACATGAAGACCATATTTTATTTTATTGGTAATAATATATAAACATCAAAGCTCAGCTCAACTCATATTAACTCTGGAAACAAACAGCAGGTTAAAAACATCTAGAACTTTATACAAAATACACAAAAAAAGATTAACTAGTTTGTGTAGTCAGTATGCTCACAAATTTTTAACTGTGAGAAAGCAGTTCACAGAAGAAATGTGAAAAGCCAACATAAATAAAAAACATCTGTTTTCAACAATCATAGAAATGCAAATTTTAAGAAGTTTGTTTATCACAGTAATAGAGATTTGTGAACAATAATAATGCCTGGAGTGTGGGTCAGGTGGCAATTTTATATTTTCCTTTAGGTTATCTGGGTGGGAAGACAAAGCTGTATTTACAATATTCTTTTCAAGATACAGGTATCTTCAAATTTTCCATTGAAAATACACAATTATTTTGAAATAAAAAAAATTAAGTGAGGATTAATGAAGCATTAGGAAATTTTCAACAATGAAACAAAATGCTCAGAAAGAAAAAGTAAAACCACGTTTTAAGCCAGACACTCAAAATGTCCAGAGTCCCTTGCAGGTAAGCCTGCAACTCAAATTGAAGAGGAGCTGGCATCTTTTATTTCCTCCATCAGATTAGTGCCTGCTTATTAGAGATACATAAAGAGAAGCTTTGTTTGGTAAGGATTCTAAATATCTTTTTTTTTCCAAATTAAAACTAAAGGGTTAAAAATGATAAACCTTGTTATAGAAAAACTTAAGAAGGATTTGAAGATACACATGATCTCCTCTTTCCTCAAAAAGGTCTCTTTCTGGACAGCATTTTAAGAGACTGGTTTCTGCCTAAAGGAACAAATAATATATATAAATATATATATATATATATATATATACATATATATATATATATATATATATAAATTTATAGCTTACCAAAACAAGGCAAGCATATGTTGAATCTTTTTAAAAACCATTTCAGGGATTTACACAACTCATGCATTCATCATTTGAAGCCTGAGGGTAGTTTAATAGCATCATAAAGGGAGGCGTTATTTGCTAAATTTTTTAAAGATAGGTTATCAAATTTTGAACAATTTTAACAAGCTCCTACAAAATAAATGTTAACACACCCACAAAATAATGAATAGACACACTTTATCAAAATACAATACTTTTACCATCCAACAACTCTGAACACTATCAGAAAGGACAACTGCCTGCACAAAACACTAGCCTGTTACCTTCAAAACAACACATGCCAAACAACCAGGATACCTAATGCCTAGTGGCCTTCACTTACCTTCAAGTAACAAAATGCAAAACATAAATTAAAAAATTCCTATAAGCCAGTCAAACAAAAACAATAATCAATTCCACTAAAAAAAAAAAAAAAAAGCAGCTGGGATGTCGGAAAAGAACATTCATTGTTCCCAAAAAACAAACCCAAAATTCTACTTACTCCCTGTGAAACTATTCTTTGTCTTGATTTTTTTTTTTTGCTTATAAATCAGAAATGGGAACAGTATCACTATTTTCAGAGACTGTTAAACAGTTAAATAAGGTGAAAAGCCACATCTAAATTATTAAGTTCTATGCTTTTTGTTAACTTACTCATATTCAAACACGCTTTTAATAAACTTCTCAACACAGTACATTTGCTTTCCTATTTTAAAATGTTTTCAAGAAAGGGGCTTCTAACTACTTTTTGGGGTTTAGTTCCACTTAGAGATATATGAATTTTAGAGTTTTCATTATGATTCTAATAATGTGTAATGCATAATTATGAATTTACTGCTAAAAAATACTGATTTTGAGTTGATCTAAACTTTTCCAATCAAAATCTGAGTTAACCAATAATTTCTTTAGCAATAAACCTTTAATATGTTGTGCCCCCATACTGAATCCCCTAAAAATGGATAGCTCCATATTTCTTTGGTGTTAAGACTCTGTCACTGATCTATATTTTCAGAATAGTGCTTTTTTTTCTTTTAAATTGAGCAAGTAGAAAGGCTTTATACTCACATGCTTAGCAATAAAATATAGATTCAAGTTTATGCAAACTATCTTGCACTGTATTTAATATGCAGGGAGATAAAACAGAGTCTTTGAATTTTAACTTACCTAAACTAGCAGTGCTTAGAATGATCAATGATGCTAAAAATAGTAATTATTTTAGTATTTATTGGCAATTATAACATTAAAAAAAGAAAATATTAACAATATACATAATTTGTCTTATTTTCATACTGGTACTTCTCTGGTGACATCCCATGGTCAACAGAAAACGCTAATGCACAAAGAACTTGGTAATTCTGATTTCAGAGGCTGCCCTTTGGATCTGGCAAGATTACTATGCTCAAATCCTGGTTTAAGACCTGTTTTCCAAAATCATCTCAGCTAGACAAGAGATGGTTATTTTCTAAATATTTAACTTAATATGTGTACATATGTATGTATATAATGTGCAGACACATATGTAGATTTATGAAGACTGAATGTATTTCACTAAAAAATATGCATCTTTCCTTTTTACTTTTTATTTTTGTAGGGGAGGAGGCCAGGTCTCATTTAAAACACAACAAAAAGCCTACACAGTTCATATGCTTGCAACACAGGGTGTGGTATCTGGGGTCAAGTCAGGGTTTCCACGCAGCCTCTCCTTCACAGACTGCTGCCCCGCTCCTTACCACCTGTGTTCATTACAATGTACAGTTTCTACCTTAGCTGCCTAGGCACAGGCCTAGGCTACATACACACATTCTTTGATTTCCTACCCTTCTTTTCAGAAATAAAGTACTTCTAAAATCATGCCAACTACACCCAACAGGAACACTGAAGGGAAATTTAAAAGTCACAGAAGTTCAAAAGTTGGAGAGCAGTGTGTACAAGTTTAGTGACAATGAGGCTCAGATTTTAGACTTAGTTGTTAAATTTACTAGACTGCTATTTAATGACCAAAAATTTAAAAAAAAAAAAAAAAACTAGTCCAGACAAGCCTTGCCAGAATCATATAAATATTTTACTATACAAAGGATAACACAAGAGGGTGTGGTAGTGTCAGCATAACCAATAAGAACTTAACAGAAGTGGAAATTATGGGGTATAGATTTCAGATCAATTTAAGGAAGAGCTAAGAATTAGAGCTGTACAAAAAAGGAATGGGTTACCTTATGAGGTAGTGAGCTCCCTGTCATTAGAAGGATTCAAGAATGCTGCATATCATATCCCCCTCTTGGAGATTCACAATGCACATTAGCATATTAAAGGTTCTGAGAAGTCCTGCAGTAAAGAAACCTGTTTAACTTTGTTTATGCAGCATTTCCCAAATTATTTGACCACAGAATATTTTTCCACCCCTCCCACCCCCATCTCAGTAATATTTATTCATTTCTGTGGAACTAGAGTTCCTCAGAATACATTCTAGAAAATAATAAACTACACTTTTAAGAAATATAGTATTCAGTATGTACCCACATAACAATCTGACAGGGAAACAGGAGAAGAAATTGCTATGCTGCATAAAAGGGTGGAAAAGAAGGCCCTCAAGGTCCCTTCTCTAAGATGCTGATTCTATTACCTCTTAAAGTAAAGGGCTATCGGATCTTGATTATTTTAAAAGGTTCCATGAGAGAAAGGCAAGTAGAATAAAAAGGTAGTAAAATACCCAAGACTAGTTCAAATACCTCTCTTTCATGTTCAATGCCCAGTCCTTAAAAAGTAAGAGACAACTCAAGGAACTAAGTCATCAAAAGGAAGTCTTGACTGAGTATCTACTCCATCCACTGATCCAATTGAGAGAGAGAGTTAAAAACAAAAAGACTTGGCTTCAATTAAGGAACTACCTATTCCAGTTATCTTGGGTTTAATTTTTTATCATAAGACATGCTTTCTAAATAAGGTTAATATCTGTTTGATCCTTAGCCACTAGACTGTCCTGTGCAACATGTGACCTTGAATTAGATTCAAAGAAATGATTGGTTGGGATGATCTATAAGCTGTTGGAGTATGCTGAAGTAACTCTTAGGGGAAAAAATGAATTTGCCTACATGCCTCAAACTGCTACATTTTTTTCCTCTCTCTCTCTTTAGTTTTTACTCTTTAAAGATGATACAAAACAACACACACTAAAAATATATTATCAGACATGAAGGCAATCCAATATTCAGTTTAAGAAAATAAATGCTGAAGAGTTCAGATTCCCATAGTTAAAATCATCTAGTCATTTTTGCATATATATATTAAGGCCATCAAACTTAACAGCATATTAAATAATACAAAACACATTGGGAACGGTAACTTTTGAATTTCCTGACTTGAATTTTCAGTCATAACCACTGCATTAAGGACATTTTGGCAAAGGGGACCTTTACATTTTAACAGGTTATCAAATGCAGGAACATGCAAGTCTAGCAGTATTATTAGAAACACAAGTGCATCAGAGATATGACTATGTGAAATCAAACAAAAATTCACTTTTATTCAGTGCAAAGAGCAAAGCTTCGTTTCCTAGAGAGAGCTCTTTTAAAGGGACAAAAAACAAACACTGAATGATTTGAATTATCTAACACTGCACCTGCCTTGCAAAGGTACTTACCAATTTTGGGGAAACTGGCTCTCCTTCAACTCTCTTGCTCTCTAAAACAATAGAAGGGAAACACAGAATTAGTCCACAAACAGATTTATGACAGGTCATAAATAACTTTTCCATCTGATTCTAAGGAAAAACCAAAACACACAAATGCTTTATATCCAAAAGAAAAAGAGAGAGAGAAAGAGACAGGTAGTGTCTACAGAAAGTAAAGAATTCAAGGGCAGTTAAAATCTCTAATTTTCCACAGCATTTTTAAGGCAAGGAAAAGTAGCTGATTGCTATAACCTTTCCTCACCTATAGAGCACAGAAATACACACTTATTCCCAACAAATGATCTCCACCCACTGCTCAATGTTATATGAACAAACTAAAGCTAACATCCCTGATCCTTAGTTTGGTCAAAATAAAAAGGCCTTTAAAATTAATCTTGGAATGCACTTGTCTTATAGAAGGAGGCTTTAAAATTCCACTTTATCTTAGGCAAAAGGATGAGAAGTGATAGAAAGAGGCTTTAAAATTCATAGCATTTTATCATATTGAATAGTCAGTTTTCACTCACGTTCTTTAAAGTTGTCCCACTTTATAAGTTACGTAACACAGAAGTGACCTGCCTTGTATCACACACAAATTTAATCCGTGATAGTCATAAAGAAAGAGGGTCTGGGATTCCAAGCCAATGTTCAATAATGCTTTCACCAATTATATTTCTTTAAGTTGACTTCAATGTCTGAAAAGGGAAGTCGGGCTACACAGTTGATTTGTAGCTCTTCCCAGACCCAAACTTTCTAAATGAAAATAATACATAAACAAAATTTAAAACTTTTCTCCTACTATTTAAATTCCATATACCATGATCTAAAGCTAAATTCTTCTGTATGCCTTAAACAATATATGTTGTTGACTGATGTTACTCCACTAAGTGTTCTTATTTCCTCAGGGGTATTTTTAAAAAGTTTCATGTCATTCATATTATAAATTTTTATTTAATATGTATAGTTACACCAAACATAGTAAAATAATTTTAACATTTATTTTCAAAATGAATTTAATTTGCAATTTTATTCTGCCTTGTCTTTAGTAGCAATACTTCTTAAAACTCAAGTCTATATAAATGACAATTTTAATCACCAAGGTTAGAATGACTCCCACCAAGAGAAAAATCATGTAAAAAGCTGCAGACTCATAGGCTGTGTAAAAATGGATTCTCACAATGAAAAAATTATAACTATATGTGATAATGGATGTTAACCAAACTTATCGTGCTATTCTTCATAATATATGCACGTTATCAAATCATAATGTGTATACCTGAAAATAATACAATATTGTATATCAATGTCTCACCTTTAAAAAAATGGATTCTTAAATACTTTGCACACCTTAAACTACTACCAGGCACAAAGTAAATGTTCAGTAAACGTTAAATGAATGAATTGAGTGACACGAAAACTCTATTGCTGGTTTATTTTCCCTATTAAGTATTTCTTATTAGTTCTTTCAGTCTGGGGTAATTTCTTATGCATCAATCTCTCACAGCATTATTTGTTAAATTAATAACTTTGGTTAGAAACAGTTGACTAGGAATTAAAATATTACCATTTTTAAGATATAATGAAAAGCAAAAGACAAATAAATTGGACTAAACTAAGAACTTATGTCCATCAAAAAATTTTAATAAATAAAAGAATGAAAAGACAAGCCACAGAATTGGAGATGATAAATGCAAAAGACACAACAATGGTTTATACTCCAAATATATCAAATAAATTGAAAATTAAAGTGATCAGTATAGAACTGGGATTTTAACTGTTACTTATACAGCATTTTAAAAACATACAGTCACATGAACTCTTCTGAAAAGCCATGTTCAGTAAAAAGGGAGTACAGTGGACTGTACACCTTACCTCCAGGGCATTTTCTCAAAAATCAGTAAAAGAGTCAATCTCAAATTGATGAAGAATTTTGCCATGATTCCTAAAACTGTGTTATCATGAAAGTGCTCACAAAACCACTTATAGCAACTGCAGAAACCACATAGGAAATCAAAGCCTGAGAGGTTAAGTGACTTCCCGGAAGGTCAAACAGTTAGTTGGTGGTAAGGCTGGAAGCACTGACAGACCCCTGAGGCGCCTCTGACTGAGCTGGCCTTTCCACTGAACCTCGCTTCCCTTAACCAGCTGCAGCAGTTGCTCTTCAAGCAACAAACTACAATAAATACTTGCCAAATATTTTTAAGAAAAGCCTACATAAACAGTTTTAAAGGAAAATCATATAAGCAAGCTAAGGCAGGTTTTAAAACTTGAGATTCTTGATGCCAAGAGATCCCATGAATGGGCTGCAGCAAAGTTTGCCAATTCCATGACACTGTACGCTAGATTCTTTATGTATGAAAATCACAGGATGAGGATCCACAGTTTTAATAAGATTATCAAAGAGATTCAGATACTCAAAATGAGTAAATTATTTTTAGAACAGTGATTCTTAAATACTGTGCATCAGAACTATGAAAGTATTTCTTCTGAAGACTGATAAATAACTGATTGATAACAGACTACCCCCTGAAAACTGGTAAAGATAAGCAAATATTTATAAAGAATATTTATTCTGTAATTTAATGATAGCAAGTAAGCTGCAAAAAATACTTATATATAAATGTATGTTTCACATTATCCATATGCAAAACACATTTAAGTATGTAAATTTCCTCACATTAAGTCTATTGAAAGTACACTTAATTTTTTTCTCACATACATTTTGCACTTGTAACTAAGGTAATTCAACATTTTAATCATATTTGCTTAAATTTTAAAAAATAAAAAATATTTTCCTTGAAAAATAAAACACAAGTTGTAGTAAATGAAAAAATTTTTGCTTTTAATGATGAACATTATCTTGCTAACCTAACTTTACAGTTTTTCAAAAACTGAAGATTATTCACCTATCCAGAATTTCACAGGTAGCTGCTTTAGTTAGATCTCATAAAGAACAAATCATTCAGATTTCTGATGTGGTTGTAAAACTTAAAATATTATCAATAAATCAAAGATGATTAATAGCTACTTTCTAAGTACCTTTTATAAAATATCTAAAACCTTTGTATGTGAAGAATATATATTGAACAATAAACAAATATCAGTGAAATAGTTCAACATTAGATCATGTTTTAAATTAGGCTAAATTCATCCCACTACAAATTTCAAACGATTAAGTTTATAGTCTGCTCAATCATAAATTCTGATAAGGGACCAGAATAGCACAGATAATTGTCATTCAAAGACACTTTAAAATGTCACCTTACGCAGAAGATTCCATCTCTTCTACTACACCATACCCTAATCTTAAATACAGTAAGTTTCACTGCTTTTTAGCTATCATTTCTTTCTAATTTCCAACAAACAGGCTCAATAAGTTTGAAATAAACAAAAATCAGGGCTTAGAAGAAAAAGCAGAATCCTGCTGAGATTGAGTTCTGCAGACCCCGAAAGCATCACCTAGCTGCCCCGTCCTTCTTACCCCTCATGGACATCCCTCTAGCACCTTTTCCGTCACTCAGGAAGCATCAATTCTTTCCTTATTGATGGGTCATTCTGTTTCTTCTATTTTGAAAAAGCATTGTAGTTGTGTAAATGATTGACAAATTAATAAAATGTGAGCAAAAAAAGAGAATCCCCCTTTGATTCCGTAGCTTTCTCTAGTTATTGTACCATGTCTTGCTTCATATATGGCAAACTCCCTGAAAGACTTAATCACTCACTGTCTCTAACTCCCCTCCTCTTACTCTTAACAGAATTCACTCAATTAGGGCTTTTGCCTCCTTCCATTACGTTACGATCACCAATGACCTCCCTGTGCTAAATCCAGTAGTGAAGTCTCACTCTTGTCTCCTGCTTCAGGCAGTATCATTTTGCCCAGCTGATCATTCCTTCTTAACTCAGGACACCACCTGCCCTTGATTTTCCTACTAATCACTCTAGCCACTCTTCTTGATTTCTTCTGCTGGTTCTTCCTCATCTCTCAAAGCCTCAAAATACTGACCTGCCCCAAGGCTCAGTTATTGAACTCTTTCAATTAAGTAATCTCACCAGTCTCCTGGCTATAAAATAATCTAGTACACTGGTAACTACCAAATTTTTATCTTCAGCCCAGATCTTTCCCCTGAATTCCAGACTCACAGACCCCACGCCCACTCAACACCTGTCAATAAAGAATGCTTTTCTTTAAAAATCCTTTAAATAGGTATCTCAAGCTTAAGTCCAAAACTCAACTATCTATCCCCTCAGCCTCTTCGTCAGAGTCATCTCCATCTCAATAAATGTCTATACCATCCCTTCAGGCCAAACTTTAAAGTCGTTATTAACTCCTTTTCCCCTATTCTCTCCATCCAATTCAACAGTAACCATGTCCTATCTACCTTCAAAATACACAGATTTTGACCACTCCTCTCAACTCCACTACCTTCTTGGCCCAAGACACCATCATTTTTCACCTGTATTACTGCAGTAGCTCCTAATGGCCTCTCTGCTTCCACCCTCATCCTGATAAAGTCTGTTCTCTAAGCAGCAAGGATGGCCATTTCAAAATCCAAGACAGTTCTTTACACATTTCTCCTCAAAATTCTCACTGGCTTCCCATCACAACCACATGAAAAGAAAATGAAGTTCTTTACAATGGCCAACGAGGCTCTAAGTCACTTGGGCCTGTTATCCTGAGACCGCTTCTCCTCCCCTAGCTCCACAACTCAATCTGCTCCAGTCACACTAGCCTCTTTTCTGTACTTCAGATTCCAAACAAGTTCCTTTCTCAGGGATCTTCTGCTTTCTTTTCACCCCAGCTAGAATTCTATCATTATCCTCATGGCTCACTCCCTCAAAACATTTAGGAAATTTAGAGCATTTACAAGAGTAGGTTACTAAAATAAAGACTGAAACTACCATCAGAACTATTCTCCAACCCAAACTTTTACTCATGCTTTTTCTTGTACCAAGAATACCTATTTCCTTTCTCTCTGCCTATCCAAGTCTTACCCAGGACAGACAAAAGGCACCCCCCCCAAAAAAAAAAAAAACTCAATGACTGGGCCCTTCTGGTAGTGCAATAGTTAAAGGATAGCACTATGAAGCTATCTGAAGCCACTGCAGCAGGAGTTCAATCCATGGCCAGGAAGCTGACCCACATGGCCTGGCAGACCTCTCCTGTCTTGCATGCTGCTCCTCAGCAGTGTGTTTCAGTCAATCTGCCTGTTCTGACTCTCTGACTCTGACAAATCCTCTCAACCCCAGCACCTCTGGCCAGTACCCTAGCTCTTATATGCATAAATAAATAAATCTTTAAAAAAAAAAAGACTTAATGACTAATGGTGACTTCCCCTAAGTATCCCAATTTTTTCCTTTCTTTAAATTCTTGGCATATTTATCATCTCTCATTCACCTTAGAATTCACCTATACACTGTATCCCATTGAAGCTTTTATTTCTTCCTGACTACACATATACACATGTTTAAAAGCAATATTTTGTACAGTTCTCAAACCTACAAGATAAGCTCTAAATTTCAAAATATTTTTATATATGTAGATACACATACATACATACACCCATACATTTGTGGGTGTGTTTTCATTTACAGACCCCACCCTTAAAGAGTCTGAATTCATTATGTCTGATTTGAAGCCAGATTTCCCAGATGATCAATGGTAGCTAAGATTAGGAAACATGGCCTTATAGTACTTTCCTTTAGTATCCAGGAAAGTAGGCCTTCAAATAACTGAGAGGTAGAATGGTCACCCCAGAGTGCTTCATTTATAGCATCATTTCATAGGGGAACAATGGTCCGAGGAGTCTGGGTGAATCGCCAAAAGTTGTTAGAAGGATAGTAAGAGCCAAAGCTCAACATAAAACTCAGACTTACTGCTTTTGATCCAAGAATTCTTTCCATTAGACTATGACTAAAGAAATGAAAGTAATAAAAGCCCTCAATTTGCACACAGGTGTAAGTAAACTATGATTATCTGATACTTGACCAGTGTGATTGTAATGTCCAAATTCTACCACAGTACACACTATTAGCCTCTCTACATGCTTGAAAAATGTGATCAACATTAGCTGATAAAAGACTTGAGAGGTCAGGGTGTAACTGCAGTTAAGATTTAAAAATTTTAAAAAAATTTATTAAGTTCTCTTACAATATACATAAAAACTTGCAAAAATCATTTATTTTGCAGTTGAGAAGTATTAGAAGAAAAACTAACCGTAAGAAGAAATCTTGCTTCATGATGTCAGAAGTACAAAAATACTCACAAGCTTCCAAAGCTCACAAAGCTAAGTCTAATCATCATAACATAAACTTCTTAATTATAGATCAGACTGTTAAATCACCCCATATCCCAAGATAACTCAACTCTTATCTTAATAATCAGTTAACCTCAAGACCAAAACTCTAGCCACCAACAACAAAAAAACAACTCAGATATCCATAAGGCATTACAAAAGAGTTTGGGTTTATCTTGGTGTACAGGGATTTAAGCAAGTGCCTCCTATTAACACTAATGGGAGTTCTGGGTGTAAACCATATGCAACAAGGAGGAGGATCAATGCCCAGCACTGCCTCTGAGAAAATCCTTTCTAATGTACTAACTGCAACTACTGGGAGTTGTTCTCTCAGAAATGGGATAACAGACCCAAATTCCTATGTCTCTAAAGCACAAAGATAATTCAAATAAAAGTCACTAAGGAAGGTCACCTGTAAACACCTGATTAAAATATATATAAAAAAAAAAGTTGAAACTAAAAGAACAATTAACACACTATGGAAATTTTATAAAACAGCACCAGTATGTACAGAATAAACTAGTGAATTACTAGAAATAAAGTGCCTCATATAAAAATATATTCAACCAGATTAAAATAAGCAAATTTTAAAAAATTAGAGCATAGTAAACCCAACTATAGCTAGCAGCTTGTCCAAATACACACATACATTCACACACACACACACACACACACACACACACACAAAACAAAACAAAATTCCTCCCCAATGGAGCCCTAAGTACACTACAATTCTTGCTTTTAATACACAGAAGCAAACTCCTGCTGTATTGATAGCCAGGAATAATCACAGAGTGCTTAAAGACAAACAGATAATGATCACAAGCTGCCAAAGACGACCAAAACTAACTAAATAAAAATTATAGCGCCTTATTGTGCTCCATACTGCCTCACTTCTCAATATAGCACTGCTGTACTCACCAGGCTGGAAAATGAGCAGGTGCCTTTCAGGCTATAGAAAAATTAGTCACACACACACACACACACACACACACACCAATCACAAACACAAAGGGAATGATACTCTTTCACTTAAAGGGGCTTAAGAAATGCAAGGCTTTGCTATAGGCCCAGAAAACTGAGTAGGCCTCACTGAAGAAGTGAGGAAAAACCATGGTTTACCCCAAGTCCACATTCAGAGACTAAAGGATAAACATGTATTTCAATTAGAAGGCTTTGGCAACAATCCATTTAAAAAAAAAAAAAAAAAGAAGGAAGTTAAGAAATGGAGACTTCCCCCGTTTCTATCACCAGAAGAAAATTACTCTTTCCTCTCCAAATATACATGTTTAGGTTAGTTCAACAACACAAGTAAAAAAGAATCCAGACTTAAGCCTGAAAACTAAAAATGATTCTGTAACATTCATGTACTTTTTAAAAAATCTGTGTAGTACAATATATTGATTCTTTATGATCACTGTTATCATTAATGAACGTTTAGCTTTTCATCTGTACTTTGATATGTCAATGAGAAATTATAACAGCTACAATATGCTAGGGATTTTAACTTTTGAAACAGAAACCACAAAGACAATCTGAAGCAAAAGCCTCAATCATGCTGATAAGTAAGTGGTCCTAAAACTTGAAAGTGAAAGCAATACAGACCAAAAAACGAAGTTTGCTTGATATTAACGCTAGCCTTTAAAACCAAAAATATGTTCTGTTACAGAAGACTGAAATCAGGGCTTCCATTAACCTTGTTAAAAAAAAAATCCCATGAGCATGGATTTTTTTTTTTCCTAAGTCTCTTCATCAGAGCAGCATGGGGTCCCATTAGGCACCCTATTTTACTTCCACCTTATAAATAACGTTAGCTATTCGCTATTTCCATGGAAACCAAGTACAGAGGAACCCACTTAAATGAATACCGGTTAAAGGAATAAGTTTTATTTTAGAAAGGTTTTACTGCTCTAGATGAACTCTACTGGGGAATACTACAAAGCTGCCTTAAGTATAATTTTTAAAAATATATTTTTGGTGTAGAGGGAGCTTATTAAGGGTACTGTTAAAGCACCTTTCTAGCACTAAATGAAATACGACAAACAGCATCATAAGGTTAAAGGTAACTTCTCAGTGCACTGCACAGGGGTTTAGACACACAACTCCCAATGACTATCGTTCCCCATGCACAGGGGTGGAATAATTACCCCTATGGGTCTAATTTAAAGTAATAAAAGCAAGGAAATTCAGAAATAAGCCTAACATCACCTTGCAGTAAATAGTAATGAATATGCCCCATAACCACAAGCACACTACAACTTACTACCTAGTCAAAGAGCAAACAATGAACAAATATCTTAAGTTCCTAATCACTGCTACTAGGTCTGGGTATAGAGGGATGTCAAAATTCCTTCCTCAACAAGTTAGTTTACAAGCTGTAACAAATATTACTTGACCATCAAGTCAATCAATATATACATTGGAGTTAAAATAGGAATAAAAAGTGCAGAGCAAGGTTAGTTTGGAAGTTTTTAAGCTGCTCACTTTTCTATATATCCTGCAAATGACCATTATTGGTGACCCACATAAATGTACATAAAGTAAAAAGCAACTCATAGGACAACAAACTCAAAACTATTACTCTTGAATTTCTAAAGACACACAGGACCAGGAAACTGAACTCTTCGGCACATGTGACTCTCCAAAATTAGTGGTGGCTCAGAGGCTTAGACATCATTTAATAAGTTAAAAAAATAAATGAATGCAATATTATTATAAAAGGTATTACAAGTTTTATATTTATAATGTATGAAAATACTTTCATTCTTCCAGTTTTTTTTTTTTTAGTATATCAACATATCTATTTGTACTGCAGGTTTTTAAAAATTACTTTCCTGATATGATTACCTTGAAGATTGACAAAATACTGATAATCGTTGAAGCTAGGTACAGGTAAAATAGGGTTCACTAATACCATTCATTCTACTTCTGCCTTTAAATTTCTATGAGAAATTTTTAAAAATTCTATAGATAGGGCCTTCCCTGGTGGCACCGTGGGTTAAAGAAGAGCACTAAGAAGCTGAAACCACTTCTTCATGAGTTCAATTCCCGACTGCCCCGGAGGTGACCACATGGCGTGGCAGACCTCTACTGACCAGCCCGCTGCTCCCCTCAGCAGTGTACTTTGCCTGTTCTTCTCCCCACTCTGTCTCTGGTGAAGTCTTTCGCCATCCCTGAGTCTCTGGACTGTACCCCAGTTCTGTATGCACAAATAAATAAATCTTTAAAAAAAAAATTCTATAGATAAAGTTAAGGTTTTTGTCTCAAATATGTTTTTCTCTATGTGTAGTTAAATAGTGGGTGAAATGTCTGGTATAGACCATAGAATACACTGAATTTAAACTTAACATAGTCATAACTTAGCATGTAACACAACTAATTTCCAAGTTTTACTTTTCTTACCAAAACAATTCAGTTAACAGTTCAAGGCCACTAGAAAAGATATAGAAAGGAAGGGAGCTGCTGTTTTACAACTACCAACTAGTGAAATGTAAATGATCAATACATAATAATAAGGCATCATACCCTTATCTGGCATTTTACAAAGAAATTCTAGCTTTCACTAGTTCTTAAATCAAGATACTTTCAGAATCAGCAACACCAATATTTCCATTTTCTTCTCCAATTAGATCCACAGGACTATGGAAGGCAATCTAATAAATTAATGCTTCCTACTTCCCTTACCTTTTCTAAGTAACAAGGCCCCCCACCCCGCCCATGGTGCTCTCACCTTAGCCCCCACCAGAAAAATACAGTAATTTCTGAGGTAAAAGACCTTGCTTCTATTCCCTGCCTTAATCAAGATATAAAATGTTTCACAGCATTCTGTTAACTTCTTAAGTGATTTTTAGCTATCCAACTCCTGGCTGAGGGCCCAAAATGGGGAGGTCCACAACACACTGCGAAAGTGTTAAGGTCTTGATATTAGCTCTCTCTGTTTAAAAACTAATAATTACAACGACATTTTGTTTTTAGGAGAAATAGAGTAAGATGGTGGTAGTTTTGGAGGAACTGATGAACAGCAGATGGGGACAAGTTGTCAGAGAAGAGACAGTAAAGATGGGGAGGGGAAAAGCAATGGAGGAGGCATACAGAATCACTGTTAGTTCCTCCCACAAAGCAGCAAAGGCCTCCCCAACCTGTCAGGTTCCTGCACAGTTAACAGGAGCTCACCCTTGCCACAAATGCTCCCACTAGGAAGGGAGAAACTAGTTTGCAAAACTGTGTAATTCTTTAAATCAAACTCCAAACCCTGTTGGATCTATTGCTTACTCCTGTGTTTATTAAAATGAAGTGTACGTCTGAACTTTTTACAATTCCATTCAACTTAAAAGAAGCAACTGGTGTAAGTCCTACACCAGACTGAAGGAATATACTATGCTAATTTTAAAACTACAAAGCTTTATCACAGGCCACTTTAGCTACCATACAGTAACACCACAATTTTTAATTGGGGGGAAAAAAAGATAGTCTGCTATAAAACTGCTTAACTTTTAAAATATTTGTTGCATAAAAAGTACATTAACTTTTCAAAACAAACTTGTTGGAATTTCTCCTCAGAAAACAGAAATAACATTTTAGGAGCATACAAAATAAAATGTAGTAAATAGCAAATACTTCCATCTACTTCACAGTCAAAAAGGTGATGTTGGGTAAATGATAACAAAAAGTAAAAGTTCTTATTCTACTTTAATGCCAGTGCCACTAGGGATAAGATATGCCCTAATCAGAATGCTTTAGAAGCTATTGCAAATGTATTTACTGAATCCCAGAGGGAAAAAAAAAAAAAACAACAAAGATCAGAAGTTTCAGATGCAAACTGGTAGTGAAGGAGCAAAGTTCAACTTCACATTTAATGTATGATAGATCTATATATATATGAGTATTTAAATTCTCTACCCCAATAAAACCCATGTCAGTTTGGAGGCCTATGTAAGGCAGAGACTAGTATGGTTTTTCTCACAACTTGTTCTCAGGCAGTTTCTAGGGTTATTATAGGTAATATATGACTATTAAAAATAGAGCTAAATTAATAATTATTGTCAAAAGAAAAGCCCAGGCATAAGAGAAATTTCACAAAGGCAAAGTGTCCAAAACCAGAGCGCAAAAAAAAAATGTAGCTGTCATTGCTATAAAGCACTTGTGTGTCCCTTTTACATCTCTGGGGTTCTGTCACTAGTTGTCACACCCAAGTGTGTCTTCTGAAGAGTTAAGTACACTGTCCTGAGCAGCAGACCCAGAAGACAGGCCAGCTGATTGATATTTTGGGCTTTCCAGTTGTAATGCCTAGTGTACTGTTTACTTGCTGCTAAATGACCTGCTATAAACTGCAGCAATATCTTAATATAAAAAAAGTTTTTATCACTAAAAATTTTAATAAATAGAGAGTGCCCCGATATATTTTTAAAAGTCTCCATAAAATCGGACATATTCATGTGAGTCTACTTTCTATTTCTCCCAGAGGTATTCACAAACAAGAACTCATTAGATAACACTTACCACATCCAAAACTTTTCTCACTATTACATTTCAGGCAAAACCTCGTCATTCCAGTTAAGCTGTTCCATATTTAACTCTTTTCCCATAAACTTCTAGTGGGACTATAGCACTATATGTAACTATGATAACAGCCGCTATAGAGTATCAAGTGTCTTAAAGTTTTCTTATCTTTCTCACATCAATCCTGGGTCGTTGGTATGCTCATCTCTGTATTATAGGTTTTCTAAAGCCCAAATGACCAGGACAATGTTTGATATACACCATATATGGGAAATACCTTCACTGAAGGGAGCTTAAATAATTATGCCAAAGTCACTCAATTTTAAGAGGATGTACTGAGTATTCCAATCCAGCCACCAGACCCCAAAGTTTAGGTTCTTTTTCCATTATGCAGCATTTGTTTCAAGTTTTCAGAAGAAAGGAGTTGAGAATTAAGGTTAAGTAATAATGTGTAATAATAAATTTACCATTTAGTTATTATATGCTAGGCACATAATTTACACTTTCACTCAGTCCTTGCAACAATCTCAGAAGATGGATACCGTTATTTATTCATCATTTACAGAGGGAAAAAAGTGAGGCAGAGGCATAGAAGGTGAAGGGACTGGCCATGATCACAGAGTGAATTCAAGGTAAAGCCAGGATTTGAAGTAATACAAATAGGCCCCAGCTCCTATGCCAATGATTATAATCCCTGTGCTCTCTTGCCATATTGAAACATTCCTTCATCTGAACTGCATAAGACAAAACTTTTACCCTTTCAACAACTAGAAAATCAGTAGTTTTTTCTAAGCATGTACACCAGACTACTTTTACAGGAACACAGGATATGCCCCTGACTATTAAACAATGGCACTCTCAGGAAGTGGCACACTGTAAATTTGGTAAAGAGCCCCCAGCCCAACTCTCTCCACACTCAGACCCACATGAACCATGCACTGCAAAAAACACAATTCTGAGATGTTCCCATGCAAAAGCCCATAAAATGAGTGTCACTCTGGAAATATCCAAGTGTGTGGGGTACCTTTCCATCACCATAAAAAACAGTGCAAAAGGAATGAATGAATCTAAGCTACTTAAAAATCCTAACAAATGTCCAATGATAACTATAAATTTAAATGAGAAAAAAATGCAAAATTCTCAGTTTGTAACTTATCCAAATTCCACACTCAAAAGCACTTTGCTTCTTTGAAAGAGTCATAAATGTGCCTTGAAGGGGACTGAGAAAAGTCTAATTTTTTTGCCTGATTCACATATCCTGATAAACACACTTAAAAGAAGAATCACTACTGCTGCATTACAAGTTATTGGGCTTTTAATCCTAATATCTACCAGTATGACAATGTACTTAATTACCAAAAATATTAAGCATGGGTTTAATACTTGTATATTAAACTGAAATATATACAGGTACAGAAGACTAGAATGGGACCTGGAGGTACTGAGAAAACTTGACACAATGAAACAGGAACTAATGCAGCTCCCTCCATTGACATCGTAAAGTTGCCACATTTTCTGGGCTCTCTTTTGAATTAATGTGGCATCTGTTCCAAGTACAGCATGCTAACATTTTACTAAAAGATATTTTCATTCTACATTTGTATCTGGTTTGCTTTTTGTTTGAACTCCTGTTTTATTTCAATGGTCATTATTTCTTTATACCAAGTTGTCAATTTGGCATTCTAATCCATCTCCCCTGAGCACAAAAAAAAAAGGGGGTAGGGAGAAACCATCAACTTAAAACCCTCTAACAGCAATAATTACAATATGCTTTGCATATAGATTAAATAAAGAAAATAAGCAGAACAAAGATTTTTGTAGGCTTTTTAGTATCAGGTCCTGATAACAGCATCTGTTCCTTTCAAAAAGGGAATTCTGCTCTGAGGTATTGGGGGTGAGGGGGTGTGTGTGGCAGGGGGCGGAGGCTAATAAACAAATACTAAATAGAATAATGCAAGTTACAAAGTTTGGTCTCCATGAAATAATGATTTCAGTAATTTGCACATAACCAACTCTATGGAGTAGTAACTGCCTTTTCAAAAGACAGCCTCAAAAATGCTGCAGCAACAAGCCAAATACAACCACTTGTACTTAACATGCATGCTGCATACTCCACGATGTTACGTCATATCAGGCACAGAGAAGACGCTTACCAAGCTACCCTGCATTCTATAAACTGCCTAACAACAACAGAAAAGGCGCTGCCATCTCCACAGTGGGAGCAGGAGCTGTCGGGGTAGGCGGCCTTTCCCTATGGTCAGCTATGAAGAAAACAAATGAGGATTGTATTTTCTGTCTCTTAAGCTCTCACCTCCTTCAAGGCCTTTACTCTCAGCCTTTCACAGGAAGGAAGGATGTTTCTTTAAAATTAAAAAGCTGCAAAGCTCTCTCCAATGTAAAAGCCCCACACCTTGTAGCACTGGTCCTCCAGGTGTCCCCAGGCTGCCTCTTCTGCAGAAGAATGGCCTACCTAGAGGCCTGCCCCCACATGGACGCCCCACCCTGGGGAAGGAAGAGGCCAAGAGAAAAATCACTGCAACTCGTATTTTTAAATCTCAGCCTTTTTAAAATTTCAACTTCCCTGTATGTTTCATAATATACATAAAAAACTAGGTTCATAAAATTACATCTAAACATAAATGTATATTTTCAATATAGTTATTGGTAGAGAATGCAGGTTCAAAGGCCCAAAGTTAGAATAATTCAAAACATTAGGTTCTTGTACTAACTTACTCAAATTTTTGTCTCCACCTCAGTTTTCCCATCCATGACATGGTCTGAGCCTTTGTACACTTAGAAGACCATTATGAGAAATGATATAATACTTCTAGAATACAGTCTGAGCCATACAAAATGAAAAGTACATATGAATGCTACCAATGAGTATTTCTCGCAACTTGGCTTATTATAAAACACTGACTACTACTACAGTGTAAACAAACTATCTGGCTCTATCACATCCAATTCTTCAAATTTTAAGGCCAGGCTTTAGCATTTCACTAAGTGCACGGCTACAGAATCATAATGCACCTTACATGCAACAAGTACATTCCAAGACTGGAAAGATTAAAAAAAAAATTTCTGTAATAAAAAACTTACTACCTACAAAATAAAAAATTTTAAATTATCATAGTGAGTTACAACTAACAAGTTAAAACTCTCAAAGCCAGAATAAAAAAATTACATTTAATGTAAATAAGGCCTTGAGTATCCTTTTTTAATGCCAGAAAACAAATGGCGCTTGAAAATACCTTTATTTCTGTTTTTAGTGCTTTAAAAAATGCTGAGTTACTAGTATAGCATATAGTGGTTGATGAGCAGAACAGGTATGGGGTGAGGTCAGTCCACATTATTCACAAAGAAGATGTAAATAACCAGGGCTAATTTCTATGCAGGTTATCTATATGTCATGTAAGTACTATTGTTTTGAATGTCTATTAATTAAAATATTACAAATATTTTCTTGATTTTAAAATCCTATTTACCTTATAAATGTTGACTGAGTGCCTTCTAAAAACCAAGAAGAGATCAGTATTAAAAAAAGTGATCTGAAATCACAAATGATCCCTTTAGAAGTAGTTGAACTTAATTCTGTAATGATGCCTCCTAAATTATTTGTGCAGGACAGAAAAAGCTGTTATTTTTACTTGCGTCATATTTTTTTTAAGTTTTTACAGTAACAGTGACCATTATTCTCTATCTACGGCATCAGGTACCAGTAAAAAGAATTTAAAATGCTTTTTTGCCTGGTAGGGAATAATCAGCCTAGGGCATTAGGTTTATAATCTTAGTGTATAAATCTTACTACCTCTCTCCTCCCAACCCCAGTCTCACAGAGACTTATTTTCAAGAAAGGAAAGTTTTTTTAAATAGCTATCTTTAAAAAATACACTTTAATAGAGTTGTATGGTATAATTCTATTTTTAAAATTTTATAGTTTTAAAATACATATTTAAACGCACAAAAAAATCTTCAAGTAGAAATAAAGATGAGATCATTTCTATTTTAATTTTCGATTTTATACATACATATTTTGCTAGAATTACTTTTATAACTCAGAGGCACTACCTTTATATTTCTTAAATGAAAGGACATATCATCAAACTCTCTAGAACTAATTGAAACAGCACATCTAAACTATTTGCACCTGCTAATATATAAAATAACCCACTATCGTAAAGAGTCCGATTTCCAACTTTACAAAATAGGTATCAGACTCCATTCCACACAGAACTCCATGGTTGGCAGTGGGCATGCAGTGATAAAAACCACAAGCACCAGTCCAGATGCCTTCATTTCCATTGCACATTGCTTACTACACTTCAAATATTCAACCTATTCCAACCAAATCACCATTAAACATTCTCAAAATGATACCTGATAGCTAAAGACATTTGAGTAAACAGAAAACTTCCTTACTAATTCATTTCTAGGTTTCTATAAAAGTAGAAACCTAGTTTAGTACATTATTTAGTCCTAAGTTTAGTGCATTATTATGGTCCCTTAAGAAGAGAACTTAGGAATCAAATTGGGTTTGACTTCAAGTTGGATATTCTTTGCTAGCTATGTGGCTAAGAAAGTCTTCTTTGCCTCATCTGTAATATAAGGGTAGGATAATAGCAAACCCTCAGAATATTGCTGTGCAGTTTAAAATTAAATGAGAGCCTATCTATAAAAGGCTTAGTAATATACATAATAAAATTATGTTAATAACAATATAAACAACACATATTGCTAACAATAGAAATAATATTATTAATATTACAGCAACAGACAATCCTCAGGTACAGAATCTACTCATAACTTGCCAAACATTTGAAGTCTTAGATCTATGCCATTTCTCTAAGGAAAAAAAATATATATATATACGCATACAAATGCATACATATACACATACATATTTAACTTCATGTATTAACACATAAAAATATTTTCAAAGTAAAAGCCCATAATTAAACTTTAATTATCATAAAACAACAGTATATTTGTGATAGCTATATGTAATATGTAAATTATATGTATACACACGTATGCAACAATGCATATGGTCAAGAACTATGCTCAGAACATATGTGCAGGGATGGGGGCGCAAATCACCAATTATGATTCCAACACATATTAAATTTTTAGAAATATGAGCATTAACACAACATACACAAGGACCTTAAAATCCAAGCATATATTAGTGACTAATAAGTCAGTAACTCAACATAATAGCTATTATCAAAGATAAAACAATATAAAAAAAGAAAACAATGCAATGGATGTATAGAAACTGCAACCCTTATGTACTGTTGCTGGAAACATAAGATGGTACAGTTGCCACAGAAAATGGAACAGGGTTCATCAAAAAGTCAAAAGTAGAGTTATGTGAGACAGTAATTCTACTTCTGGGTATATACCCAAAAGAACTGAAAGCAAAGTTGTGAAGAGGTCGTTATATACCTTAGTCATTGCAGTAATATTTATCATCAAAACATGAAAGCATCCCAAGGGGCTACCAATTGATGAGTGAATAATCAAAATATGGTATATTCAAAACTGGAGTATTACTCAGTGATAAAAAGTAAAGAAATTCTGGTACAAGCTACAACATGGATGAACCTCACTGATATTATGCTAGGTAAAATAAGTCAATCATAAAAGACAAATGCCATGATTCCATTCACATGAGGTACTTAGAATGGCCTGAATCATAAAGACAAAATAAATAATGGCAAGGCAGGGAGTGGAAAATGGGAAGTTGTTTAACAAGCATAAAATCTCTGCTTTACAAGATGGAGGAGTTATGAGGATGAATGGAGGGACGTCTGCACAATACTGTGATTGTATCTAAGAATATACATTTAAAAATGGTTAAAATGGTAAATATTATGTTTTTTAGCATAATTAAAAAAAGAAAAACCTCAATTTAAATAGACTACAGTAGTCTATAAAAGACATTCATGGGTATGATCTCATCTAATTTTTTAAGAGAACAGTAGAACAGGCTCCTATGAGTATGTTCATTTTACCATTAGGAAAACTAAAGACCAGCAAGGCTGAATCTCCTAAAATGTACAGTTAGTGCCAGGACTGGTTTTAATCTCAGGTTACTAACGCTACCACAACCCTGGTCTGAGACATAAAGTTGTGTTCAATAATTTGAGGGTGTCAGAGCACTCCACAGGAAATGACAAATGGTTGCCCATATTTTAACTCTTCTTATTTCCTCTCTTTATTCCAAAATTTAGCATTCCAGGAATTGAGTGAGTATAACTATAAAACGCAGATAAGGCCAATACCAAGCTGGTTACTTCCTGCATTGGCCAGCTAACACCAGAAACCATTCCCCTCCCCCTTATGTTTAGTCCTTTGCATTAGCTTCTATGTAACCACTGAATATTTCATTTTAATATTATGTCTTGAAAAATATCTCACACCATTCATAAAAATTAATTCAAAATGGATTAAAGACGTGGATTTGGAACTGGAACTATAAACTACACAGAAGAAAAACATAGGCCATATGCTCCATGACACAGCCTCAGTGATGTCTCTGGGGCTTGACTAAAACAGGGGAACAAAAGCAAAATTTCACAAATGGGACAATATCGAAACAAAAACTTCTACACAAAGGAAGAAATTATCATTAAAATGAAGACATCCTACTGAGTGGGAGAAAATATTTGCCTATCAGACCTTCAGCCAAGATTTATAAACAACTCATACGACTCACTAATAAAAACACTAGCAACCCAATCAAATGGACAGAAGATATAGACACTTCTCCAAAGACATAGTCAACAGGCACATGAAAAAAATGTCCAGTATCAGGAAACTGCAAATCAAAACCACAATTAAATGTCACCTCACATCTGTGACAATGGCTTATATCAAAAAGATCAGAAACAAAAAAAAGTACTGGGAAGGGTGTGGTTAAAAAAAAAAAACCCTCTTGCTATACACTGTTATTGGGAATGTAACTGGTTCAACCTCTAGCGAAAACAGTATGGAGGTTTCTCAAAATATTAAAAATATAACTGCCATATGCAATTACACTTGTTCAAAAAGATAGTATATACTTATATGTTCACTGTGGCACTGTTTATAATAGCTACGACAGGGAAACAACCCAATGCCCAAGGATGGGTGACTGGATAAAGAAGTTGTGCAACAACATGGATGGAACCGGAGGGGATTAATACTTAGCAAAGTAAGTTAGAAGGTGGGAGATAAATACTGGGTGAATGTGTGGTACACAAAGAAACAAAGCAGAGGAACAGACAAGATAAACCAAGACAACCTTTGACTCTGACTACAGACCTGGGCTTACTGGGGCAGAGGAGCAAAGACTGGAGGGTTGCTATGGCTGTGGTAGCAGGAGACTGATGCCTCTGGTGGTGGGTATGGTATGATGACATGCATTTGAAGAGATGGGACCCTTTATTCCTAATAGGCAAACAGTGTTGTAAAACAATGTTTCCTCCCTGGGAAGCCCCCCACCCCCAAAACACACACACACACACACACACACACACAAAGTTAGGTCTTGAAAAGATATGTTAATGTAAAATAAATTAAGCGTTTCGAATGTGAAAGCTTATCAGATCAGATTCCATAAATTTCTGATATATCTAAGTTTTTTAATGTCTAATAAACAACAATAACAAATTGTAGTTTACATTTATGAGGGGAAAATAAAGATTAGTATTATAGCAGGTTTGTCTGTTGTATAAACAAGTACTTAAATAATTACTACTAAAGGCAGAGTTTACTTAAATAAACACAGCAGCCCACAGCAGTAATATTCCAGTAAATCTACACAAGGGAAAAAACTGAAAATTGGCCAAGCAGGTAAGAAAGACACTTCGCTAATTCTGCACATACTCTAAGACATGTACTAACGTATGCACATTGCAATTTATGCTTAAATTTTTCAGTATTCCCATGTGTTCCTTCCCATGTGGTCCCAAAAAGGAACCAGTCACACAGGTAAAAATATCCTACAAGTGTCCTAAAAGAAAAAAAAAAAGTGAAAAACTTATCATTTCTTTTGAGCTTAACATTGTAAGCACAATCCAGAGACCTGAGGTGGGTTTCCCCCCCCCCCCCCCCTTTTTTTGATCCCATTCCCCACTCCACCCCCACAGAATGTCTCTGGGGCAGGCGGGAATCGAACTCATGCGGAAGTGGCTTTAGATTCTCAGTGCTGTGCTTTAACCTGCTGCGCCACCAGGGAGGGCCTAGAGTATATTTTAAATAGTGATGCTAATTATTGTTGAAGATGGTAGAAATTCATTATAGATATTTTCTTTAATTTTTGTGAATGAAACTTTTTAGAGACAGAGAAACAGAGCTATAGAGAATGCTGGCAATATTAAGAACACAGTGAAGGAATAAATGAAACTTGATTGCCTTCACCCTCAAAATCATGGTATATTAGTTTATTTTACTTAGTCACTTAAATGTGATAGGTAATAAAATCAATAGGATATAGTAGGAAGCTGAAAGCAAAGTTGGAAAATCTTGAAAACCCCTATGATTCATCACTTGACATGCTTTATTATCTTACTATAAATGCCATATAAGATGTACTTATAGTCAAGTTTAATGAATATACATTAAAGAAATAAATGGTTCATGAATTCCCCCATCATTTTGGATTATATAATATTGCTCTTTAAAATCATCATTATGGAAAATTGAG